>NC_066843.1:4907849-5222196 GCF_001640805.2 Lates calcarifer | reverse complement strand
AAAAAAACTCATAGTATAGTATGGCATCAAAAATTGTCAAAAACATGTATTGGTCAAAAATGTCAAAAAAGGTCATAGTATAGTAAAGTTTCAAAAACCATCCAAAAAATTCATAGTACAGTATGGCTTCAAAACTGGTCAAAAAATGTAATAGAATAGTAAGGCATGATAAATGGTCAAAAAAATTAGTATAGTAAGGTGTCAAAAACCATCCAAAAAAGTCATAGTACAGTAAGGCATCAAAAGTGTGAAAAAACGTCATAGTGTGGTAAGGCTTCAAAAAATGTCATAGTAGAGTATGGCTTCAAAAACGGTCACAAAAAGTCATAGTATACTAAGGCTTCAAAAACGGTCTCAAAAAGTCGTAGTATGGTAAGGCATAAAAAAATGTCATAGTACAGTATGGCTTTAAAATTGGTCAAAAAAGTCATAAAATAGCAAGGCATCAAAAACCATCAAAAAATGTCATAGTATAGTAAGGCATGTAAAATGTGGAAAAAAATAGTAAGGCTTCAAAAAATGTACAGTAAGGTGTCAAAAATGGTTAAACATTATCATAGTATAGTAAGGAGTCAGAAAATGTGAAAAAAAATTAGTAAGGCTTCAAAAAATGTCATAGTAATGCGTCAAAAACCATCAAAAAAGTCATAGTATAGTAAGGCATGTAAAATGTGGAAAAAAATAGTAAGGCTTCAAAAAATGTCAGTATAGTAATGCGTTAAAAACCATCAAAAAAGTCATAGTACAGTATGGATTAAAAACTGGTCTAAAAAAAGTCACAGTATAGTATGGCCTGAAAAAATGTCAAAAAAGTCATAGTATAATAAGGCACGAAAAATGGTAAAAAAAAAAAAAAAAAGTCAGAATAGTATGGCATCAAAAATTGCCCAAAAAGTCATAGTATAGTAAAGTTTCAAAAACCATCCAAAAAAGTCATAGTACAGTAAGGTGTCAAAAGTGTGAAAAAAAAGTCATAGTACAGTATGGCTTCAAAACTGGTCAAAAAATGTAATAGAATAATAAGACATGATAAATGGTCAAAAAAATATAGTATAGTAAGGTGTCAGAAACGGTTAAAAAATCATCATAGTATAACTTTTGAGTTGAGTTACTCTATTGTCAAATTAATCACTTCCATACAATATTAAACAGTGGCAAAATATTCAGTGTTCACAAGTATTTATTTGAGTAAGATAATTTTTTATCAGTCTCAGTGGGAAAATTCAGTGTTGCAACAGCAAAAAAAAAAAATATATATATATATATAACAAGATAATATATAAAAATAATAAACAATATGAACAGAACTATGTACACAGTAATAGATTGAATACTGATATTGCACTGTTTGAAATAGCAAATTGAAAATCTAACCTAACCAACAAACACTGTTTTCCACACGCTCACACCTCTACACAAAGGTAAGATGGCTACTTTAAGATAGTTCCTCCGTCATAGTATGTTAAGACATAAAAACATCAACAAATGTCAGAATAGTATGTTGCAAAAATATTTTGATTTACTGATCATTTTCTGTGATTAACACGTGTTCTTGTCTCTGCAGGAGGAGAAGACGACAGCAGCTGAAGACCTGAAGTGGATGAAAGAAAACAGAAGTGGTATGAGGCTGTTAATTAGATAAAAGACCTCTACCATCTAACTGCTGTAAACAGTGTTGGTTTCCTGTTGTTCAATTGAACACAGTTTTTCTCTGTCATCTGTAATGTAGTCATGGGCTTATGATACAACTATTTAATAATTCTATCACAAATAGTTAAATCATCACAAAGTTACTTCGTAGATATGCTCATCTTTGGAAAATGCGCTCATAACTAAATTAACCCTCACTCTAACCAGCTCTAACAAGTGTTTCCTTGTGCTCAAATGTCTGTCATTATCTTTGCTGTGATTTGTTAAATGTCTGGAATAAAATCATTCAATGTTTTTCTAAACTTTTGAGTTGCATTTCATTGTAACTGAGGTTATATAAATCATTTTACTGCATTTCATATTTAAAATTTTAGACCTATTTTTAAACATTCTGAAAATATATTTAAGGTTTTATACGAGAGGGGCTTCAAAAAGTTTGTGGAAAAAGTACATAGCTAAAAATCATATGCAGGGATTTTGATCTCAATGCACCTGCATGTTCTCGTTCTAACATGAACCCCTAAATGCATGTTGCAACGCAAAAATAATCATCGTAACAAACTGTTTTTTCCAACTGTCCTTTTTCCACAAACGTTTTGAAGCCCCCTCATTTATTTTTTATGGTTTTATACTTTACTTTTAAAAGGTTTCACACTCACTGTTCAGACATATAGTAATACAGGTTCTAACTATATATTTAAAGGCTAGGCTTTATACTTGTTTTTTTAGACCTATTGGTTAACATTTAGTACTTAACTTATGGATTTAATACTTATTGTTTTGACATTTTCTTAAAGGTTCATACTTAATTCTTAGACCTATTTTAAAGGTTTTATATCTATATGTACCTTTAAAGTCTGTGTAAATACTACTGCCATTAGTATTTCTGTAGTAATTGTGAGTTAGTCACAGAAGCCACAGAAAAATGTACTAATAATCATCCAGCTAAATTTGAATGGTTAAAAAAATTGGCAAATTTATAAAATTAGGTTTCAAAATCTTGAAAAATTAAGGAGTGCTCTGAGACACTGGAGGCGTGTCCACTGAAGGCGCTGAAACCACACCCACTCAGTGCAGCACAGTGACAGTTAGCATCTTGTTATGGACATGTTGCATTGTGTAGGCAGTGATATTACTGAAAACAAAGTATAATGATGTTACACTAATAATAAACTCACTTTGTGATAACTAGTGTGTTGTTGATGGCAACAAATATGTTACTGCCTCACTCTAACCAGTATTTTCTAACATTAATAATGTTTTTATAGACAAGTGTCTAAAGTTGCTTTACACAGACTTTAAAAGGTCAAACACTGAAAGGTTTTAACCTTATTTTCAAACCTGTTTTATGAGGTTTTCTAAATGTTTTATTTTTATTTTTAGACCTATTCCTTTAGGGTTTGAAATGTATTTTTAAATGATTTTATACTTTTATAGAACTATTTCTTTAAGACCAATTTTTTGAAGGTTGGTTTTATATTTAATATTTAAAGGTTTTCAATTTATCAATTTATTTAAAAGTTTTATACCTATTTTTTTAACCTATTTATTAAAATGCTTTCTATTATATTCTATCCTATTCTAAAGATTTGTGTATATATATTTAAAACTTATTGTTTGCAGGTACATTATTGTAAAATACCAATTGGAACTGATAAGTTACAGCAGCTTTAATTTGTTGCTATTTGTGTCAAACTGCAGCTGAGATAATGACAGTGTCTGACTGAAAGGCTTAACTAACACTGACCTTTTGGAAATGTCTTCACATCTGTCTCCTCTCTCTGTGCTTTAATGGTTGAAGTTTGAATCCTGTGGAGAAAAACACAACAAACATTAATAGAAATATGTGACTTTTAACACATCAAAATAAAAGCACAGCATTTCTAGGTATTAAACTTCAAACAAGTTCAAAAAGTAAAAGACAGTAAATCTACAAAGAAACCAGAGTGTGGACTAACTGGTTCTGGACTAATCAGAATCAGTCCAAGAGTTAAATTTGCTTTATACACAAAGACAGAAGAAGCTGCTCTGACTGGAGAACTGACTCCACCAGCTCCTGATATTCACAGCAGCAGCAGTGGATGGAAATGTTTTTTCTCCAAAGTCAGTTAAAATTTTAACTAAATTTGGTTGATAGAAGCCAAAATAAAGCAAAATGAGTGTTTCTAGTGTGAAACTGAACTGTACTGAAACTGAAAGAGAGAGAGAGAGACAAAGAGAGGGAAAGACAGAATGAGGAAGAGAATGAGAGACAGAGAGGGAGAGAGAATGAGACACACGGGGGGAGGACAGAGAGAGCGAGAATGAGACACAGAGGGAGAAAGAGGGAAAGGGAGAGAATGAGACACAGAGGGAGAAAGTGTGAGAGAGAGGGGAGACGGAGATACAAAGCATGAAAATGAGTGAGAGAGCAAGGAAGAGAGAAAGAGCGAGAGGAGGAGGCAGAAAGAAAGAATTAGAAAGAAATAGTGAAGCAGGGGACCCACCAAAAGATAATCGGGCCAATTATTGGCCCAGAACCTCCCCTCACAATCAAACTCAGCAAAGGTCTGATTATCTGATGGTTCTAAAGATGATCTTGTCAGATTATCCTGTGGTGTGAGGTGTGTTCAGAGTGATTTTACCCTCGCTGATCTGCTCTAAAGACGATCAGAGCCGCCTCGATAAATATTAAACATGTTTAATATTTCTGTTTAATATTAACACTGAGCATGCACTCTGTGGATTGTCACATGGAACGGAACGATAGCCAATCAGGAAGCAAGCTGACTGAAGATGAAAGCACAACAAACAAGAGACTTTGTTGTCCACCATGTTTGTTTACTCTAGAGTCTCCTTTGACCGTGTGAGATTTGGAGTTTTGAGAGTCCAGACTTTGGTTGTAGGTGGTGAATCTGTTAGGGGGTGGTGTGCTGTGTTGGTCACACCACACACTATAAGATCAAAACTGTGAAATCTGACATTATTTGTTGTCATGTGTGTAGTCTCTCACATTTTCTACATCTAGTAAGATTTTAAAAATCTGTTAGTGTGTGCCAGGCTTAAGAGAACTAGGGAGAAAGACGGAGAGCGAGACAGAGGAAGAAAGAGTGAAAAGGAGCAAGAGCAAAGGAGAGGGAGACAGGGAGGGAGGGAGGGAGAGACCTGATGTTTAAATTCTTCATTTTCTTTCAACTGTACATTCATGAACTATGCAAATAAACATTAATAATACATAAGGTCTTTTTGTGACAAATCAAACTATTCAGACTGAAGATCAAATACTGAACATAAGCAGTTTAATGTCAGTGTTCTGAGTTGGACAGTTGATGTAGAGGTGTTTGTGAATTACCTGAAGGCCTCAGTCCTGGTCTCAAAGAACTTCTTCATTGTACAAAGACTCCGCAATCATGGACAAAATGGTGACACCTGGAGGAAATAAAAGAGAAATATATGAAGGAAAAACTTCAATACACTACTACCTATTCCTTATCAACACTTTAACCATGAATAACATAAATATTCAACATTACAGCTGAACCAGAACATTTTCCAAACATTAGAGGAGTGTCTCAGAAAATGGGCTGTGTACTGTCACACATGACAAGAAAAAGTATCACATCTTTAAGAATCAATAACAATAAATATCTGGGAAAAATTTACTTAAATGATTATCTTAAATCTTAAATTTCTATATGAGTCATCTGTCAACTAATCACTGGAAGCATCACATATATTAGTGTGAACGGCATAATAAAAACTTTCACCTGACTAAATTTTTGTATAGTATTTTTAATTATACTGACGTCCACAGGCAGAAAATTAACTGACAACTATGTTGAGTTTTTAAGTTATTATTTTTAAATTATTATAACTATTATTGTTTTATGACAATTTATAGACACAATGAATGCATTATTATAATATTGAATACTAAACTAATTAAATACCAAGGATTTAAACAATAACACTGTTATTATCATTAATAATTCAGCTCATCAACAAATTTTTTTTCAGACTGGGTAAATCTTTAGGACACATACCTGTTTGATTTGTAAGGTGAGAGCTGGTGTTCCTGTCCAGGTTGCAGCAGTTGAACGAGTAAACCTGGAAAACACAAGTACAACACTTGAAAAACAAATAGCCAAATAATAAAGAATAATTGACCTGATGTTACCAGAATATGTCTTTATTGATCTCAGAGAGAAAAGCGTTTTTAAAATAGTTTTGCTAATAATAATAGTAATCTCAGCTCGTACATTGCGACATACTCTTGAGGCTTAAAACTTGTGGAGGAGCAGAGTTAAAATCTAGTTTTCAAGCTTGTATTTAACTCAAAACTGCGCCCAATAAAGGTCATAAGTCACCGCAAAGAGATTCCTAATCAATAATATACACAAGAGGGGATCAATGGATGTTTATGGACAGATTACTACCACAAAGCTATAAAGACACACAAATGAGACTCTAAACTGCCACACCGAAACACAAAACGGCCACGAAGAAACGTTAAATGGCCAAGAATAGACACTAACCTACAAAGACACAATACCATGCAAAACAACCTCAAAGAAGCTGACCACAAATAGAGGTAAAACAGCCAGCTAGAGACGCAAAACGATCCAATACCACGACAAATAGAGACAAAATGATCACATCGACATGATAATCAGCTATAAACTGACTTAAACTGACCGTGCTGGAGCACAACATTACAAAGACGCAGTAAAATATATGCAAAGTAATGCTAAAGAGATGCTAGTGGAACTGTAAACAGACAAACTGACTACTAAACAGCTACCACCCACCACAACTCATGTCTGGGACGCTTTAATCACAGAAATACAAACACACTTTAACCCACGCAAACAACCCCAAAAAGGAAAAGTTACAAAGGAATCTTTAAACGATAAAGATAATGCTAACGCTCGATGCTAATGCTAATACTAACCCCCACGTGCTGTTTGCCTTACCTTCGCGCCGCAGGTGCGTTCAGCGTCCACTCTCACTTCCGTTCGACAAAAAAGCAGCTCCAGGGTTTGCTTTAGCATCCAGACCTCTTCGGTAACGATATTTTCTCACTGGTACTGGCAAACCGAAGCAACGCTTCAAACTTGGTTTAAGTGTTTTCTGATACCATGGAACTCCTCAGAGACTCCGCCTCTCTGCGCTCCTCCTGAAGGCAATAGCCAATGAGGAGACACGTTGCAGCCAATGCTGACATACGTCAGCTAACTGGCAGTAAAACGCTGATTGGCCGGCTGAATCTGGTCCGCCTAGCAACCGCCTCTGATTCATCCACGGCAAAGACGGAGAGAAGCCTTAGACACATTATAAGATCTGTACAGCCATGCGCCAGACTGATTATCAGTGCACAAAATCTGAGGGTGAAACTCTTTTATTTACGGACATAATAATTAATATTTTCACATCACACATTACAGTTGTAATAAAATGGTGAGGTTCTGTCCCACAGGTCTGAACATAACACAACATCAAAGACACAAACAAGACAACATGACCAGCACTGCACATCAGGACATGTGTCTTTTGTAAATGCTGTATGTGTTTTCAGAAGAGCTATTTTTGGCTGATAAAACTTTGGAGAACACTAAAACACAAGATGAAGATACAGTCTTTGGTCACAAATAAAATAATATGCTGAGGCAATGAGTAGCACAATACACACTGTAAAATCTCACAGTTCATGGAATATACAGTATGTCTGACATAATGATTGCACAATAATTTCCTTTGCATCCATACTTCGCCATTTGACTAATTTAGATTAAATATTTGTAAGGTAGTTTGACATCAATGCTTGAGTTAAATCTTTGAGGGGAAGAGATTTTCTGTACAGATATAATTTTTTCTTTCACATTTTCAACACCTGTTTCCTAACCGCTCAAATGTAGATGTTTTCTTGTGCTGCCAACGTGGTTCTACTGCAAGAGCGGTCATTAATATCTTGATAGAACCTAGTAAGGCAAACTGTCTGTATACCTTAAATAAAGGCTAAACAATGTTTCAGTATCTGAAACATTTGCAAAATAGTGGCACGACAGTTGCTAAGACAACAGTATAGCCTCAGCTAGTGCATAGCTGTTTCTTACCACCACTGAAACACTGCATGTCCCCTTTACAACTCATCTCGTCTCACTTGTTCAGGCTCCTCATCCACCTTAAGTTTCAGTTCATCCTCTACAATCTTCCCATCTGTATTGCGGTCCTGGTTATTGAACATGTCCTTGATGATGAAGTCAGCTTCGAGCCCTGGCCGGAGACGGCCTTTGCCCTCTCTAACTTGGATCATGATGAAGGATGAAAACTAGGAGAAAACGGGGGATAAACCAAACTGTTAAAATGATTTTTTTTTTTTTTTTTTTTTTTTTTTAATATAAATATAACAGCTAAATTAGTTGGATTAAACTTTGCTTGTCTGCTTACCTCCTCTAAAGGTACCTCTTTGTCACCATTAAGGTCCATAGCAGGAAAGAGGGGGTCTGGGCTGTCTCCTAGCCACACAAACATGTAGCCGTCAGGCACTCCCTTCTGCAGATCCACCAACTCCAGCTCAAAGAAGAGCACGGCACTCCTGGGGACTATTCCAGCTGGGAACACCAACACAGAGCAGAGAAAACATGGTTTAGGGTGAAAAGAAAGTATATGCAGGGTGTGATCTGCACAGTTCCAATGACTGACCTCCATTTTCACCGTGCCCCTGGTGCGGAGGAACGATCACCTCTCTCCTTTTCACCCACACACATGCCACTAAAGCCTTCCTCCAGACCCAGGATCACCTTGTTTGCTCCGAGAGTCGTGGTGGAGGGTGAGGCATAATGGTCCCTGGAAAGTGACACATAACGTGTTACCACTCTTAATAGCAGGAATTAATCAAATCCAAAGAAATAAAACTTCTCCTCGTATCAGAACATTGAGCCATGCTAGCATATGTATCCACTCTCAGTCGAGGAGCCGACAATGATTACATGCATGAACCAGGAGCTGGTCAGATGCAGTGCAGCAGAGTGAACAGCAGATGGCGCTCACGAGGAGTACAGCAGGGTGCCGTCCATCAGGGAGCAGTTGTAACGGTACTGAATCAGATCATCAGTTTCGCTGGTCATGTTGCATTCCTGAGGCTTGTGGGTAACTTTAATCTCGACCGGGTCTTTCGGGTTGTGGAAATCAATGACGTGAATGTCAAAGACCAGCACAGCAGAGCCAGGAATAAGGTCTCCTACGGCCAAGGAGAGAAATAAACAGGGCAGCGTGACAAACCTAAACAACAACTTGGTGGTTTGTTGTTCCATTCCAAATGTCTTCTAAACTCTCCATTAAGCAAACTCACCAACTCCGTCTTCACCATACGCCATGTGAGGAGGAACTGTAATCCTCCTTTTCTCTCCTATACACAACCCCAACAGAGCTTTGTCCACCCCTTGGATCACATATCCCATCCCAATGTAAGTGTTGTAGGTGCTGTTTCGCTGGTAGCTGTCAGGGGAAGTGTGACAGTCAGAATTCATTTTGCCCACACTTTATCTCTCTCTGAAAACAGAGCAATCTCAGGTTTACCTCGAGTCAAAGGCCGTGCCATCCTGGAAGGTGCCATTGTAGTGGTAGCGGATATAGTCTCCAGTCACCGTCCTACGAGTGCAGCCTTCAGGCACTTCCTTCACCTCCACAATCAGATCGTCCTTGGGGTTGAACATGTCAACCAGCAGCACCTCAAACACCAGCGTGGCCTGAGGAGGGACCAGTGTTCCTGTTGGGGGGGGCAAATACTACAGTTATTTTTGCCTTCTTGGGAAATAAGTTAAAAATGTTCTGACACAAGCCACAGCCATGTTGAATATCATTATTTAGTACCGTATCCATCCTCTCCATATGCCAGGAAAGGTGGGACAATGATGATCCGTCTCTCTCCGACACACATGCCCAGAAGACCCTCGTCCATGCCTTTGATGAGGTCACCCTGTCCCAAGTAGGTGTTGTAGGTGTTGTTCCTCGAGTAACTGCATTAATGACAGAAACAGACAGGTGATACTCTATAGTTCCTACACCAGACAACGCTGGACTACACTTCAGCCTCAGTGGTGTTTGATCTCACCTGGAGTCAAAGGCTTCACCGGACAGCAGAGTGCCGTTATAGTGGTAACGAACAAAATCTGATGCCACGGTCGTGCGGTTGCAGCTTTCAGGTTTGCTGATGGTGCGGATCTGGACCTTGTCCTCGGGATTCCATATGTCCAACAGGAGGACATCATACACCAACACAGCGTCAGCAGGAATTACACCACCTGTCAAGATAAGCAGAGGACTGTCAGTTAAACTAGCACAGACAGTAACACCAATTAGGTGAAGGGACGACATGTACTGTCTATTTTCATCACACCTGTTCCTATGCTTCCATAGGCCAAGTGTGGGGGGACAGTGATCCTCCTGCGTTCGTTGACACACATGCCCTGAAGACCACGGTCCATCCCCATGATGAGTCTGCCCAGGCCGACCTGGCTGACAAAGGCTTTGCCTCGGTCATGACTGCAGATGAGAAGAGAGTGGGTGAATGAGAATACAGAAATGTAAAAACAGTATGTAACATGGGGAAAAGAAAAACTTGCACAGAAAATTTTGTCTTTCAGGATCAATGGATCATGCCAAGAACATTTTATGGTGCTATAAAGTCAGCATCCAGTGTTCCGTCTACCTCAGCAATCCTATTTGAAGGGATTTTAGCTCTCTCTTGACTATGTTATGATTAGTCAGGTATTTACATTAAATTTTGAAAACCTAGAGGATTGCTTCCACGACCTTAACAAAGAAAAACGAATCTTTG
Organism: Lates calcarifer; assembly: GCF_001640805.2. Classification (NCBI taxonomy): domain Eukaryota; kingdom Metazoa; phylum Chordata; class Actinopteri; family Centropomidae; genus Lates; species Lates calcarifer. Next base: position 5,211,728 of record NC_066843.1, on the reverse strand, counting down.
TTTATACCTACTGTTCATTTATAGACACTAAATCACTGCAAAGACAAAGCATGCATTCTTAAATAAACTTCGTGGTGATACAGTTTTTATCAGTAATGAGCGTTATATATCTCATTAGACTATTGCACAGGTAAGTGTCCACGTTATTGACACGTCTGCAGTTATTCTCTCAGCCGCAGTTAATTGTCTCTGAGCCTCAGTGACAATCACAGAAAAGGGTGTAGGGTGTAGGATTCATATCATTTCTATTCTCACTGTTTTGTCTCAATGATGCTAAATAACGTTTAGAAGCACCATCCTCTGCACTTTGCTTTTTTAAACGCAGTGGCAATACGGTAACATATATTCTAAGAGCGCTCACTATTCGAAGTTCTACTCTTGCGGACACGTGAAGTGCGTTGTTCTGGCTCGTTCTTACATAAAGTCTGACTTTCTCGTAAAAAGACGGACCCCTGGTTTGAATGTCTGAATGAACGCAGTCTAAACTAACTGACATTAAACGGCGCAGTTCGCTGTAACTTCACCTGGAGTCAAACTTCTTCCCGTCTTCAAAGAAGGTGCCGTTGAAATGATAGCGGATGAAATCCTCTGTTTGCACTTCTCGAGGACAAACTTTCGGTATTTCGTACCGGTCGACAACAACATCCACGAACGGCCCGGGGTTACACCTCACGGTGACTACATGAAGGAAAAATAAAACTGAAGATGTTATCAGGTCCATTTTGAAAGTTACGACGGAAGCTCGCTCAGCAGAAGGTCCGTCTGCCAGCGGCCTGATGCGGTTGAATTGAGAGAGGAGTACCGCAAGAAGTTTGGGGCGTTCAGGCTAAATCAAATTAGCTGGAATAAGATATACTACTTCCGGTTACAGATTACAAAATAAGTGCTTTCTCAAAGAACTTGGGAGTATGAAAAAAGTTGCAGATATTGAATGCGATCAAAAAAGGCTATTCTGATCTGTGATCCAATTTCAGAGTCAAGTTATATGTTTTATCTGTCAATTTTCTTGGTAGTCAGCAGGCAAAGACAAACTTTCTTGATCTCATGCAGGAAAATTGAGATATTACAGTCACAAAGGTACAAGAAATGCATAAATAAGTACTATTTCTACGATAGTAAAATTAAGCCGTGTCGGCCACCGTAGTAATGTCTGTTTGGGTGTGTGTTCATCACGAGTATCTATCGGATTTTGAGGCAATGAAATTAGAGATTGGAGCAATTTTTCCTCTGTCGTGCTGTTCTCATTTTTTTTTTAAAAAGAGGGTGAATAAAGTCTGACTTACATTACACGACCTTGCTTGTGGTCGTGGATTACGACAACAACCGAGTTTTCGCAACCATCTGCTAACTCTTCTTTGGTCTAATCGATACACCTGGTGCAAACGACAAAAACAATACTTCCCCTAGCGGTCAAACAGTAGGCTACAGTTAAATAGCTCCAACAGTAGGTGATCCCACCTCTGTTTGTCACCCTAAGCTTTAGGTAGCGGTCTGAGAAAACTCGGTGTGTTGCACAAGCTGACATTAGTTATACAGACACCTGATGTAATGTGTGAATGGATATTTCTATAACTGAAAGGACTATGCTTTTATTTTGTGCTCATACTTCCGGCCCTGTCCCGTCCCTCTCTGGCTTACTTAACGCATCTTTTTCAGGTCATTAACTCCAGACAGCAGGAGGAAGAGGAGGAGGAGCGGCCCCTGGGCCCCCACCCACTTTTTAATGGAATTCTGCAAACGTGTAAAGCCTGGCCCAGAGGCCTGGCGTCATGACTTCAACCACGTAAGAGATGAGCCGAAAATTATAATGTGCCTCACCATAATCTAACGTTATCCTTGGGTGTCACCGTTATGGCACGGCAAGACTCAACTTCTTCATATTCTACATTTGAGACGGTGATGACAGGGATAAATTCCTTTTTGAACACATCTATCTGCTTCAGAAAATCGTGCTCTGGGTCCTAATAACCATCCAACTCAAAGAGCCTGCAGGGCCTCCAACGTGAAATGTCAGATTCTACACATATCGCAGAGATTAGGGATGAGTTTTGCCCAGAAGTGATATGTCATCTATGCAAATGGATCACCAACCCATGTCTCAGTCTGTCTTGTTTCCGTGGAATGTAGAATGATAACCAGGCTGATACATACTGATAAATACAAGAGCTCTTTAAACAAACAATATATTTGATGAAAACATACAGTCTGAGAATTGGAAGTAAAAATTCTAAAATTGTGAAAAATCAAAACAATAACTTAAAGACAATGAGTTAACTTTTGGTTCGTGGGTCTGTTGGGTGTTATGACAACGGAAACACTGAGGAAAACTGGACTCTCTTTATTGAGGTCCCAAACTCAAAGACTGTGACGTCTGTGTGAAGCGACCCGGAGTTATCGCCATTTATACCGGAAGTTCAGACTTAAGACTTCCAAGGTAATTGTCAAGAGGTGCGTTTGTCAGCTGTAGGGCTGCAGTCGATTAATATTATTATATTTTGAAACTTTTTATAAATGAAAAATGCTCAGAGATTCCAGAGTTGTAGTTTCGTCAGACCTATCTGCAGACAAAATATTATTTTCATAATTGTAATAGACAAGGGAAGCAAGCTGATCTGGACAGTTTCTATTTTATTTACAATTTAGTGTAGGCCACTGAATGTATACCTCATACCTCTTTCTTTTTTCACTACTGGGATAAATTATTTTAGCACACACACATGAAACTCGTTTGAATTATTCAGCATCAAACACAATGCATGCATTTACTTTAGGTCAAACATCCAAATCATGATGATGCATTGAATTGATAAGAGGAAAAACAAATGCAGACACGATTTCCCCTGAGATGAAATATCTTTGTCTTTGGATTTTATTGCAATAGTGTCCAGAAGCAATACAGCTCAGATTACAGGTTTATACGTGGGGCTTTTATTTTGAAAGTCGTGGCAAGAAATTCTCATTTTCTGCAACAGGCTCCACACGGCTTTAACAGCCTACGTGCAGACAGACATGAGCAATCCCTGGTAAAGAAAGAGGAGGAAGCTCCCTGATCCATTCAAAACAAGAACAGACTCCTGCCGGAGCCGGTGGAGGTGATGATGCTCCTGAAAAGCTTGTGCCTCGTGGCCCTTCTCACCCCGGCCCTGGTGGAGGCTCAGTATGAGAAGTACAGCTTTAAAAGTTTCCCTCAGAAGGACATCATGCCGCTGGACTCCGCGTACGGCTACGCGCTGGAGCAGTACTCGGCGGAGAACTGGAGAGAGAGCATCAAGTTCCTGGAGCTGAGCCTGCGGCTCCACCGGCTGCTGCGGGACAGCGAGGCGTTCTGCAGCCGCAACTGCAGCTCCGTGAGCCGGGACAATGACACCCTGTTCGCCGACAGCAGCCTCCGCGTCGTGCGCCACATCCTTCTGAGAGCTGCGTGCCTTAAAAAGTGCAAGGCGGGGTTTCCAGTCTTTACTCTCGCTTACCCACAAAGGGATTTACTGGAAACTTTCGAGAAAAGGATACCGTATCGGTACATACAGTATGCATACTTTCAGGTGAGACCAAAGGCTTGACGTGTGGAGTTTTGTGTCCAAGACTTGGATTCAAAATAAAAGTAGGCCCAACACTGGAGTGTGAGGATACACCACATACAAACAGAACAATTTAATGCAACACTTTGACTGTAAACTCCCGACACATTGTAGTATAAGGTTATTGTAGAGACAAGTAAGTGCGACTTGCCCGTTATAAACTCATTAGAGAACGATAATAAGCACAGGAACGTGGTGTTAATGTGGATAACTGTGCGCAACGGGCGCGATCACTCAACAAAAGTATCTGAAGTCGTTTCCTCGAGCCAGATTGACTCCGTTAGAGTGACGGAGAGGAAATTTCTAGTAGGCGACATGTGGAGTATTAAACCCTCAGCTGCTTTGTTGCGCCCCCCTGCTGACCGAGCAGCAGTTGAGCATGTGCCACGTCTCTTCCAGTGTTCCGCTGAAAACAATCCCCTTATTCTTCTGTGCCAGACACAGAGTGATGAGGACTAGGTGTGCTCACGAGGCAAAAAAGGCCGATTTTGCTTTCTCTTAAACGTGTGCCTCAAACAGTTTTTGGTCATATCTAGTGCATAGTAAGCTCCAGGTTATTCTCGCCAGACAAGATTCATCATAGAGGAAACAATCAAGCTCTGAAACCCTTTAACTCTGACTGTGATCCTTTAGATCCCAGGTGTGTTATGAGACTCACAACTTCAAAACTTTGCTTTGCTGAAACCTTAACTTAGAGTAGTTTATCATTTTGTCTTGTTTAACCTGTTTGCTAAATTAAAAACTCTCCATCTGTTGATCAAACAGCCATCCACATCATAAAACATGATTTTAAGCAGCAACTCAAGCATCAAAAAGTGGATCAGATCAGTTCTTTAAGGAGAGAGTTGACTGTGTTTCACTGAGGTGCCAGAGTTCATTCATCCTTTTGACCAAAACTGCCGTGTGTATTTTCTTTACCTATGATTTATCCCACATATTTGTCTGTGACAGTATGACAGACTACAGTGTGTCTGTGTGTAGCCAGGAACCCTTGCATTAGTGATAGACATCTGGTAGAGTAATTGTTGGAGCTATGGGGTCAGAGGTCATGTTTTCCAAGCAAGCAGTGGTAATTACAGGAGCTGCTGTTTTCAAAAGCCAGTGAGAGACAGTAGATAACAATATCTGTTCTTTACACAGCTCAATAATGTGGAGAAGGCCGTGGCAGCAGCTCACACCTTCCTGAAGAAGAATCCAAATGATCCCCATTTGACCAAGAACATGAACTACTACAAGACGCTGTTTGATGTGGAAGAATATCTCATTGACCACGAGGAGCAGCCGTATGAGGTCTGAAGCCTAACGCTGTCATCCTTCTCCAGTTTGCCTACTGAAGACATGCTAGTCAAATACTCACTTTTCCTTTGTTATCCAGAGTGTGTTCCTGAAGAGTGTGACACTCTACAACAGCGGAGACTTCAGCAACAGCGCCCGAAACATGGAGCAGGCCATCACGCAGTACTTTGAAATATACAGCCTCTGCTCAGCGGGCTGCGAGGGCTCATACGAGATCTTAGAGTTCAAAGACTTCTACCCCACACTGGCAGGTGAGTAGAGAGCAGTTTAAACTAGAGTTACAGTTCAGCACGATTTAGATAAAAAAGTAATATGTTTTGTTGTTGTTGTTGTTGCTTTCTCCCCCCTGCCTCCCCCAGATCTCTACAGTGATGTGCTGAAATGTAAGGTAAACTGCGAGGAGCACCTGACACCCAGCGTTGGAGGCTTCTTTGTGGAGAAGTTTGTCGCCACGATGTATCACTACCTCCAGTTTTCCTATTATAAATGTAAGGACAATGACAACGACTCTGGCTTTTTTGGGTTTTTGAGAGCATGTTTGTGACACATTTACGCATTTACACATTTCCTTTCTAGTGAACGATGTGAAGAACGCTGCTCCGTGTGCAGCCAGTTACATGCTGTTTGACCCCAAAGACCAGGTGATGCAGCAAAATGTAGCGTACTATCGTTTCTACCGGGAGCAGTGGGGCCTCGAGGATATCGACTTCCAGCCGCGGCCTGTGAGTTTCCTTTTCATCCATTTGCACTTCTAGGTCTTTGGTGGTTGAACCAGGTTCAGCTGATGTAGTTTGGATTGTTTAGAGGCAGCAGAAAGTGTCAGCAAAGTTCACACCAGCTGTACTAAACCAAAGCAGAACAGCCTATAGCATAAAGTGGTTTTGGCGTGATCATTCACACAATCTCAGGGTGGTAATTAGAAACTCATATACTGGCGTAAACACAGACTTGTTCTCCAATTTTGTTTGCTTGGTGTAGAGTTGGCAGCAGCTGCAGTGTACCAGTTTTTGTGCGGAGCTGAACTGGCCAATAAACTTCTTCCCCCACTGAAGCTGCCCCAGTTTCAAGTAAATTTGGTAGCGCAGCAGATACTTCAAACCTTCCAGATGGAGGGGCAAAAAGACTGTAAACAAAAAGCAAACAGGCCAAATTGTTGCTGCTCAGTGCAGTGTCATAAAACTGCTACAAGCTGGTTTGCTCCTGGCTGCTGCTGCTGCTCAGGTCGAACCCACACTGATGTCACGTTTGTTTTTCAGGAGGCCCTGAGGTATTTTAACCAGACGACCAAGCAGAAGGAGATGCTGGAGTTTGCACTGAACTACCTACAAACAGAGGACGAGGTATGATTGTTTTTGGGCAGCATGGTGATACTGTGAGCACAGTAACCACGCTTAAAGTCCTACTGAAATCACGTTTAGTTGTCCTTTTTTGCAATCAAACACAATGTAATTAGTTTTTTACTATTAAAAGCAAGAAAAAATGGTCTTACCTGAAATGCTCCTGGAGGAGTGACTTGGTGTCTGTGTTCGATTGACAGCAGCTGGAATTAGATTGGCTGTTTAGCAACAATGTCTCAATCCATGTAGGTGGAGGACTGACAGTGTTCTGAAAAACTGATAAAAAAAAAATAGAGGTTGCCATTGTATACAGAGGAAATATAAACTTTTCTGAAAGGAGAACACAGGACATGTAATTTACAGAGCAGATATGTGTGCTGTAGCAGAATTTGGCATCACTGTGGCAAAAGTGACAGTCATGAAATAATGTTAAAACCTAAATATATGGCAACAGTATATAGGATCAGAATAATCCTAAAATCAGTGATCTGACACAGTAATAACTGTAGTAATAACTAACATTAACCACCGTAAGTTACTGGTCATACCAGACCAAATCAGGCTATAGCAGCAAAACTGTTGAGTGCACCAGAGCTGAGGAGGGATTAAATTTACAGTGTGTGAATTGAACTTTTTATTTGGAGGATTGAGGATTAATTTATTTATAATTTTTTAAAAGTTATATAGTGCTTTAAAAGGTTTATTATTGTTATAATCTGCTGGTTAGAAAAATGAAAAATTTTGGCAGATTAAATGATCTAAATTGCCTAAATTCCTTGTTCTAACTGGAATCTAGCTATGCTAATTTTATCGTAGAGATCCTCAGATATCCATCCCTGAGTTTTTTTTAAACTGCACAATCAAAATTCCATCAACCCTCCATTGTGCTGGGGTGGCAGCAGAGATTTCAGAGATCTCAAAACCTCAGCAGATAAAACCCAAGCTGTCTGCATGACCAGACAATCCTATGGGTGCACAAGTATGAAAATATGTTTTTGTGATCTGACACTTTAACTTGACTCAACAACAACTGACATGACTGATCAAGCTGGAGTTTGTGTCCTTGTTTATCACAATATCCTGAGAGGTGTTTGGGGGTATACTGACTTTGGAGGAGCAGACTAGCAGGCCAAATGCAAGCTGCTGCTCAGGTTATGGGAAGGAGAGCACAAGAGGAAAGTCTCTTGAGAATGAAAGGGAGAGAAAGAGTGTGTAAGGAAGGGAAATCGGGGGTGGGGGGTTGTTTTCCGCCAGCAGTGTGTGGTATGTGGCTGGGAGGTGTTGGCCACTGAGGCTGTGCCACATCTATTTAACTCAGGTCAGCCCCTCCCAGCTCAGCACACTGCCTGGACCTGAGACGGGGGAGGAGGACTGTTTAGGCTGGATTAATGGGAGCACAAGTGACAGATTTATAGACACAGGAAGGAAAAGTATCTGTTTTGCCAGATTGAATTGAATTAAGATAATAAAATGCTTGCCTAAAAGTGTTTTATTTAACTTTCAGGACGTGGTAAGTCCAGAGGAAATAGGCGCCTCTCACTCAGAGAACCCTGATGCTGAGTTTGAGGGGATGGGAGACTATGAGGAGTCATTCCTGGCTGAATGGTGGCAGGAACCCAAAACTAAGTGGGACACTGGAGACATCGTAGAGTGACATCTGACGTCGTCCACGTGTGGAACGCCTCCTCGCCCAGCTCTGTCCCACCTGTCATGACAACATACCAAAGAATGCTGACCTCCATACAGACAGACTGACTCTCCCATCAGTATTTAGCAGAAAAAGCACAACTCAGCTGCTCTCTTTCACCCAGCTGAAGAATAAAAGGACAAATTTATCCATCATGTTGATCAAGATCAAGAGATTGACATATTCTGTCTTGGCTGTCATCAGCCTTTTAAAACTGTTATTTTTATAATGAGTCATTGGCCTGTTTGCCAGTACTTGTCAATGGCTTTTCTACAGTTTTTATTTAATGAAAGCTGAATGCCTCTGTGCAGCAGTATAAGGAATCTGACATGTAGCTTTTCTTATGCTGAACGATTTGTCAACGACCAATTGGGTTGTTGTTGTTGTTATAATAATTTGGTCATAATTAAAATAATATTTTAATATATTTTACTGTTTTGTCATTGTCAGTAAAATCCAACACATTGATTATTATAGCGAAAGGTTTGAGACTTATAGCCAGACAAAACAAGCAATTTGAAGATGTTAATTTTGGCTCTAAGAAACTGTGATAGTGATTTTTGCTAGCATTTTGACTGGTGGGAAAAAAATAAGACGCATTGATTGATACAAAAAAAAATGAGTTACAGTAATAATTAATTCAAGGAATCAGTATTGATGTATTAGTTTGTCCCATTCCCACTGTGATTTATCATAAATATGATTATTTTTTAAATGTTTTTCAGAAGCAGAAAACTGAAGTATAAATCTCCCAAGTCTAACCATCTATTAAAACCATATAACTAAATACCAACACAGAAAGGCAGTGAGATGTGAACATAGGAGGTGTGTTTTAATGTTTTAGTATTTTATTTTCCCTTCATTTCAATCCATCTACAAGCCTTAGTTCATTTGTCTCAATTCAAAAAGATAGTGTCTAAAAATATGGGGTAAGATGCATCTCATTTTCTCCTTTTGTTCCCATCGACTTCAAGCTTATCAAACAGATTGTATTTGATACCAACTCTGTACATATTGTAATAACAATAGTGCATCTGCCATAGTGCAAAGCCCAAACACCAAACTGACCTCATACACGCATATAGTGCCAGACAAGCTGCCTCCTGGACCCCATCCTAGATCTCTTTAATCTCATTTACAGCTGGGGGTGGGGGGGTGGGGTGTCATTACAAAGTCTCTGGGCTGTGGTGTTCACCCAGGGCTCGGGGGCTATCAACAAATGTACAAAAGATTCATGACATTTCAGTGATAGCTGGAATGATAAGAGAGATGGCGAGACAGCCGGCTTAGCTGCTAACGCCACATTTAAAAGATGCATGGACGGCGCTGACTACAGGAGAGATTTGCAAATGCAGGTTGTGTCAAGAGACTGATAGCTATATGTTTGCTGAAACAGATAAAACTCACTTTTAACATAGCTTTAAATAAATCTTCATACAGTGCATTTAACATTCAGTATATCTTGCACATATTTACAAATAGGTGTGCATACACTTGGCTAGTGCTCGTCTTCTGTAGATACATGACATAAAAACTTTTGAATTCTTTATTAACGTGCTGCCTTTATGGTGCCATGGCTGCAGCGCACAACAGTTTGTAGAAAGAAATGGTCTTCTAGAGGTAAAAACCTGCCTATCTACCTGTGATAGGAGGAGTGTTAAGGTGTACATGGACACAACTGCCCCTAACACTAATGTAAACACACGTACATTCTCCCTTTCTTTAAAAATCTCTTGCACCCGTACATTCACTCATGCAACAAACATACAGGTTAAACCTCCTAAAGCGTACAAACTTTGGGCCTAAAAGTGGTGAGCACGCACACAGACGGATATTGTGGAATGTATGTTGGTCGGTCTGTGGTAGGAAACACTAAGTTACGGTCTCTGCTGCTTCAAAGTTAAGTGTTTGAAAATGATCCCAAAACCATAACACCTAGCTTCCCTTTTTGTACCTGAAAACTTGAGGGGAGGGAGGGCAGGCAGAATGCCTCAAGTTAAGCACAAATAACAATGAATGTAAACGCTGTCATCTTCTATGATCGCAAGTCCTTCCTCAGTCTCTCTTTGGAAAACATGCTAACAACAGTCCAGTGTGGAATTTTTTTTTTTCAGTTAATGTCCATGTTGCCAAACAAAAAACAGATCAACATCTACTTTGAGATGCACCTACTCAAGGCCTGGCCTTGGGGGAGCTGCACCTCAGGTCCCTCTCCTTTAAGAAAAATAGGAAACGATTCAGTTCCTGTTACATTATTTCAGTCTGTTAGATGGCCAGTCTGTGCTCTAGTCCAGCATTTCACCGGGACTCAAGTGATGGCCAGATTAAGAGTGTGTGCAGGCAGGCAGGCAGGCATTGGAAAGACAAGTCTCATATTAAATTGGTCCGCCATTGATATGTTCTTTATCAGACTGTCCGAAATGTCAGGGAAGGAGGTACACAGACACCAAAGCACATTCTTAGAGCCACCAGACTGGAGGAAGACCCCGGTGTCTCCCACAGGGAGAGCCACCTGCTCACTCTAGGCGTGGCCCGGACACAATCTTCAGTGGCCTGCTGGCAGCAGCCACATGAGTATGATTTGGCTGGTGAGAGGTGAGAGGAGCTCCGCGGAGCCTGGCAGGAGGATAGACGAAAGGAGCGAGACAGGAGTGTGGAGGAAACGATAATCGGAAGAGGTTTTGGAGAGATTCTTGGGACAGGAGTGGAAGACTTTTTTTGTGTGTGTGTGTTCCCCTCTTCTCCGATGTGGAAATGACACAGTGCGAGGAGGAAGACGGGAAGTAGACAGGACAGAGAGACAGAAACACAGACAGACGTCTTATCCGCCACCAGATCTGAAAGAAGTGAAAAACAGAGAGATCGTTAACAGGGGGAAAAACAGACACTGATGGCTGCACAAGATGAAGATGGTTGAAAAATGTTAGAAGCTATTCTGCTTTACAATGAGAAAGAGAATTTTATGAGATCAGGGACAAAGATGGGGAGTTTGTTTGTAGCTTGAACTGATATATGATGAAGCATTCAAGCATAGAAAGAGGAGCGTTGGTGGTCTGTAGGGATTAACAGATGAATGAATGAATGAATGAGGAAGTAGCCAGGGTGAGAGGAGGAGGGAATGGTCATCACATGGTCACTGTCTTAGAAGTTTATACCTTCCTCTTCGAATGTTCCTGCATCCCATGAGCACACACGGAGAGAAAAGACAAAATGTCAATGACAACAGGAAAAAATACTATTTTAGAAGCATGTTAAAAGGCTGATTATCTTGCATTAGAACTTGCAGAAATTTTAAAAGACAGACACACATTAACAGTATAGCTGTGCGAGAAAAAGATAATTCATTCTGCAGTTTGAATTAATTAAAGCATAAACAGGATATAATATGAAATGTGGACATAAAACATGAATCAATGTTTGAATAATTTTCTTTCATGTTGGACTGGCTGTTATACCATAACACTGTCAAACATGAATCAAACAATGACTCAGCCAGTCATTCCATCCATTAATTCATCTACTGGTCCTTTCCAAAATCTTTCTTGTCAGATTTTAGTGATGACCTCACATGCAGCAGGTCTACAGTAGCCATGGCACTGACTCTCTTAGTCCCATAGAGTTACTATTACACCGTCCCTGTAAGCCAGAGGCCTGACTAGGAAGAGAAAACTTCCTGCTAACAGCTCATGCACACATGCACAGACACTTACCTCGGACCCTGAAAGGACTGACTGCATGTTTTAAGTCATTAACATTAAGCTTCAGTTAACCAGGCTTTTCATCAACCGTGGCTATCTAATAAATCTATGTGAGAGTGAAGTGGGAGCAGTCCTTTTAGGTCAGAGTATAAGGAGTGAACAATAGCCAGCATGCACAGGAGGAACAGTGCAGAAGCAGCACTGCAGCGCGGGCATTTAGGGATGTTGCCTACTGGAGAAAAATGCAGGCTAAAATAGCACCATAAGTTAAACACTAAAAAAGACTGCTTCAGTTAATCCACCGTAACTATTAAATTCTTCATTACTACACAGAGACTGAGGGTTGGAGATGGTTTAGGGGAACTTCCAGATGTGGCACCAGTGGAGTAAGTCACATCAGCTCTAGTGATCTTGAGAGAAGTACTGCAATGTTTCCTGGCAGAAAAACATCTCGGTCCTGCCCTGTCATCACTACAAAAAGCTGTGCTAGTATAAGGGGAGGGAGGGAGGGAAAGGAAAGGTGCAGGATGGAGCTCAGAGTTAATTACAGATTTGATCAAAGTAAATAAAACAACTGGTGTGATGTTTCATACGGAGTTAAACGCCAAAAGCAGTTCAAGCATTAGCACGTCTCAGACTTGACTCCCCATTTCCCCTCCCTGTGTCGGGCGATGACTTGCACATGGGGCATCTAATTTAGAGGGGTGAGAGTGGGAGGGGCAGGGGGGGTCCTTTAGGTAGAAGCAGACAGGTACACAAAGGCATGCCAGAACTCTTACTTAAATCCCCATCCTGTTCCCCCTAGGACTATAGCTGCCAGGAGAATAGCACCTGCGATGGACCCTATTATGATATTGGTGCCACTGGGACCTGCACAGAGGAAGGGGGGGGAGGAAGGGTGCGGAGGAGGAGGGGGAGGAAGAGGAGGGGCAGAAACAAAACAACACCACTAAAAAACACACGTCAGAGGACAGCATCAACACAGGTACATCAACAACAACATCAACTAGAGAAAGAAAAAAGAGAGAGAGAGGCAGATGGTAGGATACCTGCAGACAGAGAAAGAGGGATGAAGGGTAAGAGGAGGAAACCAGCACGTGGGGTGGAGGTGGGAGAACGGGCGGGTGAGCGAGGGAGGTCAGGGAGACAACAGTTAAAAAAAAAAAAAAAAGGAGAGAATGTTTTATTACTTTGTTCTCATTCCCCCTCTCCTGCTCTTTCAGCTGGACACCCTCTTGCTCAGGGTGGCTTTGGCTTTTTTGGCCCTATGAGAGCAGCTGCTCAATATCTCTGTGTCATTGGCAGACTGCAAGAAAGTAAGGAAGACACTTGAAGATGGCAGTGCCTGCAAGACATACATTACCACTACACACACACACACACTCACTATACATGCACATATGCTCTAATGGATAAACGTGTCTCGACACACACCCACACTTTCCAAACATTGAAATCAAGACGCAGCAGGAAGAGAAAACACTGTGTGGTCTAAATATTGATGTTAACTTTCTCATAATAATCAGGTGAACTATTCTTTGTGTTTGAGGAAAAGATACTGTGCTCTGCCTCAGTACATAGAGAAGCTACAGTGATGATGGGTAGAGACTATGAGGGGGATATGAGAGGCAGACAGAAAAGAGAGGCATGGGTAGTTTCAGAGCTGCTATGGACCTTTCTTCTCTGGGCCTGTTGGGACTGTGGGCTCAGGGATGGGATCAAAGACGCTGCAGTCCTTCCCTGTGTAGTCCCTGTCACAGATACACTTCACCTCGTTACTGCAGGTCTGTGAGAAAGAGAGAGAGAGAGAGATGAAAACCAAGTGCAATACCTGCTAATAGAAAAAGTCAAGCAAAGAAATAAGTTCAGCCTTTTTATGTAGCCAGTTGGCATGGATTTGGTAACATGTTAAGCCTGGTTTTAACTGTCTTTGACCATCACTGCACTGATAAGATACAGGTTAATATATTTTTTTTTTTACCCCGTGGTCGAACAGATGCGGCCAAAGTTGGATCCTGGACAGCTGCTGAGGTTGAATGCCGCCACAGGGAGGCAGCGTCGCTCCAAACACATCATGTTGGGACCGCAGGGAGTGCCGTCCTCCACATAGCCCAGATCGGAGCCATCCTCCAGCAGAGCATGGCCACCTCTGAGTGAAGCATACAAATATGTCAGACAGGTGGGAGAGGAGGTGCCGAGCTAGACTTTTAGGGACATGGTATTCTAATTTTTATACTCTGCTGGTTTGTTGCAAGATTAGATGGATGTGACACACTTACCTGCAGTCCAGGTACTTGTTCTGATGGTAGAGGGTGAAGCTGGTCACCTCACCCTGTAGGTCTCCAAACTTTGGCTTCATCGTCACATTGGCACAGAACAAGAAGCCGCATAAAACATCCCTAAGACAGAAAAAAGGTGAATGACAGGAGAATGTAAATCAAACTCGGGCTGTGTTCACAATATTCCAGTTCTTTTTGTTTGTTGAAAAAGCTTTAACTTTCAAGCCAAGGACATATGATCAACCAGTTATAACTACGGATTTCACAGAGACTAGTGTTAGCAACAAGGGATCATCACTCACGGCTTGTTGCACTGCAGCCAGCCCTGGCCATCAGGACCTGGACCACAGTTGCCTTTTTCTGTCCCCTCAGCATTCAGCTTCTCATAACAAAACCTGTCTGCTGAATCTGGGAGGACAAACAAACACATTTTTAGATTGTAGCAAGAAGAATAAGACCACAACCACACTGGAGACTAAGACTATAAAACCTGGTGAAAGGGATGGCTGTGCTGTTAATGTGTTCTATACTCACTATAGCCCCAGAGTCCCCTACACTGTCCATCACGGGTCCTGCATCGTCCACCATAACATCGGCCCTGAAGACGTGAGACAACAATAATCAAGTATATCTCAGAGAGAGCTGCGGACTAGAGAGTATGCCACAGAGCAGCTCTTACCTGACTGCTATCACACATGTAGCCATCCAGCTTGTGGACATTATGAGGGCACTGCAAAAGAAGAAAAGTACATAATGTGCCGGACGCTCGTGTTGATCTTGACCGTTTTTGTCCACTGTTACATTCAGTCAGCTCTACCTGGCTGGAGTCTCCGGTGCAGGTCTCTGGGATATCACAGTCGTTCACCGCGTCTCGACACACCACGCCTCTCCGCTCATACTAAAGCACAGCATCAAAAGGCATCAAGTAAGTCCAGTACTTTAACAGTTATCAAACAGGTGTATTTGTATTTGTAATGCATGGCAATACACCACGAATGCTGTCTGAAAATGTAGTGATAAAGATATGACTTTTCTTATTTCTGCCTTGGTTTAAAGCGCCAGGCTGTTTTATAATATGACCTCTCTTAAATAGTTTTGATGATCATGCTGTGGATAAAGTACTGTACTGTATATGGCAGTGAAAATGAAGAAGTTGGATGCCAAATGTGTTGATGAAAAAAAAAAGATGCAGCTTTTTATTTTCTTTTTGGAAATTTCAAAGTGAAACAGATTTTCAGTTTTGTCTCAGCAGTCTTTCACTGTTAAGTTGCTTTATTGTTACATATAAAGAGAGTTTGAAAATCCTACTTCTTTGTGTCTATTTTTTGACTCACCTTGCAGCTACTGCAGCAGAGTCCATTACTGCACATGGCATCATGGGTAAGCGTGCACTTTTTACAGCAGGTGCCTCCGCTACGGGCACACTCCTGCAGCCGCAAGACATGAAAAACAAGCCATCAGCTCTGCTTCAGAAAACACCAGTGCTCATATAGAGACAATGTGTGGAGGTGCTGCCCATCTGCAGCAGCTTTAAAAGCTGGCTACTCACCACCTGGGATCCGCAATCACACTCCTCCCCTGGCTCCACAAAGCCATTCCCACACTCCGGAGGATCAAACAGCTGAGAGAGAAAGAGAGGGACATACATGTATATGAGCACATATATGAGTGGGCGACAGAAGGACGAGAGATGCAATGTGGCAGTAATAGGGAGGTTGTTAGCTGGAGGATGTGACAAGAGGGACATTACATATAGAAAATAAAACAAAAAAGCTTCAGTCTTGTAAGTGTATATGTGTTCTGATAGTAATAGGGATAATTCATTAGTCTATAAATAAATGATACTCAGAGGCGGCTCCTGTCACCACATCCTACATCCCCGCATGGCTCCTCACCTTGTTGGGCTTGTTGAAGAGGCAGCTCCCGCCCCCCTGGAGCAAGAACTGGATGTACTCATCAACGCTGCAGCGAGAAAACTTTCTGGGCAGATAATATCTGTGTT
Source organism: Lates calcarifer (assembly GCF_001640805.2). Classification (NCBI taxonomy): domain Eukaryota; kingdom Metazoa; phylum Chordata; class Actinopteri; family Centropomidae; genus Lates; species Lates calcarifer. Next base: position 5,195,851 of record NC_066843.1, on the reverse strand, counting down.
CACAAACACATACACACATACACACACATACACATGCAAAGATCAAGACCAGGACATGACAAAAAAATAAAAAATAAAATAAAAAACAGCACAATGCGTTAATGCCAGATCTACTGTGGGTGTCTGTGCCATCACTTTGCAATCTGACAGAAATGTTACCATCTGTAGTAAGATATTAGTCAAATGAATAAATGAAATCTTTGTTGTTCCATCTGGTAAGGGGAGCCAAATCCAAATCACTCATATAGTAAATACCTTTAATTCACCATTTGTAATTCTTTTACTGTGGTTGGTGCACTGATGTCTGATATTTCATCAAATTTGCTTAACACATAAAATAAAAGCCGTGATCATCACCAGTTTGGCACACTGAAGCCTGAGTAAAAAGTCAAAGCATCCCTCTGTTACAGGTGTTTAATTGTCTAATTGAGTGAAATGAATGGAACAAATCACAGCTTAGAGGGAGCGTGACAAGAAAACAGCCCTGCTGTCGTGTCAACAAAGCGGGGGGAGAAGAGTTTTACAGGTGTGTTATGGTTTTTTGTTGTTAATGTCAGCATGAGGTGGATCTTTACCCCGTGTCTTCCATGATGCAGCCCAGCCAGGCATCTGGGCACCTGCAGTCTCCTGTGAAGACGAGCAGAAGGAAGAAGAACGCAGCTGAGAGTGTGTAAAAGTGATGCATGTAAATCAGGGGAAAGAATGTTAAGAAACAGATTTATGATTGACAGAGAAGAAAGACCTGATATCTATTCTAGTGACAGAGGTATGGGAGTTATAGTGTGTGCACTGAGCTCTTGTCCTGGCATTGAATAATGGACCTGATGGCTCTTCAACATTAATCACACGGCCCATTGTTCAGTGGCAGCGATGCTCTAACCACCACCCCCTCCTTGGACGCAGGTGACTAATCACCTAATGGAGAAGTCTAATTACAAAAAAGAACTGCTGGACAGGGATACCAATGCATAGCCAAAGCTCTTAGCCAACACCCCCACCCCCCACACCCAGCTATCAATCCCCCTCCTTGCTGTCGTGCTCTGCCTCAATCCTTCCCAGACTCATCTACCTCTCCCTGCTCTGCTGATTTATTCACCAGCTTTATAGATCTCTCCATCCTTCTAACCTGCATTATAAAGCTTTCCACTTCATTTACCTGCAGAGTTACGGGCGTTGTTCCACCTCATCCCGATGTTCTGGCCGAGACTCTGACACAAAGTAATAGCCATTGCGCCAACATTCCCATACTGCAATAAATGCATACAGAATCCATACATGAGAGCTTTATTGTGAGATGGGAAGAACAATAGAAGTTTGCAGGGGTTATGTGCAGGACTATTCCTTGTTAGGACCAGCAAAATACAGACCGAGCTAGAATAGCTGCTTCCCTGTGATTCCAGGCTTTATGCTAAGCTAATGGAACCATCTTCATATTTAGTAGTCAGATATGAGAGTGGTATCAGTTCTGTGGCAACAAAAGATGAACACTTTAATATTTGAAATAATTACACAGGTGTAATGAACCAGTCCTTCTCCAAAACGTCCAGACTTTTAATTTTTGATTTTAACTCTGATCTCAATTTTAAAATAACAGTTGAGGCATTTTAACTTATCTTATATGCAACTCTGGTTTATGTAATTAAACTTGGTTTGGCTAATGAGGGGTTTTATTGCAACAGAGATAAAAAAAAAATAAAATAAAATGAACTATGATTAACCATAATTTTTCTTTAAATGAATTCCTTAATCAGGTGGTCCTCACCTCATTGATTCCTCCTCCCCTCGTTAAGGAGCACACTCCTCCTGTGTAGGCTGTCCCACTGCGGCTACTGTGAAATGTACGCCCTCTGAGGTGTGCAGGAAAGAAAACATATGGTAAAGTAAAACCTCAACTAGCATTCAAACAAGAGTTTTTATTCTGAAGAAATTTGATTTTCTGTTGCAGCTGTCTTACGAGAAAAGATGGACAACATCACTCTGATCTTTGATGTTGTCCTTCCTGTACTTCATGAAGTTCTGCAGTGTTATCAATGGGTCTTCGACCACTGGCATCATATTTTTAGAGGTCCAGGTATCCATGGCAACCAGCACGATCCTCGTGTTCAGCTGTTCCTTGTAGATCTGGGGACCAAAAATGCCCGTCAGTCTACTGCTTTGTTGGCCTGGCACCTGTGCTGTGAATACTGTACATGGAGAGCTGAGCGCTATCTGGGATGAATTATGTCCAAATGTGGAAATGAGCACACACACATACTTTCTGACAGGTGGCGGTGTGTGTATGCAGACTTTAGCGGTAGGAGGATTATAATCCTACAAACAAAGCTCTTACCGCATCTGCCATGTTGACCACTGCTTTGGCAAAGTTCTTGGTTTGGCTGCTTGAGCGACGCAGCTGTACAAACTGTGGAGAGACAAAGATACACAGATGGCGTAAGAGATGGATCACACTCATACAAACACGGAGACACACGTTTGTACCTCTATACTTGTAAGGACCCTCATCAATATAGGGTATAAGTTTGAAGAATGCTTCATTGATTTTATTTCTATGTGTTACTCACATCAGCAGCCCACGATTTTGGCCTAAGTCTGAAGGCAACTTTCTTCATAATAGGGTTACATAACAGAGGAAAATCTATGCACTATACTCACTCAGCGATTTATAGGGGGGGGGTGATGCTATGCCCTCTAGTAGCAGACAGAGTAGAGGGGCAGAGAGGTTGTTTCATTGAACATGTAAGTCTAGTCTGCCTGGCTCATTGATCCTTCATCTGACTGAGGTTGATTCAAGTTGGAAACATTGGCCCTGACCGTGGCTCTGAAATATCAGTAGCCTAACTGTGCTACAAATCCATGGCACTGTCCATGGTGCTGAAATAGCAGACGAATTCTCAGGCCCACCTTTCACTTGGTTTCATCTCAGATCTATCATACTAACCATATATATAACCATACCATAAACACTCCATTCTATACTACATTGTAGCCCATATAATCTCTACAGTAGTCATCAAAGTGACAAGTAGCAACGTGTAGTCGCAGAAGACCAGGGGGATCATAGAGACACACTACTGCCTGTAGTATTCCTATAATACTCTTCACTTCAGTATTTTTATTATCATTCAGTGCTGTCTGTGCTGAAAATATACCCGAAGCCACCTCTGTAAGAAAATATTTTAGGGGACAAATGATGACAGATATAGTTTTTACTATAGATGTTTAGTGAGGAGTGGAGCAGGTAACATGACGCTGCACTGACTGCACCACGCTCAGCTGCTATGGTTACATAATTCAAGGAAAAGTTTATACCGTCAAATCTACAGTGTAGCTTTGACAGCTAAAGGTTTTCACTGTAGTGTCTTTAACTTGCCCTTTTCCAGAAACCCAAATGCAGCCTTTATTTTCATGTGTCTATGTCAGAGAAGTAAAAACATGTTTAATCCCCACACTGGGCTGGTGTATGGTTAACCACACAAACCATGCTGGCAGACCTTGGCACTGCTGCACAGCCTCTCTGACCTGGATGTCTCGTAATTTCTCCGCGTAACTGGCAGCCAAATATGCTTTTAACTCACCATGTCATTGTCGTTGACCACCATCAACTCAATATATTTGGTCTCAGTCTGGACAGAGGGTTTGCGAACAAATCTCTTGGATCGCCTCAGCCCCCCAGACACCTGCTGCTCCCTCATTTGGTCTGGCCTTTCGTCACCACCGTCACCTCCTCTGCTATCCCACTCACTGTCCTCTGTACAGTCTGGACACACAGAGAAGCAGAGCTGCAGGCAGTTAGGGCAATATTTCTTATTCCTCAAGTAAATTACAGAGCAACAAATTACTATCTCAATTTCAGTACAATCTTACAGTTTCCAATTTAACAAAGCTGTGACTGTAACTAAAAATTACATCCCATTTAATTATCACATTTGTTTTGTTTGAATTGTCCTCTCTCACTATTGTGAACAATTCCTCGACTACAACTGCCTGTGTTAGATGTTTATTGGACAGTATCTTAAGCAGTAGCTATGGAATATTAAGTAACATTTATTTTGAAATTACAGTGGACAGAAGGTTAGGTCTACTTCTTAACTGAGGGCAAAATTATTCTGTTGAGATATGAGTGTCAGTAGTAATTAGTGGTTATTCTGCACGTATGTACCTGGGCAGTGGGGGGACAGTCTGATATCAGGCATCCTGTGGATTAAGTGAGCGCCACCATCCTATAACAGAATACATCCAGGTAAACAACAAAACCAGCATCCAGACTCAAGTATGATCAACTGTGATCCAAGGAGTCCTTGCCTGATTGGTCCCATTGTAAACAGGCTCAATCCCATAAGAGAAGAAGCCATCAGAGAACATGCCGCTGAGGACCAACAAGAGAAAGACAGTGAGAAAAAACAAAACAACAATCAGGCCGATCTTACATAGCCTGGTCAGCATGCACAGGTAACAAGTATTTGACGTTACAAATAAAGGTTTATAATCAGGCTCACCACAGGCCGTGGCAGGTGGAAACAGCCGCCCAGGACTCTGGTAAACCTCTTAGCCTTCCCTGGTAGTAGCAGTGCTCCCCTCCCTGTGGACACAACATGCCCCTGTTTCACTGTACAGCCACTACTGACACACTTCAGGCTTTACAGGCGTTTATACTTCAGTGGATATCGTGATAGGTCAGCTCTGAGGAAAAAACCTCTCACAACCTCTGCATATGCGACTTCCCTTTCCCTCTTATCCCACTATGGCGTTTATAGAACGGTTTGTGACCTACTTGTGTCCTGCGCTCTACTCCACTCCACTCTGCTCCACTGACAACAGAGGTGGAGGTAGACCAAGCACAAGGATCTCTTCAATAAATCAACACTCATGTTGCCCACACAGTTACAGTAGATCTGAGGATTTAACATGGAGTAACTGTACAGCAGGCAAGCTGCAACTGAAAGACACAAGATGAAAGTGAAAAGGAAATTCTGCTCTGCTCTTTTTTGTCCTTTTAACAACCTTGACTACCACAACAGAGCTGTAGCTTTCATCTCCTCCTGCTAGCACTCCCCAGAAGTGGGCGAACTGCTTCACGAGGTCACAGTGGTGAAGATGAACCACCGGTAGAGGTGAGAAAAGTGAAAACACTGATTCACCTGGGTCAAATTGAGTTCAGCAGGGTGTCTCAGCCTCGCAACAGCACCGCAGGCAAACAATGTTTTAGTAATCTGGTGAAAATATAAAGGCTTTGACGACAGAGATCGGACTGGTGACACGCTGCCCTGACTGCATTATGCCTGCCATGTCCAGCAGCAGCACCAGAGGCATCACGTGAGGCCTCCATCCAGCTGAGTGACAATCTGTCCTGACTACAGGTCTCCATCCCCGACTCTGCAAGCCTCTTCTCCCCCCTCCAACCACTCTGGGAACAAACCGTTTGTCTATGAACACACATACATAAATTACTTCCCCCCTGATTCCAAGCCTCATCTTTCCTTTGTATTAACTGGCATTTTACACGTCATTTTCCCTCCTCCTCCTCTCACCGGTTTTGCTCTTCCCTCCCTCTTGGTCTTCTTTCATTCTCTTCGCTGCCAAGAACTTAATGACACTACTGAGCAAACTGGTTGCTATGGAGACAGGCTTGTGATTGGTCAGGAGGACCGAGGGAGAGTTTGGAACGATTGTGGGTGGGGACACGGAGTGCTAGTTGGGTGGGTGGGTGGGTGTTGGGGGGGCAGTGAGTGGCACATTTGTACAGGAAAAAAAATAGCCATCCCTCCTGGCTGGCAGAATGCAGTGACATTCCTCTGGTCTGCCCTGACAAGCACACATCACATTAGATGTCAAGGCTTTCATCATTCTCCCCATTATCTCTCGATGATTCTCTCTCTGAGCTCGTGGTTTTACACCACAGGCATTCGCTGCCTTTTTTCTTTGCTGTCTGAGAATGGCCACAGCAGAGAGGCACCCATAAATGCCACTAACAGGCAAACCCACGGACTGTATGTACGGGACTGTAACATACATAATCCTAATGGTTACATGGCAGCCTACTTTTGTAGTAGACAGCATACGAGGCAGTTTCCATAAATAGATAAAACAGACACATGAGACCTAACTGTAGAAAGTTCGACATCACAATTACATAAAGGAATCATCTTAAAAGATTAAATGAGACTTTAATCAATAATAATGAGCTCTACACCATGAGAGGCATCGCATCCAACAAACAAAACTTAAACAAAAAGTCACTGGCAACAGCACCAGTGCAGGTTTCTACAGCCAAAGAACCAAATGCTGCACAGCAACTCTGGTCATCTCATTAATATGCTGCTTTCTATGTGCCAAAAAAACAAGTTCCTGTCAGTGTGAATCCCCACCCCACGCAAAGAAAATCTTACCACAGACTGCGAGGGTCTGCCATCCTGGTTAAAGTGCCGCTCCACATATTCTGAAGACAGGAGGTGACTGCAAATAGAGGAGAGATACCATGAATATTTCTAACAGCATGATTTCTATCACCATGTAATTAAAACTGCTTTGATCTGGGTTATTTTCCACCACTTACACTCCATTCAAATTTCACAAAGAATAAGTGAACATATTAACAATGTGGTGTTAATAAAATCAGTGGAACCTCATAAACAACTAGCTGTGCGTGTCTGTATGTGTGTGTGTGCCCCATTGGTATTCCCCTATCTTGTCATGTAACATAATAAAGGCGCTAAGTGCATTTGCTTAAGTGTGGGGAAATGCTAATGAGAACAGCTGCAGTAAATTAAGAGCACCCACTGATACAAGTGCGTACAAAAAAGGCAGATCTAATGATTTGGGATGGTGATACACACTGGTTTAACTCTAGGTCCAGAGTGAAAGTGTGTCCAAAGGCTTCCACTTGGAAACAGCTCCGGGCCAAGTGGACGGGCTGAAAAGGAAAAAAAAAAAAAACAGTAACAAAAACAGATTTGACAGTTGATATATTAAAGAGTAAGAAAACAATTGTGGCTAAGTGTGTTGCTCTGTAAAAGCCACAGAGTAATTTTGAAAGAGTCTCATGAATAAGTCATCCGAATCAATAGTGTGTACACTCAGCAGCTGAAATAATATGATTGATAAAGTCCTCATTGATCAACATTGGCTGCCAGCATTCAGGCAAGCACGACTGCAGAGAACGATGGCTGTTTAACAGCTAAGCTGGAGTTTTGTGATAGAGATGGATGGAGAGGGGCTTGACAGAAGGAGGGGAGGAGGACGAGAAAACTTTATTGGTATCGTCTGTATTCGGCCAAGCTGTGCCAATGTCCCTAATGGACAGCTGCCAGAGCTGCGGAGGTGATGAGGAGACAGCAGGGCCAGGGGAGAGAGAGAGAAAGAGAAATTTATTGCAGACTAAACAGTGTGTCACTTCGGCAGCTCCGACTGTGCCAGCGTGGCTTTGATCTCAGTCTGGAGGAACCAGGCTGCAGTGAATCATTGGGCTTTTACAATAAAATGCATCACTATCCAGGAATTATTCCCTGCAGTGAGTACAGAAAACAGATTTCTTACTACTGTCTTGGAGAGGCTCGAGCACAATGTCCACAAGTGCTCTGTTTCTCTCAGCAACACTGTTTCACTGCTATACTTCAACTGCATTCAGTTGGATGATTATGTGCGACTGTTCTCTCGGTGGCTGACAAAGCAACTCATCACACAGTACCTGCTCTTGGACTTTACGAATGGAGTTTGCCCAGTTGTCATGAATCTGATGGTTCAAAATAAACTTTTCTGTGTAGTTTAAGGACTTCTCGTCCATGTTAGCCTCAAAGCTGCGATTGGAAGTTTATTCTTGACAACAATCTCGCCACAAGATCCTTTTAGTAGCTGTTCTGGAGCTTTTGATCATATCATATCATATTTTTCCTTTAGATGGATCCAAGCTGCTACAGATCTTCACAATATATTATATTAAAATGTAAATTACTTATTTATTTATTTATTATTATTGTTTTTTTTTTAGCAATATCCATTTCATATAAAGATAGTAATGCCATAAAACTTTAATGGCATTACTAACATTAAAAAACTTTAAATAATGTGACATGTGTAAACATTGTCATTAACATCAGGCACAACCCCAGAAAGGTATATCCACCTAAACTGGAAGACAACTGTGATCCAGTCGTGAACAAACAAACATGAACAACACTTAGCTTGTAACTGGTAGTGTAAAATAACCAAATCAGTAAAGCAAAAATGCTGCCTCATCTATTTTCAACGCAGCATGATGTGACAGAAAAAAACAGAAGAAGTTCAACCCATCCCCTGCTTCTAAATTTATCTTGTCCCTCATTCTGAGTGTCTTCAATATTTTACAAAACAACACACAGCAGGTCTAGACTGGTACAGCAGCAGAAACAGAGATTTCTGAGACCTCATATACTTGAATGGTGTCATCATTAGTACATAACAAAAGGATTTTATGTTAACTGTTGTTGCTTTTTAATGATACAGTATCCACCTTGTTTAAAGACAGCCATTCCTCCAGGGACAACAACATTCATCTTAACTATAAGTCTTCAAACATGTGACTCTGGTGTGTGTAAGGAGTCTAATGTATTCTCTCATCACAGTTGATGAACTACATCATATCAGCATGACAGAGAGAGAGAGAGAGATACAGAGGGAGATAGGCAAAGAGAGAGAGAGAGAGAGAGAGGGGTTGGGGAGGGCTCAAGCCTCTTGGACCATGCAGCACTTCTCACACAGGCCTGTTTCATAATTAATGGGGACATACTTCAACACACCACTGAATAATGAAGAAGTCGGGGGCTCAGCGCGGCAGCCGGATGATCGGACGTGATGACTGAATATTTCAGGAGGAGGCTAAGCTTTGTCATGTGGAGATGAGGGCCACTACAAACATGCACGCAAACATTTAAGTCGCTCTTTGAATTAACTGTGGATTTTACTACTGTGCTTGCTCAGCATGCAAAGCAGGTCAGAAGGCTTTGGTTTCAGAACTTGTTGCCAGATGTTACAACTGGAATACCAGAGAGCTCAGCTGAGAGTAAATGGCTGTAAAAACAACAACTTGTCTGTGTTGGGTTCGTCCAGGTGACGTGACTTCACTGTGGGCATTCAAAGGGATTTTCAGAGATTAAACTAGGTCAAAATCATGAGGAGCGAAGACTGCTGCAAGACACCACCCTGCACTGTCATCCCTGTGTAGCAGGAGCTGCATGAGCGGCAGAGAGCTGAGTGCTGCACTGTTTTATAGACACAGGAAAAATGAGGTTCCCATCAGCAGGATAACAGTCTTTCTTGGAACTGTCACACCAGCATATATATCACAAAGACTAACTACAGTTCCACAAACAGTGAATCTTCTTCAGTAAGGAGGCATGCTGAGTCCTGAATTCCCAAAGGAGTTGAATTAACCTACCTGAACATTAAGCTACAGGCCCCCATTTTATATGATTTAAAAAATTACCTACAAATAAGGATACTTTCTTTTTAACCAAATTATAATGAAACTGATCGATTTCTTATTTTGCTGGGAAATTCCTGAAACCTCGTTAAGGACCCCTGGGTGGCCCCGGCCCCTAAATGAAGTCCTCAGGGGTTCAAAATTCACAGAGAGGAGAATAGTCCAGTGTGAAAATAAACAGCCTTAAACAGAATTATCCAGACTTTCAACTTACTGTGTTGTCCCCAGTGCTGTTCTTCACCCGGGTATCCAAGTGGTCGTGAGCCATTTCCTCCTCCGACTCAATCTGCTGCACCAGCCGCTTTGGATAGGTGACCTCGGTAGCAGTGTCCCTGCTGTCTGGCCGCCCCACCGGGGTAAACCAGCTCCACGCGCCTCCATCCTGCACCTGGCTCCTGTCCGCACCTGCATGTGGTACAAAGAGGAAGCTGAACACAAGCTTGTGGGTGTGCAGTGGGCTTGGCTAGGTAGAGACACACCTGAACCTGCTTAAGTCCGATCAGGTGGTGTTTCAGTAGGCAAAAACAAATGGTGTGAATTGATACATTTAAAACAAGTCACACAGTGTAAGCATTCATGTCAGGGTTTTTTCTGTAAGATGATGGTTTGGTGACCTAATTTATCACACTGACCAAAAGATAATGCTTTATAAGTCACTGTTGTATTTTAAGAAATGAACTAGATATAATTAGGTTTTTAGGTTTTGATGAAAAATAATTAATGCACACATTTGCCATATAGGTTCTGTAGTAGAGCCCTATACACATATACAGAGGGCCTATACACAATAGCTTAAAATCTCATCAATCATCAATCAGGCTGCAAAACACACTGTCTTAGTGACAAGTTATATCATAGTGCTTTTAGATGTTTATTGGATAAAACGCCGTTGTCAATGGTTATGGATACGTTGGATATAGGCAATGGGGCTGCGGTGGAAATGTGTTGATGCAGCAAATCTACCGCATCGGAGAGTGCTTTCAGGCCAGTACGGCTGGTTGGCACCGAGATCTCCCGCTACAATAAAAATCACAGCCGTCACCAGGGGTTGGAAAAGTGCTGGTGCAAGGGGAAAAAATGTGGATTCAAAGGAAACGACAAGGGTGCTCCCGCTCTTTATCCAAACCCCCCTCTCTCCCTCTTCTCTCTCTCTCTCTCTTACCTGAGACCGCAAGCCTCTCGCCCACTGCAGCAAAGACCATGAAGCACCACACCGCCAGCATGATCTTCACATATTCCCCCGGATTACAACATCGAGAGAGCCGCAGAATGTCACGAACCCGGCCGACGGAGGGGAGGAAAAAAGACCGAAAAAGCGCACAGCAGAAATGATGGCGAGGATCCAAAGTGAATCTGCTAAACATCTGATGATGCGCGTCCTCTCATCTCTCCCCCTCTCTATGCCCCTCTCTCTCTCTCAGCTCCGACCAACACCGCTACGGAGAATTTGGATTTGCATATCAGAATAATGAAAAATGAATCATAGCCTATAGGCCTATGGCGGAGAGATGATCGATACAGGCCTATAGTTTGATCAGTGAGGAAATAGGGAGGAACGGGAGAGTGCGCACCGCGGATGCATAGCTCCGCAAGGCTGCGCGGGTGCGTATGAGTGTATGGGCGAGCTTGTGTGTGTGTGTGTGTGTTGTATGTGTGTATAGGCTATGCGAATCTGCGGTATGCGGAAACGAAGGGATGGGAAAGCGAAGAGAGATGCGTTGGGTCTGCGGTGAGGAGGACACGTGGGATCCGTGGTACCCTCCCTCATCCCGAGCAGCCTCCTCCTCCCGTTGCCATGCAGCTCTGCGAAGGGAGAGGATGCGACAGCCCGGCTGCTGTGGAGCACGGCTGAAGAAAAGTCATGATGGGGGGCTTAGAGTATAACAGTTCATTCATTTTCTCAGTGCAGGGAATGGTGGAGTGTCTCGGTGAGCTCTGACATAAAAATCACAGGTCTGCAGAGGATGAAGGTGTATCCTCACGTTACATCTGAACAAAAAAATCACCCTGACAGATACAGTACAGGCCTTTTTGTCACATTGCTTAATGTTCCTACAGATACTCAGTTTCTGTGGTAACCAACTGAAGCAGTTTAGGATATTTTTGTCTGTCGTATTTTTATCACAAGTTTGTAATTTTTGCTGTAACTTAAAATAGTAACTAAAATCCTATAGGCCTAAATACAGTTACTGAGGACTGATCAAAATGATTATAATCTCCACAAGAGATCTCCATAATCTGTTTGAGTGTGAGAACCGCCAACAGCCAATGCAGAATTCATTAAGTTAGTAAAAGTAGCTGCATTTCTAAAAACTTCTTGCAGGTATTTCCCCCATCTGATATTTATAGAAGCGGTTTTCACTTAAGGCAAGAATGTGACATTTAGAATCTTAACCCAAAGCTTTTAAGGATCCTCTTGCTGTAATGTTTGAAATGTCTTGGCAAAATAAAAGTTACTTGATGCCTATTTCAGGTAAAATACTTGATGTTCTGTTCTGTGAGTGAATTCAGAAATGTGGAGACCGTATAAGGTTTAGTGGGACAGGTTCTGATGAAGCAAACAGTGTCAAGAGAAGTCAGCTTAACTCTTACACCACTGCAATGAAATTAAAAACCATTTGTTACTTGCTTTAATGACTATGAAAATTTCAATATCACTTCTCATAGAAATGCTGTACACATCCCTTTAGGAATGTTACAAAATAGTAAAAATATCTAAAACATGATCTATAGAGGCATATTACTGATCTATACTAGCAACGCTTGGTGTGATAGTGAGTTAAACATGTCCTGTGTGATATATGAGTTTAATTGTATCTCTCTAAAAGACAGCGGCTCACAATCAATTAGGCTCCATATTGACAACCATAAATTCAGTGAAACTGAAGACCTGCAGTGCTCTCTGAGTCTATGAGCAGAGTTAGCCTCCTTGATGCAGTTAAAGTCTTCCAGCGGCCATCCCGCAACACATCCCCGCTAATGGAGGCACATTGTGCACTGACAGTCCCCTCTAAATATTTCATCTACCCCCCCTTTGAGACTAACAGGGAGTGAGAGACAGTGGGGAAGAGATGGAGGGGGAGAGCAGCAGGAAGAGTGCAGCATCAAGGGCCAAGTATGTGCACCCCCTGCCCCTCTTCCCAAAAAAATATGATGCAAAACATCAGTTTAGTACGGACCGGCTCTTCTGCTGTTAATGTGAATTCATACAACATCAACATCATCATCAGCGTCTCCAATGTCCCTCACAGTGTTTTTCATCTGATAAATGTAGTATTAACAGTAACAGTAACTCATTGCACAGGGGTAACTGATGCAGGCAATTAAGTATTCAGCAGTGGTACAGCTGAGTAACTGCAGTGAGAACTGTGAGGAGTCAGGGCTGCAGAGAGGGTGCTGGTTATGCTTCACATGGACATAAAGGTTATTTGGATCCCATGGGGCCCAAAGAATTCCAGGGGACCTTGATGATTTTAGGTCCCACAGAAAAATGAGTACTGCATAAGTATCACTACTTTCTCTGCCTATACACTAGAGAACCAGCCCTCAAAAACTCTTGATTAATTTTGTCTTTCTAATTTAGTCATTTCAAACAGAGGCAGAGTAACTACATCACCAACTGTGATCATTTCAATGTATCTATTAAAAACAAATGTGAAAAGCTGCTCAGGCAGTGTGCGCACCTCAATGCCAGAGCCTTGTGAGATAGAGATACACTGCTCTCTACTGTGCAAATAGCTGTATCACAACTACATCGATACATCAGTGTTGTCTGCAACACCAACTCAGCCAAAGTAAGGATACATCTACAGTGTGGGAAAGCTTCCCTTCATGATTGTAGACTACAGGTGGCCACTTATGAAAATAGATGTCCCACTGTATAGTCTACAGGCCACAGGTGTAATCCTGCTTTTATTAGGACTGGGGAATTTCCAGGACTGGGTCTTTCCAGTAAGATGATATTTAAGTGTTGCCAGTGTGATAAATGCCTGTAATGTGTGGAAGAGTGGTATCAGAAATTCTGTTTTTATTTTGACTTAATTTCATATTTTGATATTTTGTATGAGATATTTCATGTCATGTATCATTTCACTAAAAGTGCTAATGTTATTTAACACTGACAAGCAACGACTGTCTGGCTCTGAATAGTTGGAGCATGTGTTGACTTGCCCATGTTTCACATTTGTTTGCACACAGCTGATCTTAGCAATTATGTTAATTAGTTTCAGCTTTGCTTCTTGAGCATTACAACGTGTTGAATCAGTCACCGCTGCGGGCGCAGCCTGGTGACCTGACGCTGCCAATTAAGCAATTAAACGCGTTCCAGAGGCTATAAGACAGGCCGACAAAAGCGGCGGGCTCTCCATTACATAATTTCGTGGAGAAGTGTTCACATAAAGGTTGAAAATGAATGGTGTTCGCAGTGCGAAACCTGTCGGCGGTCCGCCGCGGCAGCTGTTCAACTGCGCCCACACAGACTGTAAAGCGACTTTTACCAGGCAGTGGAAGCTGAAGGAGCATGAGACGGTGCACACCGGCGCGGTAAGGAAAATATTCGAACTTATAAGAAACCGCATAACTATACATGCTCAGGAATGAGAGTTTAACTCGTTAAAACTTAAATCAGCGCCCGTGTCAGTGCACAGTCGCAGACTGCGGTCGCCGTTTCTCGAGGAAAGCCCACCTGAGCCGCCACATGCTCCAGCACAAAGGAGTCAAGCAGTTCAAGTAAGTCAGTACAAGTCTCATTTCCTGCTGTTGCTCCCCGCAGCCACGACCTCATTTTAACTGCGTTTTCCAGGTGCAAGTTTGCGACCTGTACGAAGAGTTTCTTCAACTCAAGCAAACTGAAAAGACACCTGCTTTACGCCCACGAAGACAAAAATAAGTACTTTAAGGTTTGTATGACTAATCCAATATATCCACAAGATGGCGCCATTAAAACGCATTTTAACCACCTGCTCTTTGCTCCTGATGTTCATGAATAACCAGTTTTTAAGTCTCTTGTGCAAGTTTAACCACTTTATTTTTTCCTCCCACAGTGTAACCAGCCAAACTGCTCTTTGACCTTCAAAAAGCGCAGACTGTTTAAGCTGCACTTAAAGGAGCATGAAGCGACTGTTAAATTCAGGTATGTCTGTAGTACAAAAATATTTAGCCTCACAGAAAACATGGCAGGATTTTCCTATGGTGTAAAATTCAGTAGTGAAAAATCAGACTGTAGCTTTGTCCTATGGGTTAATGAGACTCCTGAGATCAGTCCAGACTGTTAAAGATTATGCACTTGCCATTTTAATTAATCAGATCTTTGATGCCCTGCAGTACAGGCTCTAGCAGGAGATAAATGAGTGGTTACAGGCTGAGTGGGTGTGGCCCAAGTGAATTGGTTACATTTATTTTTACCTCCTGTCTGTCCCTGATGGGGCACTTAGGTGTTCGAAGGACGGATGTACTGCCATGTTTGACTCCCATGTTGCTCGCAAAGCCCACGAGAAGAAGCATGCAGGTTGGTCTAATTTCCATCTTAGTAGGGGTCCTTTCATCATCCATCCTTGTAAAATTCCTTCATTAAAAGAGGGTTGTGGCTACATTTGCATGTAACCTTTTCTTGCATCCAAGATAATTCTTTCAGGACAAATGATGTGCATGGTGTGTAGATCCTCAAAGGGAGCCAACTGGTGGTGATCTTTAATTCCTGATGTGCTCACTGGCCTTGTTTGCTTTTCCCTGCAGGATACCACTGCCCACATGCTAATTGCCAGGTGCTTGAACACACCTGGGGGAAACTTCAGAAGCACATGACCAAACACCAAGGTTAATGTTTTAGATATATGTATACAAAACTGCTGAAATCCATCCAAAATGTCTTTCAGGAAAGGATGCAGTTTGCTATTGTTTTTCAGTTTGTCTGGTGGCCATCTAATCCTTCTGTCCTTTCTGTCTGTGTCCTAGCCACATTCTCATGCCAGGTGTGTAAGAAGGTGTTTAAGAAAACGGATGCTCTGCGGAGGCACAAACGGATTCACGCTTCCCATAAGCCAGTGCTGGTCTGTCCCAGAGACAACTGTCAGGCCTATTTCTCTACAACCTTTAACCTGCAGCACCACATCCGCAAGGTGCACCTCGAGCTCCTCAAATACAAATGCTCCTTTCCTGACTGTCCACGCATGTTTGCTATGCGGGTATGTAACATGTTGTGACAATTTAAAGATGCCATTTTTAATATTCCAACTGGAACACTGTTTACAACAAGCAGATTAATTTAATTTCGGACACTGGTAAAAGGACATGGCTAAATCCAAACCTAAAGTATTCCTACTGATTAACAGCACTGATGAGTGACACAATTTCTGCATATTTTACTGCCATTTCTAGCTGTAGCCTTCAAAGTTTCTACCTGTGTATTACATTATGACTGCTCTATTCAACAGGAGAGTATGAACAGACATCTGCTTCGCCATGACCCAAGTGCCATCACTCTGAAGGTAAGTCTGATGTCCGTATCTAAAGCCACCCACACAACAGTGGGCTAAAGCAACCTGGTCAGAGGCTATTGATTTTGGATCTATTTCTACCTGTTGAAAGTAGACTCCTTTGTGCTCCATGTTCAACTATGTCAAATTTCTACTTGGTTTTTAAAGCATAGGTGGCTACACAGTCAGTACAATGGCAAGAAACTGCAAAAACGTCAGTGTTATCCTAAAACTAATTTTTTTTTCCCTTAATCCCGACAGAAACGTCAGCGGCCCAAGAAATCCTGGCAGAAGCGTTTGAATGGGCACCATCTGCCCATTGTGGAGGAAAACCTACATCGCCTCTTCACCCTGCGCATGCGAATCTCTAGACGTGCCAAAGTGGAGACTAACCTCTCAGGCCTCTTCAATGAACGCAAGATCCCTCATTATGTTGATCCAGAAGTCAACCTGCGCAGCCTGTTTGGCATCAAACAGTCTCGTCCTTTGGAGGAGAAACCTGAGGTCGCATCACTGAAATGTTAAGTGGAAAAAACATGGTCATTTACAGTTTAAGTTTGAAGTTCTGAGATCTTTTGTAGGCTTTGGACTGTTTCCTTTAAATTTGAGAAATTGGAAATTTGGGTCTCTTTTGTTTTGTGTTTAATGTAGCTGAGATACATTAAAATATTTTAATTTCAAAGATGGTATTTGAAATGTCACTTAAAACACTGATTAGGATGTCAAGCTTTTGAGAATTTCAAAGACTGAATACTTTGTGAATGCTTGTAACATGATGTGTGTTGACCCAATAAAATTAGTTACTTTTGATTAAAGTGGTATTTTATTGCTGTCATTTTCCAATTTGAGTGTTTTGATGAACACTGCTGGAGGTCTGCCTATCAGTAGCAGCTGCTGGAGAGCGGTATCATCTGCAGGAACATGAGTTGTTGGTTCAGTTCCGTTTAATTGCAATGGAAAGAGCAGCTCATTGTTGGCACACTCAAACAGCTGTTCTCTCCCAGCATCCATCTTTGTGCTTGCTTTGGCCTCACATATTGGTTGACATTTTGCAGAACATGTTGGAGCTTATTAAATATGAACAAAGGACTGAACATGAGTAAGAGCTGAGTCACAGCATGTCACTTTGGGGGTGGATGAGACTTTGGACACAAAGATGAGTCTCAACTGTCAGATCTGCTTAACTGAGGTTAAGATGTTGTAATTCAGATTTTGGCCTCGTGAACCTTTATACTTGTATGTGTAAGTTGAGTAAATCTGACTGCTTAGTCTAACAGGGTTTCTAGGTTTGCAGCACTGTTTTCATAACCAATTAATCTTCCTATTTCCTCAATTAATCGTTGGGTTTCCATTGTTTGTTGGTAAGTAAGGGACCTATTTGGAGTCATTCTAATTTCTTTCCCAGAGAATTTAACAAAGGGCTTGTACAAACTACAAACTTGCATGCAATAAAACATACCTGACAAAACAGATAATGTAATGAAAAAATAGTCAATCCATCTACTACATAAGTGAAACAATGGGAAACAACAGGAGTTAGTACCGCAGTTTACTAGAACTTGAAGGTAACAGCGTTTATCTGTTAAAGGTATCAACACTGAAATCTATCTACATGGAATGACACACCTTGTGATTTTTGAATGGAAAAAATACACAAACTGTAAGGAAAAAAGGTAATAGGTAAACGACACTCACCTTTCTTCTTCTCTTTCTTTAACAGACATCTGCTGAGAGGTAAAGGGGTCAAAAGGAAATCCTGGTGGGGACCATAGAAGAAGAAATGAAAGGTTAGCAGGGTACTGTGCAAAAGTTTTAGGCACTACCATTAAAGTAAGCATGCTTTCAAAAATAATGCCGTTGATTGTTTTTATTTATCAGTAACTCCATAAAAACTGTAGTTGACAGGAAAAACTGTGCTGTGATCATTTAAAACAGCACCAAGGTTAGACATGTCACATTTTGCTGCAACTAAAATGTATTAATAGAAGCCTTTGTATTACTGGTAGCTTATTTTGTAATAACGTGCTCTAGTCTTGGCTTACTAGCCAGAAAATTCAACATAAAATAAAATTATTGGGTCCAGAATGTAAAAGGTTCCTTTTTGTTTCAGTAGTGGTGTTTAACAGTTCCTTTTTGTGTTAAACAATTCCTTTTATTCTTGGTCCACTGGAGCGAAGCTAGAGTCCATTTCAAAGCTTCAGCTAAGCTCTGCAACAGCCTGTCAGTTTGAGTTCGTATGGTATCTTCACTGCTTTGTTTCTCTCTGCTCTGCCGAAGGTCATTCTCTCTGCTTTCCAGCCTCAGGCTACTCGCTCAGTAGCTGCTGCATTACCTCTTTAGGTCCCATACATTAACCTATCCTACAACTGCTGACCTGCACGCTCAGTCAAGCTGGAGGGACTGAGCATGGCTTCACAAAACAAATACAAATGCCATACCAGCTGACAGTGTCTGTTACATCTGTAATTATCTTGCCTGTAGTTGCAAGCCTGTAGTTATTGTATATATCATTTCTTTGTAAAATGCCATTTAAGCGCAGATAAAAGCATCAGTCAGACACTGAGTGCCTCTTAAGACCATGATATTGCTTTGGACATGTAGCAAGGCTTTCAAAGTCAACACATATCTCAGCCGAGCAGGAATTTAGTCTTGTTTCTATGGTGATGCAACACAGTAAACAAGGTTTTCTTAAATCTGTGCTCTGTTTCTTGTCTTGTCAGTGTTTTTTTTAAGAACAAAATAATGGGACTGTGTTTGCAGGTGTTCAGCAGGTGTGGAAAATACTTGAGTGATTAGATGTTCCTTGTTGACTGCAGAGTTGATAATTGTTTTCCACCGGTGCCACACAGTCCCATGAGAGTGATGACGCTGCCTGGTGTCATACGGGCTGAGCTTTGGACTGACACAAGCAACACTATCAAAACTGAATCACACATGGTTAACCACACCCTCGCCATCACACTTTGGCTCTCTAGAAAGGCCATGCCAATTATCCACATAGTGAGCGTGACCTTTGGCTGAGGTTGATTTTTGCAACATGTGCATCACAGAGCAGCACAAAGGAAAAGTCACAATAAAACCAGCAAGGGAGACTGGGACACTCATTCCACATTCATGATTGCCTGATTAGCTCTAAGGAAACATCTAATAGGTGATGGATGGATTTTCAATTGTCTTATTAATGCATGCTCTGTAAATGGCATGGAGAGAATCATTTTTCACAGTCAATTAATTTTTTATTCTGGTGTCATCCAGTTTATTTGGCTCCTGTATCAAGGACTATGTTTCGGACTGTAACTAAAGTCTAACAGGGCTGAAGGTTGTCAATCCAAACATCATGGGTTTTAACTGCTGATCTATCCCGTGTTGGCATTGTCTTTTTAAACAAGAATGTATACTCTTATTTCTAAAATGAAGTAAACACCTTATTAAACAAATGAGGCACAGACTGAGGTGAATCTGTGGTTTCAGGACACTTGTCTCTGCTGTATCCACTTTGTGACTCAGGCTGAAAAAAACACGTCTGTTTACATAAATCGTATGTCTGCAGCTTTAATTACAGGTGGTGTACATTTCCCTGACATTGCTCTGCCCACTCAAGGGCAAAATTGCACCAAATAAAACATCTGAATCACCTTGATCCTGTTGTGAATCATTTTTATCCTGGTGACGACAGCTTCTGGATAAAATTGCTGTGACCTACAGAAATAAGTACTCGCTGAGTGTCTCCAAAAGCAACAAAATGATTCAACTAGTGTCTCAAATGCAGTGAATAACAGCATTTTTTGCTTTTACCGCTATTATAATAAATACTAACACAGGAGCTCTGTCTCTGCAGTGCTTCTAAAGATCTGCCAGGAAGCATTACATTGCATTCATTTGGTAGATAATTTTGTGCCAACAAGTTGCAACTGCATTCAACCTCCATAAGAATGATAGGTAGAGGTCATCAAAAATTGTGAGTGCCACCCTCCCAAACAAACAACTAAGATGCTTTAGTTTGATTACTCTAATTGCAAGAAAACATATGCAAATGCATAATTTATTACAGGAGCACAACAATTAATTGTACATTTCTGAAGCTTTTAGGTGCTAATTCAGCTCTGCCTATTTCTCGGTTAATATGTGAAGTAGTTTGCCATATTGGTGTTCTTGTTTTTCACCCCTTTATCAAAACCTTTGACAATTTTCTCATTTGAGCAGTAACCCACATTTCTATTTTCCAGTCTCATTCACAGAACATACAGGAGAAAAACCAGGGAGTCACAGAAAGAGAAAAATATAGCCTCAGAAAATCCCGAAACAAGGAGATAAATTGAAGTAGGTTAACCATACAGTCGTCATACCCTGATTTAGCCTGCTTCCTCCAGAATAGATGACCCAAAACCTCTTCTCCCCTCCCTTTTCTCCCTTTTCCCATGGCCCTGTTTGAGGAGAGTGAATCATAGCTGTAACAAAACTACATGCCTGCTAAACTGACAGGATTAACAAAATAACCATGAGATGGGGAGCCGTCTGCACAGGTGTAAACAAGCTCAGCTCCTCTGCCTGCAACAGAGTGCAGCACAGCAGCTCTTGAGCAATTTATACAATGTAAGGAGGTTTAAGCAACTCTTGTGCCAAAAATACGCAAGTATTACCCACTAGTGGGCACAAAGTTCTCTAAAATGACATGGACAGATTTGACGTAAGATCATTTGATACTCTATAAGCACATTATGTTTTTTTTTTATAAAGTTCATTTTCTCAAGTGTGTTCGTATTTTCAGGTGTTGCCTTGAAAAAAAAAAGAGTGGATGGTAGCAAGGCCACTACCACAGGAAAAAAAAGGCCTCATTCTGTCTGTAACTCACAAGAGGGTTGCAACAGAGCTGATACTACAATATGGGTTTATAATCATTATAAAACGGTACAAATTTTATTCAGGAAATTCAAAAGACTAAAAGTCTAGAGCCATGCTCGTATATCCTCACAGATCCACTTTGTGGTATTAATGCGAACGTCACCACGGCTAAAACACCAGAGGGATGAAATTTTAGCTTTTAACCTCGACACCACAGGTTTTATTTGAACAGTGAAATGAATCTGGTTAATATTGATATCAGATACATTCTACCTGTTGCAATATTCTATAATGATATCTGCTCCAACCTGCCAAGAGATGAACATGACCTTATAGTTCTTGAAATTAACCCTATACTTTCTGCCATCCTCAACACTGAGCTTTGGGCAAACTTAAAGCATGAGTGTGCTCACTTCATTGCCTCTTACTTCAAGTCACTGTTTATTCCCTCATGAATGTTTGAACAGTCTGAAGGGACCAGTTTTACCCCCCACCTTGTTGCTTGCCTGCCTCCAGTCATAGTTAATGGTGCCGTAAATCCATGACACGCACATAAATCAGCTACTGAACAAAAGGAAGCAGACACATCCAGACAGACACAGTGTATTTTTATTTGTGCTGGCAAAATTTACCCACACAAATTCATCTGGTTCACAAAATTGGTTATCCAAGCAGGAGGTCCCCGTTCCTAGAAAACTGCAGCAGGCGCAGCAGTGGCCAGGACGCTGAAAGTCATCCAAAAAGGCACAGATTGATAGTGTTTGTTTTAAGATTCCTTTGACGTTGTGTTGGCAGCTGTGAATTCAGGGAACAAGCTCTTCCCCTGGCTGGGCCACTGCTCAATTGACTATATTTTGTCCAGTACATTTGATTGTGTTGGCATGACAGAAGGATGCTGCTATTCCTCTCATCCTCTTATTGTAAAATGTCCCCTGATGGCCTACCATTAGCAGTAGGCTGTTCATCATCTTTTCTCCATCATTAAATCATGTCACACCATACATCAAAGCTCTCCTTTGCTCCTGTGCAGTTTATCTTCATGGTCTCTCTTTGGCTTCTGCTGGTGTTATTTTAATGGCAAAATATTCACTTGCAAATTTTCCAGTGCTTTCTTTGTCTGCGTCTGCAATTTGTAGTCCTCGCAGGTTCCCTTTCTGTCCTCATGAAAAATTGTGCAAACAAGAGGAGGGCATAATAAGGTGAGTGCATTTCTCTGTCTCAGGAAGAGACAGTGACAATGGTTATTTATCTCTTTTGCGTAACAAATCACTTTGTGTCTTGGTATGGTGCAGATTATACAGTATAGTAAGTAGCTCTGCAGCACCAAATTCAAGTCAAACTGAATTGCAATGAGTCACATGTCCACAGGGTGACAATGGATTGATGGCGCAGGTTAAGAAAACCGATATTGTTCCTTCACAGTGACAAGGATTTGCATAATACAGTCACAAATGCAAACAGAGACTCTCAAAATGAGACACACTGACATGATTTATCTTGACAAACTATCAGTCATTCTGATAAGATTAGATGTGATTTTCTTAGCCACTGATCTGTGCTGCCTGAGATGAGACCTGATTAGCAGAGACGACAATTTAGGGTTGATTACACTTCCTTTTGTTGACATCCACATCACAACATCCAACGTTGTCCTTATTTCCTCATATTCATCTTGTTTGCTGCTTCATCAATCAAAACCTGACTTTCCCTGAGCGCCCTGTGCTCCAGTCAAGCTCCACCAATAATTAAAAGTGCTGCGAGGGTGCCATCAGGAAAAGCAGCAGCTACTTTGTTTTACAACATCTTCAAATAACCGGCCAAAATTTCTGCCCATTATAATCATTTATCAGACCTGCCAATTAGTGAGAAATGATTAAAGAGATCTTGACATGCTCCATGTCTCTACTATGGTTTCATTCATTTTTCATTAGCAGAAGATCACGTATCTGTGTCTTACATCTGTGCAAGACATGCAAAGAGTCACAGATTGATTTTAACCTGCAGTTTAATCATCGTAAAGGAGAATGCACACAGAGCAGCGGGTGGGCCAGCGTTCAATTAACAGCCATGTAATCTAGAATGATTAGTTTACATGAGCTCAACATGAGGGGACAGGAGGAAACGGTTTACAACATCATGAACCAGCAGTCTGACAGAAGCCTGTTTTATATGCAGTTTTAGGGATGAAAGAAACTTTATCGATCCCTTTGGGGAAATTGAGTCATCATAGTAGCAAATGTAATTCAGCGGGGATCAAATGAAGAGGAAGTTAAGCACAGAGCATGAATGCAAAAACACGATACACAAGGTAGTAACTGTAACCTTATCTCTGATTGTACTTTTGGGGCCAATAAGTTTATTTTTAATTCCCAAAGCTCTTTTATATCAAAGGGAATTTCTTGTTATGTCAATATGGCATTGCTTACTTCCTTTTGTTGAGAAAACAAGAGAGCTCAGATGGGACTACTACACAGAAATGTTGGTATAGTTCAAACCAAATAAGTAGCTGATAAAACAACATCATTGTCAAAAATGAAGTTTGTTTTGCCATTTTGTAAAATACACACATTCACTTTCCTAGCCAGAGTTAAATCAGGAGATGGATACCACTCTCATGTTGGTATGCTAAATATGAGGCTAATGAAAGGTTAGCTTAGTTTGGCACAAAGACTGGAAACAGCTAGCCCAGTTTGGCTACCTTTGGACACAACCAGGCTTTTGCCCCCATTGTCCAGTATTTATGCTACACTAAGCTAACAAGCTGCTAGCTTGTTTATCGTACAGACAAGAGGGTGATTTCAAACTCTGGTGGTGTTAAACTACTCATTTAATGTTATTGTAGTTCAAGGCATCTTGTTCCAATCACAAAGCAAAGAAACATTACCTTAAAAGGGACTACCTTTAAGTTTTCTCTGTCGCCGGACGTGGTTTCTTCTCGGACGCAGGTGGAGGTGATAGTTGCTTGCCAAAAGCTCTGAGCAGCGCTATCTCGAAGCTAGCTGGTTAGCATGCTAACTCCAGTAGAAGAGAAGAAGTCATTGCCTCCCACCGGAGGAGGCAGCTCCTAGTGAGTAAAAGAGTGAAGATAAATGCTGGTTAATGCTAACGTTGGCTAATAACTTTAAACAATTCTTGAAATGGAAAATAGGGAGATCAGTTGGCCAGCTAATTAATGTTAATTATTTAATTAAGATATATAATGTCATTGACAGTTCCCAGTAGCTTTATCTAAATAGAGGCTTGCATTGTTAATACAATGCACTTAATGTAAGTGATACGTGTGGATACATGCAACAAAGAAATAAAATACTTTTTAGACTGCTCTGAGAAACCGAGTGGTGCTTCTTCACCAGGCTCTCACAGTTTCATTTCATCTATCTGTTGACTAAAGTAAAGGTCAGCTGTGTAGAGAAGGATGACGTGAGTTAGTGGACCATAACAGTTCGTGTGTGTGTGTGTTTGAGTGTGTGTGCTGCAGCAGCTCCACCACTAGCTATGCCCCTGGCTTTAACTCTTGGAGAGAGAGAGTAGAGAGAAAATGAGAGAGGGCTGAAAGGGGCGGGTGAAGCTCATGTTTCATTAATAGGGCATATCATGCAGTGTGTATCTCTGTGTGTGTGAAAGAGTGTGTGTGTGCATGGGTGGATGCAGGGTCACAGTTGACTTTAATTAGAGGGAGAATGTGTTAAACAAATGTAGGGCAATCATTGATTCACAGGAGTGAGGCGTCCATGTTAGTCTACCTCTAATCAGCGCTGATCAGGGGGCAGAGCACACCGGGCGAGCTGAGCCCCGCTAATGGCATGTGGCTCTGAGGAAGACTGATGAGTCAGTAGCTTGTTTGAAGCATCAGTCATCATTACTGACTGAGTGCTGAATCACAGTCAGACCAACGTCTCCTGGTATTATTTTCCACAGGGAGACGGTGGAGCTATCAGCCCCCCTGCCTGACTCCCTCCTCGCCTGTCAGTCGCTTCCAATCATCTTATCAGTAATAACCTCTGACTCCTGTCTGGTCATGGATTGACTGACCTCCCCGGCCACCTGTAGGTCTGTCTGTCTGTCCTGTCTGTCCAGCTGCAGGTTTTACTTTCTCACAGCTCAGAAACAATCACAGCCAGTGAGTGGTCCTTCACTCACCTGTTGAATTATTAAGACTCCAAAATCATACATGCGATGCAGTTAGATTATGGTTAATTAGTGCTACATGCTAACATAGGTATGCATTTCATTAAGAGAACATGCATATGTGAAAGAATGACATTGCATGACATGGATGTAGCAATTTTTTTTAAAATCAGAAATGAATCAATGTTTGTACATTTTTCAATAGACTGTAGTGTATAACTATTTGTCCATGTACAGTCTCCCAGTTTCCCCAGCAGCTGGTAATTGTCATATTGTCGTTTTTGCATTTTATTCAAAACTGCTCGACTTAAAATTACATAACCGAACTGCACACTCATATTGCTTTATAAATCTTCTTATTTGCTTAGTGCAGGCTCCTCAGAAGTAAGGAAACAAATAATGAAATATCCAAGACTGCACTGCCAGAAATGTCTATGCAGAATAAAAAAAAAACAGACCTGGAAAATTGTCTTATCCTCCAGCCTTAGAGCTGCTAAATATCAAATCTCATTTTTTCATTTTGAGATAGTTACCAGTAGTTGCTCAACATGATGTATGCTCAACTGTAAGCACAGTGAGCACCAGAGCAAAACAATCTACAGGACACATGAATGATGATGTTTATTCTTCTTTCTCTCTTAAAAGCGAAGTTGACCAGTGGTCTAATCTCCCCCAAAACTTAGTTTATCTGTCTGATGGCTCTCTGGCGCTTTGTCACACAGTACTCCTTAATCCCTGATTTACACGCCCACGTAGCTGGAAAGAAAAAGGTATCATGTCTTCCACAAGCTTTGTCGTGAAGTGGTGAGTGAGATAAAAAAGATGATCTGTGGTCTCGGTTATGGTGGTCTGGATTTTGTCTCTTTTCCAAATTTGTTCTTTTTGGACTGCATGCACCTCAGCTTTGAGCCTGTCGTCATATGTGTCTCTGAGGTTTGTTTTATTAAACAAGACTGTGCAGTGATTTGTCTCCCCTTAATGACATTTTTGCTCTCCCCCTCTGTTATGTGCAATAAATGGAAAGGATACAGGGACAGAACTGGAACAGTGGGGAAGAAAAAACAGGAATGAGATAATAACCTCAGCCCCGCCCTTGTGCTATCTGTAAACAACATACATGTGACAGCATTATAAATTGCTTTTTGTTTCTATTTCTCTCTGTCTGCACATACATTATATTTATTTCTGTGTGTGTGGTATTGTGATGTAGAAGACAGATTGTCACACTGCATCTGTTCCTGTGTGGGTGAAGTTGAAAGGCTAATGTTATGTTGTACTTGCAGCTGAAGAAATAATTCTTTATTCTTCTGCCAGCCTCAATCATGTATGTATATGTGTGTGTGCGAGTGTGTGTGTGTGTGTTTTACCAACCTGTGATTACTTGCTATTCTTGGAACAACTATTCATTTAATCAGCTCTATTTTTGCAATTGGATTCCCCTGACAGCTGCTTTTGTAGTTATTTGCTTTGCTTCGATAATCGCCCGCTTCCTCCCTCTAGAAACAGAAAGTGTGAAAATTGCATATTTATAATAAGAAACAGTAAGGAGGGAACAGCCTTTGTGTGTGTGTGCATTTCAGTGGGTATGTATCGAGGGTGTGGGCTAAGAATGGTTGAATGAAACATGTTTTTCTCAGTATTTAAGAGAAAATTTGTGATTTGTTTTTTTGTGGTTTACATATCTGCTATTTTTGTAGATGAGGGATTAGGTTTGGGTATCAAAATGTATCAGACACCAACTGTCACGTTATTTGAGTTAAAAGAAACAAATCATGCAAGACAAATCTTTTTCTCCCATGAATAGTCATTTGTCGTGGATCACAAAGTGTTGATGCTCTAAAATAAGAAAATAAGGAAAAATATCAAATTTGTTGATTCTGGAACATTATAACAACAAGTGGGAGTTATTATGATTACTGAAAAGAGCATTTCACCAGTAATTTCCAACTAAGAATGCCAAGCAGTATTATTTTTCCACAGTACTGGAAATCTAGACTCTATATACCAAGAGGATTTAATCCTTTGTTTGCACTGTTGCTGCTTATAGTAAGCGTTTTGGCATGTATTTTGATGATAACCAGGCATTCCGTGACCAGTGAGTCACAGTCCATCCATTTCCAGTTCAGAAGCTCAGCCAGAAAAATTCAGCTACTGTGGATGTTCGACTGAGCAAAGTTTGGCTTGGCTGAGTGAGTCAGGGTCAGTGCCATAGTCCTGCCCTGCCTGGACCCAAATGAAACAAGTGTGTGAGAAAACTTGATTCCAAGCCATTCATGGCATGGAGACATTGAGCTACTTGCTCACAGCTGTCAAGGAAAACTAGATTTAGTTTGTTTTTGCTTGGTCCACACCCAAACCTCGCTGACTGGAACCTACTGCAAAATGCAACCGCAAACAGTTTGATGTTAGCGAGAAAGAACCACATGGATGAGAAATAAAAGACGAGGGACGCGATGTTCTGTTCAGCAGCTGATTCTCCCTCTTTCTCTATCTATCTCTCTTTCCTTCCTTCCTTCCTGTCGGTCTCTATTGATGTTACAGCGCTTTGTTCACCTGAACAGGGGCAGAAGGCGCAGAGGCTGTTAGTCCTGACACTTGCTTGGGGGGGAACCTCGAAAGGTCACGAGACGTGATAATAACAGCTGGGGATGTTCTGAATAATGATAGTGGACATTTATTATACAGGAGCACAAGCACACCCCTGCAGGGTGTGTGCAGGGTCAGCCAGATATGACACTGGGCTAGATTTCGGAAATAACCACGTAACCACACCAGGCCTTAATTGCCCTCCCTCTGTTGCTTTACTACCTTAGAAAGTCAATGTTATGGCCAAGCTTAGCCAGAGCAGCCAGCAGAAATGAAGCATTATTAATAGGCAATTTCACTTTCAGCAGCTTCTCCACCTCCTCAGATTTTTCTCCTTAATCCAATCAGGAGAGGTGAGTGCAGATAGAGGCTCCTTACAATAACTCTAATTATAAGTAATGTCAAAACAGGAGCTGGAGGAAAGAGGAAAGGAAATAGACAGTCATTGCCTTATTTGCTTCTTGCTAGCGCAACTCAGAGACAGACTGATGCAAGAAAGAGAGACATCAGCATGAAGTCAGTGTCAGGAACTGATAGGGAGAGAGGGACAGAAAGAGAGACTGAGCCAGAAGATTAAGAGAGACAGTGAAAGACAGGGGAGAGGGTGACTGGGTCTGCGTCAATGTCTGTAAAGTGACAGTAAGGAAGGAGGCAGGAGGAGAGAGGAAGATTGAGCCAGAAAAATGAAATGAGAAGATTAGAGGATGAAGAGAAAGATGGGGCTGTTCAACAACGCTCTCCCACACTGGCAAAGTTTCATCAGCTTGAAAGGACTCGCCGTGCTCTGAGTCACAGCAGATGGGGCAGCACTGTCAAGTGTTAATAGAGGTATGTAGCAGCCGCTGTTGGTGGTGAAGCTCAGCCCACTTCATCAACCAACCGAAGATCCCTTCTGTCAAGACACCAGCTATTGTTTTAGTTAACTGGTGTCAGATTTACACCCAAAAATCAAACATGCGCACCAGTAGACATGACCTTAAAAGTAAAACGTGCAGCCAAAAATAAATATGTTGCAGTTGTTTATCCAATGTAAACACTAGCAGTTAGCAAGTGCAGCTCCATGACAGAATGTGAACTGGTTCTTCAGAACGCCATAAAAAAGGCCAAAATAACAATCACTGAATTCAACATCTGCCAGCAGCATGATCCAAGTTTTCTGAGGCTGTATATGATTGTTCAGAGTCTACAAGCAGTTTTTAAGAGGAGTTTCTAATTGCATCCAAAGCATTACTGCTGTAAATGGCATCAAAACAATGTGTTCACTCTGTAAAGCAGAGGTTAAGATGATGTGAAACAGTGGTCTGCTCCAACTTATAATGCAAACCTGGTCAGAGTACCACTAAATCTTTTATATAAAAGGATTCAGAGGAGACAGTGATGCAGGCAATTAGCAACTATCTGTAAAATGTTGGTATTAGTTGGTAACAAGTGTTACTGTGTGTTCAGACAGAATATGAGGTGAATTCTAGACATGGTACGATTACATGTAAAGTTAATGGAATGACAGGGTGGTGCGGATGGATGAAGATGCGTCTGTGTTTGTTAAAAAATGTTTCACCTTGAGTGGAAAATTAATGCTTTGTGAATCCACCTTATAAATGCAAAGACACGAGAGAAACAAGGAGAGAGACTAGACTGACATAATGGAAAGAAATGGAGTCTCTGGTGACTGAGCTGAACACAAACACACACAGATACAACTGATAGAAGTGCTCAGCTGTTCAGCTATCGACTGCTTTAAGCTAACATTCTGTGCTTACAAATTTCATCCAGTGAGTTAATGATTAAGGACTAAATTTTCATTCTTGGTATAAAAACCAAATCAGTGAGACCAATCAGTGTTGGTTTCCTTGACTGTTGGTTGTTTACTAGAATTGTCAATATTTTTTCTCTGGTGTATGTAGCTGTGTGTCATTAAATAAAAAGGCCTGAATTGCTCTCCCTCTAGCAGTGTCATTGCGTGCTATTTATATTGTGGCTGTTAAGAGCATCATTTTGGTATTCGGCTGTGCACAGCAGTGTATGTTTGTGGATGGAGACTGGTGCATTATGCATGGACGCCACTGAAACTTGCCATTAAAGTGGTCTTATTCAAAGGCCCCCTGCTATCTTTGGGGTAAAGAGGCTGTGAATGATTACAGATGCAAAAAAAACACACATGCAGGAGTATCTCGGCTGTGCCAGTGTGCATATCATGTGACAGACTGCATACATAAAAAGGGCAGTTAGTGTTTTGTAAAGATCTTTTATTGAGGTATGTGGCCAACCAATGACTCCAGACTCAGGACACATCCAAACACATACTTTACATTTTGAAATCTCAAAGGTGTGAACATGTGATGTTACATAAAACTAGGCGCAATGCAAGATAACAAAGTGTTTACATGGGTAAAATCATAAATCCAGTTTTGCTCTGACACCATTTTTCTCCAAGATGTTTGTGCTGCTGTGTAAATGCTTAGTCTTTTCCACCTTAGAAACATCTGACAAACCATCAGCCTTCAACTAGAGAGCTCCATGGTGAAGTTAAG
Organism: Lates calcarifer; assembly: GCF_001640805.2. NCBI lineage: Eukaryota > Metazoa > Chordata > Actinopteri > Centropomidae > Lates > Lates calcarifer. Next base: position 5,165,837 of record NC_066843.1, on the reverse strand, counting down.
CTGCAGGTAAAGCACTGCTGAATATGACAGCGATCACTATGAAGGAGATACCTCAACAAAAAGGACAACTTATTCAGATGACACAAAACAAAGTGCTATTGTCCTTATTACAAGAAGAGAAGCTTATTTGTCATAGTCTCTAAAGGGTTTCACATATATTGAAATGTAGACTAAAGAACGATCATGTTAGATCTCTGTGCTTGGAAAGAAGACAGATGAGTCAAATTATTTCATCGTTTGCAGTGCAATCATTCTACTGTTACAGTCTCTGCTTCGATTCTACATTTTCCTAATGTTTATGATCCTCCACAAGCAGAGAGTGTGTGCATCTGCTCAGGAAAAACATGTTCTTTCAAAAAAAGGCATCAACTTTATTAAATAAGTCATGAATTTATGAATCAGTAGAAGTGTAAGCCATCAAAAGTGCACCTACCTACATACAAGAAAAAAAAACGCCTTCATGTTCAGTCAAAAGTGACCAGTCACATCAATAACAAGAAGACAAGAGAGGCCAAAACGTGGAGTGTGAGATGGAGGTGACAGGCTGACATTTGATCAGTGATGACTCGTGCACCCATGGGTACAACAGTACCTGCACTGCACACACACTGACTCATAATGGTTCAACACTCATGTCATTCCTCTCTCTCCTCTCACTGCACCTCCTCCTCCCTCTGTTTTCCCCGTGTCCTCCTCCGAGCTGTCAGCAAAACTTAGACTCCTTGTCATGGCCAGAAAGATCCCCGTCGTGTTGTTGTTTTTCTGGCAGACTGGCCTCAGTTTATCTCCTGCTGTTCCAGCTCTAGTGAACACGTTAAAATGCTGTGCAATGCTTGCAACACCCACTGTGGCTCTTCAGCGGGCTCTCTGCAGAAACCGACCCTTTTAAGCTGGCTGAGCTCTCGCTTCATGTGAACATAGGAGAATGGCTCCTGCCACTTGTAACTGCTACACTTGGAAGATGTTGGCAATTTTTTTTCTTGCTCAGTGCTCACAACCGCCAGACAAACAAGAGAGGAACACACTCCCTTTTCCTAGAGAGGCTCCTCCTTTTGATTTCTCCTGCATCAAAACATTAAGACAACAAAATGTAAACCTTAGACAATCACTGCTGTTTCTGAATTATCCACAATATGTTGCACCAGAGTTTATTTCTCCATGGTCGTGTTATTAGCCAAAAAAGAAAAGGAAAGATACATTGTTGAGAAATTCCTGGAAGTTTCAGTTCCTGTCTCTCTGAGAGTTGAAAAGGGAAAATTTGTTTTTCAAAATGTGTCGAGTTGATCTTTCTGTAGATTTATGTTTTCCTACCAGACATTAAAAGGTGCTGATACAGTTTTTGTACTATATTTTCATTGTAATTTTATACTGAAAAAGTCAGGGTAAAAAGTTTTTTGAGTTTCTTGTGAAGAAATCCTCACAGCCTCCAATTTTCCTTTGAAAATCTCCTCATTTCGGCACCCTTGAGTTGGCAAGTGCAGTTCTAACTCAGCCCGACACTGCTGAGGATTTGTTGGATTGTGTGTACTCCTTTCATCTGATTCTCCTGTCTGTCTGAATGGCAGGAGCTTCCTCTGGCTGGCAGCACTTGTCCTTGGCGAGTGCCTCCTGTTGTGTACCAGTTTGCATGAAGCTGGTATCAGTCCCCGGGCCAGAGATCCTGACATGAGCAGATAGGGATGAGACATACGGAGTGGGTAGAAACAAGAAAAGGACACTGACAGAAGCATCATGTTCCCATGACAAGACACAGCCTCCTCCCACGTTGGTAGACGTCTTTTTGATAAGGAAAAACAAAATCTGAACTAGCATTTGGCAAATATATTCAAAGCATTTTTCACTTGTGCGCCCTTTGTCTAACTAAACATCAACTTTTGTATTTGAAAAGATAAACCTACTGTGAAACTGCTGAGACACAGCCCCTTTCTAAGAGCAGGACTACTGCATAACTGTACACTTTATTAAGGACTAACAGCAAGCCAATTCAACTGGAAACCATGTGTTCACTGGGGGTTGGGGGTTGGGGTGGGGTAATGGTTCCAGATCTTTGCAGAAGTGTGTGTTTTCTGTCCAGTTGTATCTGCGTTCGCTTTAAGTCAGTCAGGACTCGCTGGAGAGGCTGCGGCTGACGTTTTGCCGAGGTGAGGTGAGGTGGGGGAGTGAGAGGGGGAGAGGAGTGGTGGCAGTAGTTTTGAAGATGGGTGTGCGTCCCTGGGGGAAAGTAGGAGTGGAAAGACGGGGATGCGTACACGCAGAGGCTCAGATCTCCTCTATGGAGTCAGCTGGGACCAGCCCTCTCTTCTTCCCACTGCTCAGCTTCAGGTACAGCTCGCCGTCTTCTCGCTTCCCCACACAGATCTGAGGGAAGGAGACAGAATCAGTCTTTTTTTACTGGAGCATAACAACAGTTTCACCTGCTGAAAAAGCGATTTCTAAATTTAAAAAGTGTGATACATTAATAGATTTTCAAGAACATAAGCATGTATTGAGGGAATTGCCAACACGCATATCAAATCTGGCAGAAAATTCAGTGACTAAGCGCACTAAATCTTTCTCTTAAATGTGCATGTGAATGAATGTTGCCAACAGAATGAATCAACATGCTGGCAGTTAGTGGCACTTGCACTTCTAATTTTTCAAAAACAAAACAGTTAATTTATCAGCATTAATTAATGAATTTTGAACATAAAAATGACTTGAATTATTGAAACATAAATGATAATACAAAATCTTGAATTTAGAAACACTATACTATGAGATTTAAACATAACAACCCCTCATTTTAACTGACTTAGAGGGATTTTAGAGCATAATCGGATCAATTTTTGGTTGCCAGGGGACATAAATTGCTGATTGAAAATTGGTATAAAGTGATATGAGATGAAACAGAGATGATTGTGTTGGTAATCCTTTGATCACACCCTGTATGCGACCTGTCCAGGATCTATCCTGCCTCTCACCCAGTGTGTGCTGGAATAGGCTCCAGCCCCCTGCGACCACACAGGATAAAGTGGGTACCACAAATAGAATCCAATGATCACATACTGTGTAATGGTTCAGTATAGTCCTTTAAGGTTTAGAAGCATTTATGGAAAAGAAAAAAAAACAGAAGAGAACACAGAGTTTTAAAAAAAAAAGATCTGAATATGTCACAAAACAGCATGGTAATATTCCTGTACCTGGGATTCCCTGACGGCCATGTGTCCTCTCTCTCTGTTGCCGGAAACGCCCTGGACGACCCGCCACACTCTCTCTCCTGGCCGCACCCTCTGCACAAAGTTGGCGGGGAAGAAGCCGACTCTGTCACCACTCTTTCCCTGGAGAAACACAGGGGCACAGAGAAGTAATCAACATTTGTTTTGAGCTGTTTTTCAGTGAAGATTGGCCGCTTGTTGTAATGAGTCAATCTCCAGCAGATTTACAATTGTTTTGACAAAGATACATCTGTAGTGGCTGAACATTTTGGAGCTAAATGACACATTTCAGACTTGTTATCATCTGTTGTTCAGTAGTAGAATCGAGAAGGCGTTTCTGTTCCCATCCCAATGTGAAGGGCAACAAGAGAAACAACACTTTGTATCACAATTCTGTCTGTGCAGCGGGGAATCAGTGAAGCTGCAGAGGCAGGTGTAGGAACAAGTCAGACCACTAAAATGACACAAATTAAGGTAATAACTGTTTTCAAATGCAAACAAGAAATTACTTCAGCTTAATGTCACATTTGTTTTGCTCATTATTTAAAGAAAAACTGGAATGGCACATTACGCTTCTTTGTTTTCTGCTGAAAACAGACGAACCTCATTATGCAGCAATATTTCATTGTTTATCTCCCTCTGCCTCAGGTGTTGATGTGTTTATTGGAGTGATTCACACTCTATACATTAGTAATGAACAGATGATTCACAAATTATGCATAATTTAGAGGTTCCTCTGAACAGCAGTGTTGATTAACTCTGTTAAATGACTGCTGTTTCTCTTCAGGCTACATAAGTTGTAGTGAATACTGGTCACTAGATAGATGCTGATAGGTGACACACAGACCTCTGCACTTTGGTTAAGATAGGGTTCATCTTTCTTTTTTCTGTGACTGAAACACACATGTACACACTGGTGCACATTCATTTCCACTGGGACTGAGTAAAGCTCATTACAGATTCAATGAGGACCTCTTTGAGGTTGCAACACCAGTCACGTTCATTATGTTAAACTCTTTTGGTAATTTTCAGAGGAAATTACTTCTATTTCTGTCTGTGGCCGCCTGTATGTTTATAACAGGCAAAAATAGAGCAGGTGTTGTGCATTAAAGGCCTGATTTAAAGACCTGAATTAACACACACACACACACACACACACACACACACACACACACACACACACACACAGTTCTGTACATTCAAATACACATTATGTACTTGAGGACACAGGTACGAACCAACAAGTACACACAAACACACACACACAGATGTTTGCCAATGATTTATTACCCACCTTCCACCACTCCTCATTAGAGTCGTCAGTGACCTGCACCCGATCACCAGGACTAAAGGAGATAAGACAAGAGAGAAGATGAAAAAGAGGAGGCATGAAGGGGAGGTGATTGAGAGGGAGAAGAAAGGGGGACAGGAGAGAGAGACGAGAGCAGGATACATGATGGGGAGATGAAGGGGGTGAGAGAGTGAGAGCGCAGGAGCGAGGAAAGAAAAAAAGAGAGTGAGAGCTGAATACGAGCAGAAAAGATAACATTATCAAACTGAAGGAGAGAGTGGTAGAGCCTGCGGTCGCAGAGCTGTGGAGGTTAAAATGTGGATGAGTCTTTGTGTCCCGCTGTGGAGGTGACAGAGCAGCTGACACCAAAGTCATGAGGTCTACATGAAATACAACTCTGTAGCACCTACTGCAGCGGTGAAAGCTAGACCTGATCTGTAGACGACCTGGCCTGCATGCTAATCATGCTACCAGTTTTTGATGAGACGTTTCTACACACTCAGACACACACATACATACACAGTGCACCCACTGTCCTAGATACACGGGGAGAAACTGCTGTCCCAATTGCACTTCTGTACGTTGTGTCTCCTGGGTGCCTGCTCTCACTACTGCCCTATATGATCATCACCCACAAACACACACACATTTAAGTTTTGCACATAGTTAAACAGACTTACCAACTAGGGTGAGACCCATATATCTCAGGTGATACTGGCACAATTACTCTGCTCACTGAGATTTCTCCCAGGAGCACAGCTTAAAACTTAAATGCATATTTAGTTTTTGGGAATTTATTTAAAGTTCTTACCCTGAGTTAGACAAACTCTGTTCTTTTTTAGGTCTCTGTATGCATTTTGAATGTTTATGTTGAATGTGCAACAGTGGGATTAGCCTAGTTTAACTGTGGGTACAGCAGCTTTGCTGGATGGTAGGAAAATACACCTTTATAATCTCCAAACATGGATGGTGGGTGTTGTCATTGTTTTCACATTTCAATACTGTACATTAAATATTGCGACTACAGAAATTCCTGTGTGTGTGCACCAGACACAGTAGCTCCTGCTGACAGTGTAATTGTCTGGACTGTGTTTTCTTGTGTGGTGTAAAAATGAAAACTGTTAACAAGGCAAAAGAGAAAGTATTAAACCCTCAACATCCCTACTTTTGAGAGCAGGTGCTATTTGATCCACTAGAAGCCCCACCACCCCCACTGCACACACCTTTTTCCCAGCAGACATTTTGACATGTTATAGCAGGAGAGGCACAAGTGAAACAAATTTCGAGTGTCCCAGTAAAGCCGTGAGAGTGAGCCTGCATGCACAATACTAGGGCTCTGGAAATAGCTCACCTACATGGAATGCAGTTATTTTTAATATGATCAGTTATATCTTTGCTTTTACTGCCATGACAAGCCAAAATGTCTGCTGAGAAAAGGGTCTATTGTACCCTCTTACCAACTGTAAAAGCAGGTGTTGTCACTTATGTTACCTAATTAAACTCTGGAAGTGCACATCTCCCTCCCGGCTTAAGTGAACTTATAAATCATCATTATTTTGTGTCATCAATTGTTAACAGAAAGCAGTATGAATGTCATCAACATGAACACTACTACATGTTGCATAAATTTCACACAATCAATCAAACATAATGGCAGCGGATAAATGCAGTGTGCTGTAGAGCAAATAAAGCGTGATTTTGGACAGAGCAGTGGAGATTGGGTGACCTCAATTACTGCCTTAACTCCATTTCATCCACCAATATAACTGAAAACACCTGTGTGGGTGTGCAGGGCTTTTAAATCCAACTTCAAACTTAAGTGCTCACATTTCCCACAAATTTGTTAGTTCTCTTTGTAGAAATAATAATGTGTCCAGAGTTTTATCTATTGTTAAACATGTGCAGTAGACCAAATTACAAACAAAGTAGAATTTTTACTTTTTCAAATAAAAATTATTCACTGCACAAACTGCTGTCTGGTCTTGACTTCTGTCCAAAATATTCTATATTTTTTTATCATCTGCAGTCCATACTGGCCAAACTCCAACAGAGCATGTTTAATTAGAAGAACATAGAGACCAGAGACATATTATACTTTCATTAGTTCACATATATTGTGTAGTCACACACACAGAGCCACGGCACAGATGGCTATTAACAGTCCCATGGATCTATATTGTGAAATCTGTCCTCTATTAATCCACACACATGCACACCTACACACACACATCTTGCCCTCATTTTACTCCTCTGTCCTTCCTGTCTTCTCTATCCTCGTCCTCCTTCATCTTATAGAGCTTTTACTTCTATATTTGAACTTTGCTTTCCCCGCCTGGTTCCTCCTTCCTCTCTCTCTCCCTGCCTCTGATAATCTTCAATTCTGAGCCGTCTCCCCTTATGCCTGTCCGCCCTTTCATCTCTCAGTTGTTCAGTGTCTTTATCCTCTCCCCTGCTGGGAACACAGCTCAGTCGCTAGCTCTACGTGGGGACAGTGATGGGCTCTGAGTTTATAATTAGTCGTCCTTAAGGGCGCCCCAGCACCGTCCTCTGCAGATGGTGGGGACATTTTCATCCTGCAGGAGCAACAGCCAGGGCAAAAACACAGGGAGGGACCAAAAAAAAAAAAGAAAAAGAAAAACACAGACAAAGCAAATGCACTCATGCACAATAGCAAAAACAGAATGCCAAACAAGCACTCCTGTTATGAAAATGCCTGCACGTAGGCAATCTGCTGGGCTTTTACTCACTGTAGTTCCAGGTCATTCTGTTCCTGAGGCAGAAACTTGTAGAGTGCTACATAGGTGTGGATGGAGTGAACTTCAATGCGCTTGGGTACCTGGACACAGAGACATGCAGGGAGGGGAGGCCGTGAGACAGAGATACACGCTCGAAGAGGAAAAAAACAAGGGGTGGTGACAGTCTGCATGGGCAGGATTAAACATAGTGGTACCTTCACATTGCTCTCCTCTGCGGGTGTCTGAGCTTGGCCGCTGCTCTCGTCTTCCTCCTTCTCGATCTCGGTGTCAGGGACAGGGGTGTCTGGGGGTGGTGAGAAATTTTCTTAGAAGGTGCCAGGCACGCACGCTCTTGCACATATGCAAACAGGCGTGTAATTCTTCACAAGCAGACACAGTAAATCTCACACACACACACACACACATATAAACACAACATATGCATAGACACACATAAGCGCAGACATGGAGCACATATGCATATCCACCAACATGGAGACACAGACACACAGCAGTGTTTTTACCCCCTGTCTCCTGAGTTATCTCTTCCTCCATGCTGCACTGTCTCTGCTGCCTCTCCTCACCTCCCTCCCCCTTATCAAAGAACAAAAAAAAATTAAATGTTAGCACCAGGATGTCAAAGAGGATGCATTTGACAGAGGGAATAACACTACTCTTGCTATGAATTATTCAGAATGCACACCAAACAGATCAGTAGCTCTCAGTGTTGTAAAAGAAACCAAATACATGACCTACATACTGTTCATGTATGAAAAAGGTTTATGGGGTTTAGGGAGAATTTGCACACTGGTTCAACTAAATGTTTAAAAAGAGGACCATAGACTCCAGTGTCATCCATTATGCTCCTCATAAATGATACCCTGGTGCTCAATTATAACACTTCACCATATGTGGAGGGTGGATTTAAATAAGGGGGGTTTAAGCAGGGGACTATCATGACCTCGAAAGAGAGAAAACATTCAAGGAGTTTATAGAGTAACTCACTGAAAATCTTATTTTTGCTGACCGGGTTTAACTTTTCACCTTGTTGCAGTTAAGCATACTATATACAGGTATACAGGTATACTCATCAGAACAATGCAGCGCCACCAATGGGTATGGTTCAGGGTGCAACAAAGCACACTTCTGAGGACACCCTAACATACAAAGTGATGCTAGGTGGGGTCAGAATTGAAACAGACTGGACACTTTCAACCAGAGAGGGCAGTGAAATACTGACTGCCATGTTACTTTTTAAATTCCAAGCTAAATGCTAAGTGATGCTAAAGGTGCGCAGCCAATTTTGACTTTACACAAACAACAAACCAGGGAGTGTTTTGTGGAGCTGAAACTCTGTGCTATCAATACTTCACCAGTAAAAATAAATGGACCCAAACTGTGTGTGTCTCAATCACACAGTTTCCGACTGTCGTCTACCCCCCACCCCCCACCCCACCCTCAGGGTGATGATGTCATACCAGGCTGCGTGTTGGTGACTCTGACAAACTGCCAAAACTGGAGCGGCTCATCTGTGCCAAGGATGTCCCGTAGCGCAAGGCCGCATACACGGGGTCTACACGCGTCCGCACAGCCTCTGAAACCACACACACACACATTCATAAGCCTAATGCACACACACACACTTATAGTATGTTCACTTTATTTACAAACACACATATCACACAACGCCACAGCTCCACACACACACACACACACACACTACAATTATGACTACACATTGAGATTACACTGCACATCATGATTATTGTGCCTGTTGCCAATCTGGATGAACCGGAGGGTCTAAATATAACTGTAGTAACACAGTCGGTCCTGGACCAAAGTGACCCACTTTAGATCTGTGAGAGGACAGCAGCCAAAAGTTAAGGAGACATCAAGACATTCTAATAAATCTACATGCTTTGATTTATTTATGTATTGGCAAGAGATGTGCCTTAGTTTTAATAGCTGTAATCTGGAGCTGTAGCTGAGTAGAAAGGGAATAAGAGATGAGAGTTAAAATATGGAAATCCTCAGGAAGCCTTCATTGCCTCATTTCACATAGATGGAGGTGCTCTGTGCTATCTGAGTATTTGTGATGTTAGGTATTAGATTTTCTTTTTCCATCCAACTCAACACAAGTTGGATGGAGGGGAGAGTGATTTTTTCTGCAGGGGTCAGATGTGCTGTGAGTGTGTTTATGTCTGTAAGCATGAAGGATGAAGGAATTCAGCAGTAGTAGTTCAGTGCGACTAATGTAAGTGTTTATTTGTGATAAAGCTCATTTTTGCTTTAAATTGATTGGAGTGCTGTCAGTGAGTGAGATATTTCTGCAAAGAGCAATTACTTGCAGAGGAAGAGAGAAACTGTAGAAAATCATGTTCAGACACTCTATATTCCTCTCCTCTGTACAAAGTCTGTGACCTTCAAATTTATTTTCAGTGCAGATAGGCGAATTCTATAGGTCTTCATATTTGTCTTCATAAAAACTTTTAACTATAATCTCCTGTGACTTAAGCTGCCTTTGCCACACAATGAGCTAAGCTAGTGTAGAAGAGCCACAGTCTCAGACGAGTTCCTCTTTTCCTTCTTCAACCTTAACTTTAACCTAACACAGCTGCTGTTCTTGTATAAATAGAGAAACAAATGGCACAATATATCACTCGGTGGGTAATCAGGTTTTAATTGTCTTTGCAAGATTGCAGCTTAGAGCATGAGGTGTTATTTACTTCACTCCTGCAGCTATTAGACTCTCATCCTCATAAATGAGGTTTAATATGGGACAATAAACTCCTGTTGATGGGAAAATTAAGGGGTCTTCAGTCACCTGCCCTGTCTATTACAGGTTAGGTAAATCCATCCTAAAATTTGCTATGTGGCATCAATGTATGTAAACACGAGCTCGGTGCTTTACCAAGCCTTTTGTTATCGCATAATTACGAGGACACTTTGCAATGTGTGATTGTGAGTTTGGCAGGTTGCAGTCTCAGCAGGCCCTGGCAGAGTCCCAGGCGTCATGGTACTGAGCTCGGGGTGATGAAGGAGCTGTAGGTTAATTGTACCCTGATTCATGGATAGTACAAGGAAGTGACAGCATGAGGCGTTAACCCTGATTCAGCGAGGCATACAGTACGTGAGATGAAGGACTGTATCACCTACACACGCTGTCATCCAAAGGTATGGCAAAGAAAAACAGGCTCCCATTCAGAGGAAGAACAAATTCAGACACATGTAGGCAAGTGGATCTAAAAACAGCTGATTGTACCAGTGTGTTCTTAGCATTAAGCAGGGATATATGACAAAGAGTGGTTAGGGAAATGTCAAAGTTATTGTGTCTTGCTTCCATAAATCTATAACATTAAGTTAAATAGTATTCAACATTCTAATTTTTTACATATATATAGTTAGATGTCATGATACAGAGAGCCAGTTAAGACTTACTTAGGTCAGAAAATAGGTAGCATTGCAATGTTTATGAAGCTTTAAACATGCAAGCTGTAGAGCCAGTCAATAAATTAATAACCTCCATCGGTCCAAGGATATACAGTGCAAATCATAAACAAAGATATAAAAACATAAACATTAGAACTTATAAATATTTATTCACATACTTTCAGGGTGCAGACCGTCCATCAGCCTCCAAGAGAAGCTGAATTTGCTCTTCCTCTTTATCTTTTTCCACTTCATGCTCCTCGGTTGTCAGGTGAGATGGAGACAGTTCTGGTTTTATTACAGTACACGCACGAGCACACGAAAAATCTAAAAATAAACCAAAAGGCTAGACAAGAGCAACAAGACGAAAACAAAAGCACAGGGACACCAACGAACCGATGCACATGTGCACTTGTTCATACACACCCAGACACACACGCACACACACAGGCGCTCAAAGTAATCTCACCTTGGCTTGGTTGAACTTCCTTGACGACAGCCAGTTGGTCATTGACAAGCATCGGCGAGCTGAAGTTTCGCTTGAATGCTCCAGACTAATGGAGGAAAGCAGAAAGCACAATGATTCTTTTTTCTTCAGTTGTTTATAGGCTGAGTCGATGGGAAACTGGTTCTATGTAGTGATTTCAGGACATTAATGGAGTAGAAATTACAGAATCAGAAACACATTAAGACACGCTGACAGACATGTGAGTGCACACACAGAGGTGCAGACACTGAAACCAAAGAACTCATTTGTGCTGCCATGTCACAAATGGACACAAAGCTTTAGCTCTCTTTGCTGCTAATTATGAACAATGAATTCACTCAGCCACTTCTTATTTGTCTGCACATGGCTTACGCACAGGCATGGACATGTGATTCTGTGTATGTGTGTCTGTGTGTGTGTGTCTGCATGACTGTAATTTCACACTGAATTAAACACAGTAAGTGTTTCAGCTGAGATATTGGTTTGTCTTTGCCTTGACTTGCAAATGAGCCACTCGCTTTGTCATACTGTATTATGTTGAAGAGAGAAACACTCTGTAGATCAACGTTAATAAGTGATACCTTTGTTCCTTTAAAGATGCCTGGCTCTGGTCTGATGATATTTTACCTTGTGCTGCCCCTCATCATTCCCCCTTCTCTCTCTCTCTCTCTCTCTCTGCTCCTCTATCAAACTGCACTGAGCTGTCTTGAACACAGTGCTCTTAAAATTTTCCAAGTGGCTCTCAGAAGGTCTTGCCTCTTGCTGCATGCTAATGTCCTCTGCCTTTCACTGGAGGATAAACACAAACCAGGGTCTGAAATCACTCCCAATTATCTGCCTACTGCACTATACTCACCTTCCAACATTGCCCTTCAGCCAGAGTCCACATTCAAAACGCATAAATTCCACCATGAAATGACTAATGCTGTGTCCATTAACATTACTTTTTGTTTTCAATCAACTATCAACACTCAACTTCAAATAAGACTCAAATTCAATAAAGGGTTTATAAAACAATGTTCTGTAAGTAGATATGAGGTCCCCTTAAGGTGCTATAAGCAAGTTTTTGCCACTGCTACATAGCCAACGTTAGCATTAACAGCTGTTTACAAGAAATGTTGCAAGTTCAGCATCAAACTTCATTCCTTTGTTCGCCAGCAGTGGAAAGCAACACCCATTTTAACTCGTTTTGTTACTATTTCTATCACTTCTTTTCTTTGACTGAAGTTAGCATGCTAACCAGCTAGCTTCGTCCTGTCACATCTCATAATACCACTTTGCAATAGTGAATCACTTTAGCATCCAGTCTGCCCTCAGTCCAACATGAGAGGATTAAGAAGTAGCGCTGCTCACAGGGCGTATTCTAACCATCTTGTAAACGCAATAATGGCAGAGGCTCTTGCTAATGTTGGCTATGTAGCAATAGCAAAAACAAATGTACAGCACCTTTAAGTGTTGTAAACAATGTGTTGTATGTTCATTGTAAGTTTACATATACATATAAATGATAGATGAAGGGCTATAGTAAACAAATAAGTATTTATCATTTTGGCAATGCTAAATAAGTGAAATACAAAGCGATTTTAAATCATTTGGGTTATAAATGTGGATATTCTAGTCTTTTTGCATCCAAAGGAGAGTAACATGATAAATGGCTTTGTTTCGTCCACATCAGCACTTTACATCTCTTAATACACATAGACTCAAAACAGGTATTCTGCCCTTTACCATATGTGTCTGTGTTCTGTCAGCACTTTTCCTTTGGCTGCACATATGGCTAAAACATTGAGTAGGACCGACTCTGCCCTCGGGTCAAGAGTGTTTGTGAGTTGATTTAAAAAAAAAAAAAAAAAGTTTTCATACTACTGCATGTTACTGCCTCAGTGATATGACACACAATAGTGATTCAACATTTTAATTTGTCTCTGAAAATTTGTCCTCAGCTGCCTCAATTTTTTCTTCCAAAATACCAAATTAATTTCTAAAAATTAATTTCAAAAATTGCAGTTTCAAATCCAACCAATGCAGGCTTATGTTAAAGTTACCATGGTAACACAGATTCTGCTCAGGTGATTCAATCATGGCTGGAATCCAAACTGTTATTGTTGTTTGTGTTTTTATAATGTGGCCATTAAAATGTTTGGGGAAAATTGAAGAAACGGGAGGTCAGACTCAGCTGAAGAAGAGAAACTCTAAGAAAAAGAAACACACTAACAGAGAGTACATCTCTGTCTCAGAACACTAGTTTTGACTTTTTGCAATAAAATTTAAGTTACTCCTCGTAGCCTCGAAATGCACTTAAAACCATATCTTATCGTCTTAGGATATTTCTTAAAGGATTAGTTTGGGGATTAGTTTTATGGGGGTTATTACCGCACTATTTTTTGGCTAGAAGTAGTTGCCTGGCAACCAGTAGAGAATCCAGGAAGTGACTGCTCCCAGCCAAAAAAAACAGTCCAGCACATAACCCCCCTAAAATAGGAAAAATGTCTTTTTGGCACTTTGGGTTTTGTGCAGATTGAACATATAAATAATCATGTGTAAAATAATTAGTTTTAGAGGTGCTGTATGCAGACTTTGTTTCCTTTGGAAGAGCTATATCAACTGTTTGCCCCTTTTTCCAATCTTTGAGCTAAGCTAAGCTAACCAGCTGCTGGATGTTGGACCAATCCTTTACGGATAATTTAACAGAAGAAGGAATGGGTAGGAAATCTAAACAGGAAGTAAATGGAAAAAAAGAATTCAAACTATCACCCACACTGTTTGAAGTACAGTGCAAAAACACCACAGCAGTGACTGCTTAGCACTAAAGATGTTGCCAAATTAAAGAAACAGTCAATTTGCAGATGACAGATAAAATGTCAAATAAACCAAGACATTCAGTCAGTGACTATGATGAGAAAAACTAACATCATATGTAAGGGTAAGTATAATTTTGTGCGTGTATTCGCACCTTCCCATGACATGGCTGCTGTGATAGTTCAGAGGTACACCACAGGTGTGCAGCCAACTTGCACGTTTTACACCGCAGAGCTTGTTTGGAGTTTCCTGCAGACAGGGACAGAAATGTGAGAATCAGAGCACAGGACGCAGACATGGAGGCAGCCACAAAAAGAGAAACACAGCAGGTTGTGAGTCTGCAACAGGCTGAAAGTGCTAACAAAACAAAGTGGCCATCAGATCCTACGGACAGGTTTCTCTCTGTTCAGGTAGACAGTATAATCAAGCACTGTCCCAGTTTTAACCAGCCAGCACTGCTTGCTTGCTGAGCTGACACTAACAGCTTCATAATCAACAGCCCCACTTCCAGAACAGCCTGGAGAGATTGGAAACCAGCTGGAGATATTTCAATCACAATCGATTTGGCATTGACTCATCTCGCCTTTTCATCTCTGTTTTCAAGTGCATGAGTCAGAAAAACCTCTGAGTATTGAGATGTTTTCTCCATAATTGTCATGTTATGAGAACTCCTCTGTTGATTACCAAATGTTTTTAAGGATTAAGTGGTTGAGTCCCTTTTTATCCTACAAATCAAGGATAACAGACTTTTGGATTTGTTGTACAAGAGAACTGTGCCGGCAGGTCTGTCATGGAGCAGAAACAACAATCAAACAAATTGGATGGCTCTGTGAAAACACTGCTTTTACTTTGAAGAGAAAAAATGGATTCTACTTCATCAGCTTAACAAGGAGACAGAGGCTGGACTGTGTTTTGGGACTGCAGTGGAGTACAGCTAGCGCGAGGTGATCCATTACATAAATAAACCCACAATGTGTGCAAAAAAAAAAAAAAAAAAAAAAAAGCACAGGCGCAAATGCAGAGGTGCACGTTGGAGTCTGTAATCAATCATAGTGACAGGAAGTAGATTTAGCAGAAAAACTAGCAATGGCCAGTAATTCATGCAAGCGGCAAATTAGGCATTAAAGCACTCATACATCTACACCACAGCAGTCCCTGTTAATAATATAATGGGGTTTTTTTCCAGCTATAAACACTGTGAGACCTGCATTTAAGTCGTACAGTCCAGTTCTAAATCTCATTTTCCTTAAGTGGAGTGAAAAAAAAATCAGCCAGAGAGGTGAGATAATTTAGTTTCTTCATCTGTTTCAAACAAGTGTTATGTTCATGCTACACTAACTTTAGGAAATATGCTTGTAGCCGTATATTTGATGGATAGATGTGAGAGTGGTAAGTGTCAGCCTAGTCAAGCTGTGGTGATAAACCATTGTCCCTATGTCTTTATGACACAATGGGTGATGTTCTCTCTATAAATTGGTCTCACAAAGACACAGAGGCCAGAGATCCTGTGAAAACTGCAGTTAAACCTTGGATTGAGAAAAGGAAAAGAGAGTCCAGGGGGTAAATTGAGCACCTTACCCACTATCATGTGCTTGCAGTGCTGGCAGTTGGTGGGCTTGCGAAAGACATGGTCCTGAAAAGAGTGGGTAATCTGAGGTCGGGGAGGCTTGGTGGGCAGTGATGGGGAAAGGCTGAGAGAGGGGGAGTGGGAGGCGATGGAGGGGTTGGGGCTGAGGGATGGCGAAATGGACGGTGAACGGTCGCCGACGAGTGGAGAGCCAGGCAGCAGAGGGGGAGAGGGAGGCGGTGGGTCGGTGATGAAATCTGGGGGCAGGCGAGCGTCACTGTAGGACCTCTGGAAGAAGTTCTCCACGCTCTTACTGCGCATCATGGTCTTGAAGGACAGCGAGCGCTTTAGCCTTTGGAGCTACACACACATTGACAAAGACAGAGAGAAAGAGGGTACACTGAGAATAAACACAAGATAAGCAAGAATGCTGCACCACATTTGGGAGCAATAACAAATGTCCAATACACCCTCAGGACAGCACAGGCAATATCCCAGCATCCATAAACACAACACTCTGCTCTGATCTGTACACCACAGGGATAGAGGGTGACTCATGAAATGCAATATCACCTCATAAGGAAACAACACATTAATAGCAAAGCTACCTGGATGCTCCAAGAGATCGAGCATATCCTTTGCAGAGTCACAAAAGGGCTGCTCCTGCATTTGGCCCATGGTTAAACAAGATAAGTCGTTTCTCTGTGAGAACACCCATGGCCATATGTTGAAGACTGCTGTGTTTAAATGGCATTTCCTTGGTAGTAGTGACAGCAAGGCTATTGTGATGAAATGAATCAAGACAGTTTACACAGCCTTATCATGTATCAACAGCCTATCCTCAGGGCCCTTAATCTGATGGAGCCTGCTCATTGGACCTATTGATCGCTCTACAGGCTTGCACAAAGCTTACAGAGCCAGTGGATCCCTCCTCAAAGGGCCAAACTCACATGGCTAAAATGTGCTGGCATATCACATTACATGTGCCTGAGCCAATATATACTGACATAACCAGCAGTGTTTGTATCTTACAAGCTGTATTGACCAAACAGTTGTAAATGACTGATGGCTGCTGCCTTTCAAAAGGCCAACAATTAGACGACAAAACGTCACATCATTGGCCATCCTGTCTGTAAGCTCTGCTCTCTGCAGCCACCTAGCAGTGATTGGCTAGATAAATGCATGTTTCCTGACATTTCCCTCTGGCTCTGTGTACAGATGATGATGCTAGTTTCCTGGAGGATGGGCGGCCATTTGTCACCCTGACGTGCAGCGGGAGAGCAGTGTGAGGGCGTGGTCGTGTCGCAGGGGAAAGAAAGGATCAACACAGACAGGACAAGCAGACAGATAATCAGTAGGCCACAGACACTCTGTGTGCACATGCTCTGTCTGTCTGCCTGTCTGCGCCCATTCTGCTCAGCACCAAACATAATCACTTTACAGGGACATGCTGTTTACAGCTCTGCGTGTCTGGGAATAAGATATGAAAACAGTTTGTCTATTTGAGTTTGTGTGTGTGTGTGAGAGAGAGAGAAACATGGAGGTAGAGCAAGAGAAATAAAAGTGGATGTGTGTAACTGAGTGCAAGTTTGCACACGCTCCATATGCTTCCTGTAAATTTCCATTTGTGAAATTTCCCTTGATAAGACTACACTGATGAAGACAAGGTGCAAGGTGGACTAATACAATGTATTATATTGCTTTTATAGCTATGGGCTCACAGAGTGGTGTTACTCTCTATATTTTGCAAACATGGTGAGAGTATATTGTTAGTCTGATTCATGTCCTTGATTCTGATTTTCAGTTTGTGTCTGGTAGAAGACTCATAACTCTTCAGTCTAATCCAAATCACTACCAGCTTTCATTAAACTTAAGTTTTTGCTGTCGCTACATAGCCATCATCAGTATTAACAGTTGTTTACAGTCTAGTCTCCAGCTGTGGAAAGTAACACCATTGTTAACATGCATTTTGCTTCTACTTCTATTACTTTTTTCCAACTGAAGTTGGCATGCTAATCAGTTGGCAAAGGCCCATCCCTCTCCTAATACCACTTTGCCACTGTGAGTCACAGTGGAGTCCAGTCTGCCCTCAGTCCAATATGAGAGGATGAAGAAGTATTGCTGCCCAGAGGGCTTATTCTAACCTCTTGTCTTTTAAACGCAACAATGGCTGAAGCTCTTTGTGAGTAAACAGCTGTAAATGCTAACACTGGCAATGTAGCGATAGCAAAAAGATACATATAGCATCTTTAATATGCATGGCAGTTAACATAAAAAGTGTTGTTACTTGCAGGGGATGCACAGCATGTCTCAATGCTACTTGTGCGTATAAAGTAGATATTTGGCCTGTTAAGTGTGTTGTGTGTGTGTGTGTGTGTGTGTGTGTGTGTGTGGTATTAAGACATTTTGTACATATTTCTGGTGGTTGATTTGTTTGCTCTGTATGTTTTTTTTTTTTTTTAATCCAACCTCGGAAACAGCAGTTGCCAAAACAATCCCAACACAAGGTCTGTTTGTATCTGTTAAAATCAATGCAGCAGAACTAGAAATATGTCCTTTTCATTCCATGCATTCCTCTTCCTTTTCAAACCCTGGTGAACTTATAAGGTATAGTTTTATTACCTTTACTAATGGTACAAAGATTTTTTGACAGCATCACAGTCTCGAGTGGAGCTCTCTCAATCAGAGCAGATGAGTACTGGCATAACGGCTCCAGCGAGAGCACACGTCTCAATTACAGCTAATCTAATCGTCTGTCAGTGTGCGAGCCTAAAAAGCATTCCCGTTAGCTTTCATTTGAACATTAGCGTCATACTTCTGAGTCAAGGCCAGCGTGACACCATGTTCAATCTGGGTCACGAGTGCACACAGTCTCTGTTCATGTGCATCAGCTCACATTAATTTTTTGTGACAGGTGAGATGGTGATGTTGATCAAGATGAGTCAGAGTGACGCAAGCTTTGCCACTGATGATATAGTGGTTGTGATGTATGATCTGGCCCCATATGTATTATTGATCCCCAGCAATTTCATGACAATGCCTATCAAGTGCAAATGGAACTGCCTCAATCTTCTTTCATTTCTCCAATAACTGTACTTCTGACAAGTGAAGCCTTCCAGCTGCAAAAAAAAAAACCAAAAAAAAAAAAAAAAACACATTTCTCTCCCAAAAAAAACATTTGAGTGAAATCTTACTTGGTAATGTCTCACTCTCAACAAATTATTCATATGATGACTCACAATGCCATGCAAAATTCATAACATTTACACAAACCTGCACAGTCAATATTCTTCAAGCAGCACCAATCTCTCTGCTGCAGACCACATTTTGACGAGCTGCCTCAGCAGACCTGTAGAAGCCCATAATTCTGACATCTTCGATCTATATATCAACCCCTAGCCGTTTTCACATGTAATGTAAATGTCCAAAATCAATGTTGCACAGAGGGGACAGCGGAGTTTGAGAGGTCATAATTCAATGATAAAGCTTTTATTTCACTCGAAAATGTGACTCTTCCTTCCTCCATCAGGATTTAATGGGGCCCATGGCCAGACTGAGATATATATGGGATGCTCCAGCCTGTCCAGAGGTCAAGACTGAACAACAAAGGCTTGGTCCCACTGGGGATGTGATGATAAATACAGCTTGTGGACATAACGTCCTTTGGTGTGGACTGTTTTAAATGATTCACCCAGTACAGAATATTTCAAACAAAAGAGCTAATCCAGTAACTCCAGCTGTGTCTTCTTTTAGAAGCTGTAAAGGTCAAAATACATACTCTCTCCACAGTTTCAGCAGTCTGAAAATTGGAGAAAAGGTCTTGGTGACAGGGTCTGCAACACCTAGTATCTGTGAGACTTTCAGTGTTGGAAGAAGTCTTCAGATCCTTTACTTAAGTAAAAGTGTGACAAAATAACACAAACTAACTAACCAATTGAGGCAGTTCCTGTGTTCTGCAAGGTAAAATTGCAGTCTGGTGGCGATATGTAGCAATGTCTCTGATCAAAGAAAAATGATACACTTTAATAAAAAGGTCTATCTCTGTAGGAATCCCATCAATGATGTTGTCAGACACTTGTGATAACAACCTGAGGCTGTCAGTGTCAAAAATATGCACTTTAGTGGAAGTACTTTGACAATTACCCAATGGATTACAGAAAAAATACCAGAGTTATCCTTTACACAGAGAGTGGCTGGGCGTGCGTGAGTGTTAAAACTGATAAATGTTTGCTCAATCTTTTATCAAATTTCACTTATTTCTACTTCTGCCACTATCTGTGTTCACTCTTGAACTGTGCCAATCACCTCAGGGTTGCCAGCTACAGAAGGGAGGGAGAAGTGCAGAAGAAAATGGAAAAAAATAACCACTGCAGCACCTAACCTGTAATTTCCATTTTACATTCTCTGCAGCTTCTCATCTCACCTAGTCCCATCCCCAGCTAGTCTCTCTAACAAAAAAAAGGATGCACAATTAGTTTTTTTTTTCCATGGTAGACGTCACACTGTCCGACCTTGTTTTAAGTAAGGATATTTCAGCCTTAAGAAGGATAACACTGGTGTAACTGTGCTGTGAAAGACACAGTTTCCTGGCTCAATCCAATTCTAGGTCATCAACAGAATATGCGGTTTCAGAGGAAATGATCACCCTCAAGCACCAGGTACATGGAGTCTTCAGGGATGTAATCATTAACACCTTTACTGTGTGGCTTCAGTTTTGGGAAGGTAATGCAGAAGACCGAAAGACAGAGACAGAAAACAGCTGTAACTGAACAGAAGTAACAAGACAACCAGGGAGTTTTATTCTGGAGTGACAAAACATTGCAAAAAATCACAAGGAGAGACCAATAAAATGACAGACTGTGTCATAAAATGTCTGTGCAAAGTGCGCAAAACAGCTTTGGGCTCTATCTTTACAAGAAGGGTAATGTGAACCAGTTTCATGTCCCAGTATTAAGTTTGTCATTATGCGTGGCAGCCTGGCAGATTCCCGCTTTGAATACGAGATAAGAGATGAATAATCACAGGCTGCTTCACAGATACATCACACATACATGTGCACACACAGCGCGCGCACGGCCGATCACGTACTTGCTCCACCACACACTTCTCTCCCCTCTCTATGATTGTTTAATGGAGGACAAACTCTGGTGAAATAGTAGGGTGGTATTACAACCACTTTCCTCACCTGCTGTGCAACATTCAGCCAACCCCCGCCACACAGCTTTGCCCTGGCAACTCATCATCCACCGTGTTTCACTCGCCCAATCACAGTCCACACACGCTGCCCCGAGCACAACACAATGGCTGTCAGTCTCAGACAGAGGGGAGGGAATGCTATTTCTGAATGAGCATCGATTGTGACAAACAAATCTCCCTAACAGTTTTCTTCCTCTTGTCGGCAATACACAGCAGATACAGCCAGTTATCTTTTTAGCTATTTGTAACCTTCCAGTGTCCAGTATTTCAGCAGCTCACACCTCTCCCTGTAGTGTCACATCAATAAACATCACAGCAGTGAAGGTGTTACATTAATTAATAAAGACCTTGGACCACTTAAGCCTCCCTCTACGACTTAATCCCTTGCTCACGTCACACAGAGTGTGTAGTGACAGGGCTGAAGGGGTGGTAATGTAAGTCTGTCAGTCACTGGGTCGGTCAGTTCACTACTTTGGCCTGGACTGAAATATCTCAAAACTATTGGACAGACTGCCATGAGGTCCTAATGACCTTTCCTGTAGTGTCACCATGAGGTTGACATTTGTGGCTTTGAGTGAAATATGTCAACAACTATTGGATGGATTGTCATGAAAATCAGCACAAACATTCACAAGCCCCCCTCAGGATGAACTCTAATAACTTTACAGATGTCTTAACTTTTCCTCCAGAGGTTAAATTTCACTTTTTGTTTAGTGCTAATTAGCAAATGTTAACATGCTAGCACGCTAAGCTCAGACGGTGAACATGGTAAAAATTACACCTGCTAAACATCTGCATGTTAGCATTGTCTTTTTGAACATGTTAGCTTGCTTACATTAGCATTAAGCTTAAACCACTGCAGCTGCTAAGTGTAGACTCACAGAGCTGCTAGAATGACTGCAAACTCTTAGTCTTTTACATTTGGCGTTGACATGCTGCTCACAATTCATGATGACAGCTTTGATAAATAACAGCCAGTGGTTCTTCGTTACTCTTTCAATATGTGATATAACCAATATAGTATTGGGATCTTTATGTATTTGTTACCAGTGACCACAAAGTGTGTAGCCTGGTTGATATGGATGGAATTAATTTCTTAGAAATAGTGAATACTACTAAGAATTATATTCATATCATCACAAGATGATCCACAAAAAAGAGGATAAATGATGATACTGAATTATTGTCCCATGCTCCAGTACCATATAATTGTGACCTCCACGGTCCATTTCCAGCAGAAGACCCCTCCCTGTCTCCCCCATCTCTGCTGTCTACTATTGGATATCACATAAAAATGCAAGAAAGAATAGAAGCCACCAAATCTGAAGGAAATTAAACTACTATCAAGTGTTAGCATGAAGTACCACAGTGAAAAATCTCTTTCACAAAAGAGAAAAGGCTCGACTTGGCCACAGACTGCATGGTTTAAGATTACTTGTCATTTGGCTTTGGAGCTGTGACAAGTTCTCATTTTCACACTGTAGGCAATGCCCGCCACCTTTTATCACTCAGCCGGCTGTGTGTGTGCTTAAGTGTTTGCACTGAGTGAAGAAGATTGGGTGAAGAATCCAAAGGGGACACATGGATGAACTGTTATGTTCTCATCTCTAAGTCGACGGGCTGACAAACGGGCCAATCTCCTCAAAACATGTTGCAGACTATTTTAAAGTCTTTATATCTCTGCCCTCAGAGAATTGTCCTGTATAGCCATCTTGGAGAAAAGCAGGTCTACTTGTGCACTTCCATCATAGAAAAGGCTCCCAAACCATCAACAGCCCCGAGAGAACTCTCAACACGAAGCAACACTATAGTGGCTGATGATTGCTGCTCGGGCATCTCATCTCCTCCACCACACATTTCTGCCAGCCTTGGCAACAGGCCATAGACTACATTGTTGAGAGCCAGGGAGAAAGTCCATGCTTCCTTTCTTCTTAATCCTCTGGCACTGTTTCCTTCTGTTCTTGATTTTGATACCCATCTATGTGGGAAATTTGCTGCTGGTGGATTTCAGGGAGCATCTGCTATCAGAGGGAGTCACTCCCTCTCTCTTCCTGTTATCCATATCTAATTAAAAACATCGTGGCTATGTCTGATTAGATTCCTTCAAAAATATACCCTGTGACTGATTTTTATTGATTCTTGAGTCTTGATTAGATAGATACTGGTGGAATGTTGATGTGAGCAAATCTCCTGGGACCACACCTGTACATATCAGAGCCAAGCTACACAACATTAACTTCAGTATTCTCCCACAAGACACCTTTTTCACATTGCCCCCTCTGTGGCAGGGAGCTAGTGGATCTGGAGCATTTAAAAGAAGCTCCAAAGATGTTACAATTAACCTTTCACCTGAACATCAAACATCTATGAGCCGTGCAGGAGCTCGAGGGCTGAAGGTTAAAGTGAAATCTATTACACACAGAGATCTGGAATTCTAGCAGCACAGCCTCAATCGACTGGGAAAGCAGAGGCAGATGAGGAACAGAATCTGTGATTGAACGCCCAGCCTGATGAGTTTATGGCATAAATGGCTGTGATGTGGTGAAGCTGGAGCAAGCGAGTCAGGGAATCTGTGTGAATACCAATCAGACGGGTCCTGCTTTGGCACAGAGTTGCGCCCAATTTTCCCTGGTAGCAGCTGGTGAGGGCTGGGGGAATTGAAGCAGGCCATGCTGGAGTGAGTGGTGATAAAAAAGTCTTGCAACAATGGCAGCGTTCACGCTCCTCACAGAGGACATCAAATATTTAGCTGAAGCACAGCGGCAGTCAGCTGGAGAACTATCTAACTGTGTCACTTTGCTTCAAACATGTCAACAGCATGTGTGTGTGTGTGTGTGTGTTTGTGTGTGGGCGAATGTAGGAAGGCATAAGGTGGAGACTGAGACTCGCCTGAGGGAATGTTGTATCAAGTGCTTAATGAATCAAGTGGCCTTGCATTAAAAAGCAGGCACTGAGAAAGCTTTCACAGCTCGTGCTCTTGGAGGCTGGCCCTCGAAATCTTTGTTTATATAGTCAAGTCAACAAATTAAATGGAACTGTAAGGGCACTTTGTAAGGACACTTGAAGCTCAGACAGTCTTACACACTGTACAGTAAAGGGAATTAGTTCTGCATATCTGGAGCAAAATACACTTATACAGTAAGTAACTGCTTACTGCAGCAGGGAAGAAACAGTTCTTTGACAAAGCATGTGTGGCTGAAGCATTGTGCAAAAACAGGAATATAAATGGGTCAGTAATCACCAAAAGCAAAAAATAACCAATAATAAACATCATTTCTGAACAGTATTAATCATGACCATTTTTGTATGTAAATTGCTATTGCCCAATACTCATTCAAAATCTACATTATGAATTAATTCTATGAGCATAAATCCTGTGTGTGTGTGTGTGTGTGTGTCTGTGTCTGCAGGAAGTGGGTTTGGAGAGAGACAGGGAGAGAGAAAGGGGGAGACAGTGACATCAGACCTTACGTATAAGGTTACACCTAGTGACGCAGTCATGATGAATACAATTGCATTTGTGGAATATTATCATCAATATTACATAAACTGGAGGAATAATACAGGAAGGTGAATTTTAAAAAATAACATAAAATCACAGCTTTTATAAAATCATTTTTAAAAAATCTCTCTTTCGCTTATTCAGCCTGTGATCATTCTACTCTCCGTGTGTGGAGGAAACTGCTCTGTAAAGTTCTTTGTTGAATCTGGGTGTCTTGTTTCTCCTCGTGACAGGGATTAGAGTATGAACTGGAGGGCACATCATTACAAGTGAGCGTGCGCTCAGTTTTCCACAACAAAGCTCAGAGCTGTTGGTACTTGCCTTGGATGTCATCGGCTGGATGGACATGCTGCTTGGAGAGCGCTGGAGCTGCGAGTCGCTCTCCACCTCATTGTTCTCAGTCATCATTGGTGTAGTGATGGAAAGAGACGCTCGAGACAACAAACAATACACAACTTTTAACTCCGCAAACTGGGTCCTGTCTGTAGGAAACCTCCGGCTTTAGCCATACAAGAGCTGGACAGAGTGTGACAGATCCACGTCAAAGGGATTTGTGCGCGCTGCGAGAAGGGCGCCTTATGGCCATTTGCTCTCCACACACCAACTGCAACACTATGGGCTGATAAAGCGATTCATAAACACACACCAGCTGTTTATATTTCGCTCATGCCACGAGAGGAAAGCATTCAGGAGAAGGCTGAACCTCACGTGTGGATAGCCTATTGTATCGTCCCTTGACGCGCGTCGGAAAACTCCAAATGTGGCACAATCCCGTCCTCCAGTCGCAAAAAATGGGTCTAAAATAGCAAAACAACGACGTGAAAATATCAACTTAATAAGCTCCGATCCAAATAAACATCAGCTTGTAGCTCAGGGAAGCACTGGCTTGGTGTAAATCCAAAGCAAACTGCGTCCTTCACCGCTGCACAGACTTAAATTTAAGCGCAACCTGAGGCACGCCTTCCCGTGCGTCTGAGGCGCATGATTGGGGCAATTTTTACAACTCTGCCAGGATTCATTTAGACTACATCAGGATTCACGGCCGTGGGCGGGGACTTATTTTAAACCCAAATGTGGAATAGCTCACAATTTGTAACCATAGAACTGATGATCTCTTAAAGATGCTGAGTGTTGCTCCTTCATTTTCCCGCTCGATTCCTGCATTTTTTGTGTGTCTAAGCTACTGTGTGTCGTTCTAACAGGTCATAATATCATTTCACATTATATATAAGCCTCCCTGTACCAGTCTATACTCATAAAATCTAGTATCTCTCCAGGTCCTTCTTATATAAAGACTTAAGATCATTGTAAAGCCACCATCACCAACACCACATACAAAAATGTAACAGTGCATAGCACACCATTACCAATCATCTAAAAGTCAAGTATCTTATTATTATTATCAGTTTCAGAGGAATGTTAAAGAGGGAGAAGAAAAAGTGGGTGGAGGACATTGCTGCAGAACTTTGTTCAGCTCATCTGATGAAGCTGTGAGTCAGAGCAGTCATCTTCTCCTTCAGCAGAAAAATGACCCATATGGGATGAGCTGGACTACTTTCAGCTGGTCTCTGAGTTATGGAGAAAACGGTTTTCGGTCACACTTTTCCTGTTATCCTTCATTCCTTGTCATTTTTCCATGTGCCCCTCTGAAGCACAGAATAAAGACACTGCAACTGCCATGTAGGCGCTGCCCTTTAGAGTTGGAGATTCATCTGGTTCGGTGCATTTGTTGAAAGCAACTGAATTAAAGTCAGGCGACTGGAACCTCTGATTTTAAATGCAATCTCATTTACCTGGTTTTAGCAGCCTCCTGGGGTTTCTACTGATTGCCCCCTTTAGAGACACATGTATTAAACCTAAGACGAAAGAGAATGAAGCAGTAAGGTTGTGGACACAGCTGCTAATTTTTGTGGTGAAGGTGAATAGCAGGGAAAGTTAAGGTAGTAATAGTACTGTCAAGTGAGTTCTGTGCTAATGAGGTGCCATCCACAGTGTGATACAAGGAAAAACTTCTTAAGTTGATTAAAGTTTTTTTCTATCTGCAATGTACCTAAGCCTGACATCAAAGTTTGCTCTGAGCTGTCAGAAAGTCTTTAGGCGTGGGTGTGTTAGAGAGAAGAGACAGAAGAAAGACAAAGGGAGAGAGCCTCTGTTATCACATTAATTACTGCTTCACTCAGTGCCAGGGCACAGCAGAAAGCAGATTGACTACTGAAAGGAGCAGTGTGAAAAAAACAATAACAGAAAAACTAAACAAAAGCCAAGTCAAAAAAGTTTTCATGTAGAAGGGGCTTTGCTGTCAAAAATAAACAGAAACACAATGTCTTGGTGGGGTGGTGTGCAGTGATCTGTGATCTGATCCGTCTGTGTTCAAACCCAGAAAACACTGAGCGGCAGAGGGAGTCACTGAAGCAGTGAAACACACACACACACACACACACACATTTAAATTTCTCCCCTCTGAGCCACCCACCTTTCATCCTCCCTGTGATACCCCAGGTGCCAGAGCACGGCTGCTAAAAATGAACATTAAAACAGGAGTGAAAGCACATTGATCTCTCAGTGATTTTGAGACTGGGGAAACAATGAGAGGATGAGGGGAGCGAAAATGAGTCCCACGCGGCGGGAGACAGATCCCAGCCGTGACAGTGGTCGTCATGGTGCAGTCACAGGGCCAGAGCTGCAGCTCTTTCCACTGCGATAAATTGATACTGATTGTTCATCTGTGCTTCCACCTCAGACGTGTGTACGTAAGCACACACAAATAGAGACTTGACTCTGCATGCAGTGTCCTATGAGCTCCAAAAGCCTGTCATGTCACAACCCCCCAAAGAGTCACATCTTCAACCACAGACAGCCATCTGATAAAGGCTGTGTGACACTTGTCTTAGTCTTGTCTTGTCTTATCTTAGTGGTTAGCAAGTTTGAAGGTTAAGCTTTGGAACACATTCACCTGAACCGTCTCACTGAGAAGCTGAAGAGAAAGGACTTTTTATTTCGTCCCCCATCACTTACTTTGCACAGTAGTGTTTTTAAAGAATAGCTACAATTACAAACAGAACTAAAAAAAAACCACAAAGCAGCAATGATAAGATATAATATAAAAACTGTACTGACAGAAAACAATTGAACTGCTCATTTATAAAGGCAGATTTTTAGAAGAGATTCAAAGGAACAGCCACAGTGGAGCCACATCTGGCTGTTTTAAAGCCAGTGTTGGACCTGTGATGAAAACTTTCTGAACTCCTACAGGAACCCTGTTAAGTTCTGTTTTTTCAGGAGGGTATGGAATTACAGCACAGGTGCAGCACACTGTGTTTGATAATGCCTACTTATTAAAGTGACGGTTACTGATTCCTTTACATTTTCATTTTTCTGATTTCCTTTAGAAAAACAGCACATTCCTGTCTGGAAGCAGGTGGTTTACACCATTTTGCTACTAACTAAAGCAAATCAATTAGACTCATTGAATAGCTGATTTGATCATGAGTCCTGCAACCAGCTGAGAGCTGAAACCAGAGCAGCAGAGGTGGAGGGAGTCATTACAACTGGCTCACTGCTGCCATCTACTGCAGCAACGAGTTTTAAATGAGGACAAGTTCAACAGCAGAGAGAAAACTAGACAAGTCTTAATAATATAGGTATATATTTATTCATACGTACATATTCATTTATATCGGTTAATTGTAAAAAAAAAAAAAAAAAAAAAAAAGAGAGAGAGAGAAAAGAAAAGAAAAAAGGAAAAGATTTACAGTAATTATATGAACTACAGTCATTGTCAAAATTCTTGAAATTTCTCTGGTGTCAATCTACCATGAACACACATTGTAGATTCACCTCTTTCCCTCGGTCCTAATCTTCAACCTTACTCCAGTGTTTGGGACCAAACATGCACGAAACAAACTGATCCGGAGCGTAGTAGCTCGTCCTCTGTGTAAACTGGTGGAAGGTATGACAGAAGGACACAGAGGTGTTTGATAATGCGAGGAAAAATGAGTCATTTTTTTTGCGTTGTAGAGCCTGTAGTGTATTTTGTACCATGAAAAGGCCGATGACGGGTTATTTCTTTAGATAAAACCATCAGGAGCAGGTTGAGTATTATTACCTGTAATCCATTCAAAGTGTTTGCCTTGAAAGCACATGTTGTCAGCTGCACTGATGACTCAGCCTGCACCACATATGGTGCATGAGCAGGACAAACAGGTGTTACATCCAGGCTCAGAGTCTAAATCCTGCAACTTTTCCTTTTTCCTCCAGTTAACTGTCTTAACCCCAAAGCACTGCGACAGAGTACATTAGATATCTCCGCCATTTTGACTCTTGGTTGTTCCCTAATCCTTCTGTAAACCCCCATTCAAACAAAACAGATCAGACTGGATTACACTGGATTCATCTCAGTTTGTATTATCCTGCCTGTTGTAGCTGTCAAATCACAAACTGAATAGAATCATCATTCAGTGTTTCGCCTGTTGGCATGAATCTTAAAACCAGAACAAGGAGAGCGATCAACATTCCACACTGGGTTTACCAATTTCTGTCTTGCTTGATGTATTTGGGCAGGGTGTATTATGGGAAGCGGGGGTTTTTTTGGAAAAGCAAACCATAAAAATTAAAAGGAGAGGAAAGCACGCTTACGGCACACAATGCCTGAACAGCCATCCTGAGGACTTCTCCTTGATGGAAACATTCATTAAGTACAACCTACATCATACATACATGTCATCATGAACTCCTCCTCAACTCACATAAAAATATCCAACTCACATTTAACATTTATTACAATTGCACTGGTGCCAACACTCCCCCTGGACAAAGGCTACACTCTGGACATTTAGTAACAATAAACTCTTAATAAAAACACAAACTCCCTCAGATCAAAACTGAGGGCTGGAAGAGGGCTCAAAACTCATCTTGGAGACACTGAACTCATGACTTCAAACACAAAGCAGGCGCAATCCAAACCACACCAAAACAGAAAAGCAAAGAAAGAGAAAAAAGGTGGAGTTCCAGAGGAAATCAGAAAGAAAAGCAGTAAAAGACACATTTATAAATGAAATGGGAAGAAAAGAGACGCAGAATAAAGCAGGTGCAAGTGCAGGAGAAGATATTCCATAAGAAAAGGCTTCAATACTTCATAGGGTGGGGGGCCAGGGGGGCTGAAGTCCATTATAGCCCTCTGTTGTGACAAAAATCATTCCATCATATCTGTCAGCAGGCCAGAATTGTGCGCTCAAGATTCAGTTGACTTCCTCTTTTAGTGACTCTGGTCTGATCGGGTCGGTGCCTCCGGCAGCATCACTGGTCAGACAGACACAGGAGGGGGGGCGGAGGTCACAGGTGGGTGTAAAAATGCTGTCACTCTGTCCCTTGCAAGGCCTCACCAGAGTTGAGGAGTCGCAGATGCAACTCCAGACGTCGGGCACGTTCCTCTCACCGCTGTGCGCGTGGTTCACCAGTTCCCCGTCGTCAGGAACCATCGCCGATGCAAAAACAAGAGCAACTAAATGAAATCAAACTAAAATGAAAATAGACGTTCTTTTGATTGTTTTCAGTTGGCTTTTTCTTTCCATTGTCTTGGTCTGACAGCGTGAATTTATGTAGTGATGTCAGTTTGTTTTTTTCCTTCTGTCAAAAGAGTATCTGTAGATCTTTTCTGTTGTTGAGCTTTCATAGGCCAGCAGCAGTTCTTTTGCCAAAAATCCAGATTGGGTCCTGGCTCCTTTTTTTTTACTCTCCAGATCTCCAGAACATATCCTCACACACATCTGTACTCAAACAAGCATGTGTGAGCTTCGAGATAGTTCCCTCAGAGAGACTCGTCGACAGCAATCTCTGCCCCGTCTCATATTGTCATCTGTTACTGTGAGCTGGCTTCGACTTTCGAACTCCCACAGTCCTCATATATGTACAATTAGATTTTAAAAAACTAGAGGTGTTACATGCAACATTTGGCATCTTCTCGAGTCCCCACTTGTAAGTCTTAATTGGTGTCCATTTTTAGAAAAATATTAAACTTTGTCTTGCTTTGTCTTTTTTTCCTCTTCAGTATATTGAAGCTTCTGATTGTAACAGAGAGACAGAGAGAGGCGAGGGTACAGGTGTAGCAAGCTCAGTGTACGCATTCAAGTGAAGATTTGTATTGGTGTGTGTTGTTAGTAAAATGCCAGTCTTAAATTTCGAGATGGTCGTCTTTTTTTAAAGTGTCTCATCATTGCTTTACTGTAAGTGCAAATAGCTGCAAGTATGCTTTTTTTTTTTTTTTAAATCACAAAACAGGCTTTCTGCTGCTTTCTGTATGTGTGTGTGTGTTGGGGGTGTTGGCAGTTAACTCTTTGCATCGCTGCCCCCCCCTTTTTTTAATGAACAGCCCGGAGAACAAAACTAACACAGGTCTTACTCAAGTGCAGTTCCCGTCTAGAGGTAGCGGTTAAGTGACCTTCAACACAAAGGGAAGTGTGTGCGAGAGGTTAGGTGGGATCTTTCAGCCCGTTTAATATTCTGTTTAAAAGCTGTCACTGTAATTTGTCTCAAAGTGCTAAGTGAAGAGTCTGGCTGCTCGCAAATACAGGACAATGGTTTCTGATGTGAAGATCTTGTCATGTAATTCTTTAAACAGTTTTTTTTGTACTTCACTAGATGAAGAGTTAAATCCCTTAATGGTGGTGATCACATTTGATTTTTACATAAATCTCTTTGTAATACTGGTTTGTCCATTGAACACAGCCCAGGAATGTTCTGACATTCTTCTAAGAGTTAATCCGTATGTCTGCATATTGACTTGTGTAAAAGACTGTGTGTGTGTGTGTGTGTGTGTGTGTGTGTATGTGTGTGTGTGTGTGTGTGTGTGTGTGTGTGTGTGTGTGTGTGTGTGTGTGTGTGTGTGTGTGTGTGGTGGGGAGAGTTGGGAATGTTTTTTGGGAATGTTACCCAAGACCCTGTAGCGTTGTTTGGCTCTCTCCCTCTCTCTGCCGCTCCAAAAGGGGACACACCAGCATGTACTCTATGACGGGGGGGCTGGGAAGGGGACAGCAGGTCAGGGGTCAAGTGACGGGCTGCGGGGAGCGTGTACGGGGGACACAGGGACAGGGGAAGGGGGTTGTTGTCTTTACATCATAGCAGGACACAGCAGCGGCAAAACCTCTGACGGCTGCCCCCGACCGAGGGGGGCGGAGTGACGGGAGCAAAGTATGCATGCACTTTGATGTTAGGCAGATGGGTCTGTGGTGAAAAAGAAGAAAAAAACAGATGGAAATGTGTTAATGGTTCATACAAATACTTGGAAAGCTGCTTAATACATCAGTGGCTACAGCTTTCTATGACACTTAAATTACAGAAAACTTCTATTCTCAGAAATTGTATCAAGTGTCAGTAAATGCAATTTACTGACAACAAACCTATGTTTACCAACTCAGTCAGGCTATGCATAATTTAGATCAAAATAAAAGCCACGGATGAGATCTAATGATGATGGGTGCAGCTTGATCTGAGCAGAGTGTTCGCTCACTCCTCTCATGGAGACAGTTTGTATTTTCATACATTAGTTTTGATTCCTCACTTGTGGGTGGAGTGGTGACTCAAACATTAGAGTTCAGTTTGGACAAAAAGAGTAAATCTGTGGCATCTCAGCAAGAGGGGACAGGATGTTCCTGTTGCTACCTGATATAGTATGATGACAACAGAGACAAATGTTTTCATGAAAAGCTGTTCAGGCAGGTTTAAGCTAACAAGCCCAAGAACATAATGGATATGAGGATCCAGGACTGTCATACTGCATATGACTGTGATATCGGACTTTTTCTTCATCACTTGACAACTGTAGTGGTGCTCTATAGCATTATCCACACTGGTGTCACTGGCAGCCAAACCCTGCATTACACCAGTCTATGCTCCGATATCAGTATTGTTATATTGTATTTTGCAATCAGTTGCTGAAATTATCTGCCATCTTGAATTTTATGCTAGATTCAACTGAAATCACTTAGACTCCACAGAAAGTCGTGTTTTTGATACTTTAAAAGAATTCCTCCTTAAAGGAATAGTTCAACATTTTAGGGAACACGCTTGTTTGCTGTTGAGACTAAGATGAGAGGATCGATACCTGCTAACCTGATTCTATCAAAAGGAAAACCAAAATCTACCTGCAACTTCCACAGCTCCCTAATTAAGAGAAGTGACTGTGCCTGGGAAAGAAATAGTCCAGTACATAGTAACTCCCCATAAAACCACAATGTGATGCTTTTACATGTTTTTGTATGGACAAAAAAGTTAATTGGTGAGCTTCAGAGGTTCTGGTAGCTTGATTTTGCCACCTTTGAACAGAGACAGGCTAACGGTTTCCCTTTTTCCAGTGTTTATGCTAAACTAAGCTAACCAGCACCTGGCCTCAGCTACATATTTACCATAAAGACATGAGAGTGGCATTGAACTTCTTATCTACGTCTTGGGGAGAGGTGTAGTTCTCAAAATGTTTAACTACTCCTTTAAGTTCATCTTCCCTACAATGAATTTGTATTTTCAGTGATACACCATTGCAGAGATTAAACACCCAGTGAATGGCATGAATGAGTTCACTCAGACAGAAACTCTTGGACTGTGATATGTGACATAACAGGCCTCATATAACAGGGATTGTGTTTGTGTTGGTGTGATTTTACAAAGGCAAAGAGTTCACATCTACTAATCATCTATGACTGAGAAACTGTTTTTGCTGCAAAGGTCTCCTATACATAAACAAATAAAACTGCTTGGGTGAGTGAATGGTTTACAGTACATTCTGCATATGAATCACAGCAACCCTCTGCTGTTAGCCCACACAACTCACCCTTAGTCTCTTGATACCAGCGCGGGTGATCTGCTGGCAGTCATAGAGCTCAATGCGATCAAGACTATGGCAGCTCTTTAGGTGCTCCAGTGAGGCGTCTGTGATCAGGGGGCAGTTGTCCAGCTCGATCACCTCCAGACGGTCATGAGCGCAGGGGCCACTGCCGAGGTGTCTGATGCCATCATCGGTGATAAGCTCACAGTGTGACAGACTCTGCAGGAACACAGTGGTACCAACACAGGAGCCTCTATTACTCAACCGTCTCTTAAAATGAGCTGCGATTTGGCGTAAAAGTGGCAGACACACACTCACCAGGACTTGCAAACGAGGGCAGTGGATAGACAGCTGGATGAGTGTTCCATCTGTGATCTGATGCAAAGGTGAAAAGCAACAAATGTCACAAGCTGCAGACTACAAGTACAACAACAACAACAACAACAACATTGGAAACTGTATTTACGCTGTTCAGATTGTGTATTTACCTGAACACATTCTTCTAAATCCATTTTCTCAAGCTCATGACAATTCTACAGCAGAGAAAAAGAGCATATCAGTCAGAGATAAGATGCATGAGCCACTGTGGATTTGCATATATTTAGCTTTTTGGGGACAAATTATGCTTGAAATATTTTGTTTTGCAGAAATTTAGGGAGCAACACTGAAATGTCATCTCAACTTTAAATATCTGAATCCAGGACCAGAGTCTGGTCTCTGTGTGTGTGCTTGCAACCAAAAGACAGATACCACACTCACCCTTGCTAATGTAGTGAAACCCACATCTGTAAGCTGAGAGCAGCGAGCCACTTCTAATATTCTGAAAGGAGAACAAGAGGAGAAGAGAGTTGCACAATGGCAGCATCATTTACAGTCTGCCATTTCCTGAGTTCTTGCACAGAGAGGGCAGATTGGACTTAAAAGTAACTGGATCTACAGTAGAGTGGTTTGATATATCTTTATTACAGAGAGAACCATTAATTCATTTCATTTATACATGATTTCCATTATTATCTCATTTGTAAGCCAGAAACACTTGTTTACTTTTAAGTCTTAGTTCCACCCATTTAAGAAAAAGCAAGTTATAACCTCATTTAATGCATTATACTCAAGTGAAATAATCCATGATGCGCATGGCAGAGAGTTAGTCATTTTGTGCCACAGTAAGATAATGAGACAAATTCTCAAACTAAATAGCTGGGTTAATTTTTTGCAGGGTCTAGGAAGTTGTCCATAGTTAAGTTCCGAGTAAAGCTGTGTGTGTGTAATGTGTCAAAGTTTACCTGAGTCGGGGGCAGTTCTGTCCCAGGGCGTGAAGTATGGCGTCTGTGATGTTGGCACAGCCTGACACACACAGAGACTGTAGGCGGTGACAGCCTCTACAAATTGTGATCAGGCCCTCATCTGTGATCTGCTGCTCGCAGAAAGAGAAGGTGTGCATTTGCATGAGGGGGGGTTACTTACTTTCCTCTGCTCACTGGTGGTAATGTATAAAAAGCAATGTAGGAAATTGCATATATTCACTCAACACCTTAACACGCAGCTAGGGAGAGCCGTAGCTTTCCCCTGCATTGCTGTTTGAAGTATTGCAGAGAGATCAGACAGAGGAAGAAGAGGTGAAAATGAACTGGGAAAGAGAAAAGGAAGAAGACTGAAAAGCAGATGGTAACAAAGAGGAGGAACCGCTGGGACGAGGTGAGACGATGAGTTCCTGAGGTGTGACATGAGAAAGAGATGAAAGCGGAAGAGGAGAGCTTTCAGGTGGTGATGGAGAAGGGGAATGTTACGGACGGTTACAGTCAAAAAGAAATATATGGATTGTCTGAGCAGGTTTCACAGAATTTTAGCTATATGGGCCAGACGGAACCATCATCTGCCTACAATGAGCTTTGAGTAAAAGTGCACAGGCTGTACGTGGTGACCAGCAGCCCGTTCCCTTGAAACTACTAAGCTGAATACATTTTATTTGGGGGTTTAATAAACTTTTACAAAGAGACAGTTGAATATAATAAAATGTGGCTACACTGAATTCTGGATTAATGTGATTCATCTTCTAGCCATGTTAGCTGTACTTACTGAACATGTCTGCAAGTTGAGTGTGACCAGTTCTGGACAGTGAGCCCCAATATGTTTCAGAGCCTCATCTTCTAGCTGTGAAAGATGTCGACAGAGGAAAGCCATCAGTCATCTGCATACTAAGATCATCCCATGATAAAACGATTCACAGCACGACTACTGTTGTTAAAATGACCATAAAGTTGAGTCAAAACCTCTGGAAACTGAGCGTACACTGTATGTTGTGATTTGTTTTGTCCTTAAAAAATTAATAACCTGTGACATTTTCACAGAAATATGTGGTAGTTTCTTCTTCTCCTCTCTACTGCTGACTGTTGATATAACAGGATGTTGCTATATGAAGGCTTTTACATTTGCTGTAAACAGTGTCTGCTGTGTCTTTCCTCAGAGACATCCTCTGTTGCGCAGGAAGTGATGCATTTTATGTTTGCAGTGGCAGCAACTATTTTCTATTTGGAATGCAAATAAGAGGAACTCAGTACTCAGAATTAGTGAATGCCACTATGATGAAACTTACAAAAAAAAAAACAAACAAACAAACAAAAAAACAGCAAAACTATTTAAGTTCACTGTTGAGCAGTAAGAGTAGTGTACCTAAGAGGTCTCTGATGGAACTAAATAAGCTGTACAAATCTAGCTGCTTTCAGTTTTATCCAATGAATTTTTACACTGAATTAAAGTATCTTCAACTCTATATGCAATAAACACCTAAATCATCAGCCCTGGTTTTATTATCTCCAACTGTACCTGTGTGCAGCCCTTGAGGAAAAGGCCCTTGAGTCCAGGGCAGGAGCGCACCAGGGCCTGGATGCCATCCTTGGTGACCTGATCACACCAGGAGATGTTGAGCTGCTCCAGCAGGGGACAACCCTCACTGTGAGCAGGAAAAAGACAAAAAGTACAAGTGAGAAGTTAATCCATGTCTTCTACAACCCATGTATGAACTGTATGAAAGGTTTAAAATATTTAAAATCTCAAACTCTGCCTCTATGCACCCGCATTCCCTTTGTCAGTGGTAGTGTGGCAATACTGGTGCACATTAACTCTCCTTAATAAACTGTAAAGTCAAGGAAAGTATACATTACAGTGTTGGCCCTACATACCTGAGAGCTTTGAGTGACAGATTGGTGATTGAGGTACAGGAGGCAAGGTCCAGGTGCTTCAGCTTTGGACAGAACTTACTGAGGCTATTACACGTACTGCAAAGGAGAAAGACAATGAGTGTTTTGAAAGAGAAACTACATAACGACTCATTAGCTGCCACGTTAAACGAACTACACACACACCTGTCAGTGATCTTGGTGCAGCCATTCAGACTAAGCAGCTCGATGTTCCGGCAGTTCTGTGAGAAAGTCCTACAGAAAAAAACAGACATATATGTGACAGCAGTCAAGCTGAACTTGCCTGTGTCTCTCTCTCTTTCTCTCCCTCCCCAGGGTCTGAGCTAGAACT
Organism: Lates calcarifer; assembly: GCF_001640805.2. Lineage (NCBI taxonomy): Eukaryota > Metazoa > Chordata > Actinopteri > Centropomidae > Lates > Lates calcarifer. The sequence continues at coordinate 5,129,294 of NC_066843.1, read as the reverse complement.
AGAATTTCTGTCAGGCTATGTCCTTGCCAAACTCACCTCAGGGCACTGTCACCCACACCCAGGCACCCCCGCAGGCTCAGCTTCCTAAGAAACCCCCCACATCGCTTTGAGATGTTTTCCACCACCCGGCCCTGCAAAAAAAAAAAAAAACAATCCACTCAGCCTCCTGTATTTACTACTACACCTCAATTTTAAAGCACTGAGAGGGGAAAGTGCACAGCAAAGACTGAAGTTACTAGTAAAGAGTAAGATAGATGAACGGGCAGATCAGACTTGCTCACCTCAATGTCTCTCTGAAAGTCAAAGAGGTCAATTCGTTGCCAGTTGCTGCCATCCAAGGCCAGAACGTTCCAGGACTGAGGGCGGGGAGGGAGAAACAGACGTTTAGGGTCAAGTTTTTCCTTCAAATGTAAAACATACACACACAGAACGCACACTAAACAACACACAGACAAATACACACAGTCACGCACACATGCATACACACACACACACACACCTTGTGAACACAGACTCACCCGTGAGACCTGGGCACAGCGACAGAGTGTCACCACATCCAGAAAGGAGAAGATTCTGGAAGACAGACAGGGACGGTTTAGAGACCCTGATCCCCGCTGCCAGAAGCTTCCTCTTATACACTAGACCCTACCCACCACTCAGCCCCTACGTCTGCTTCTACTCACAGAGCAGGGGTGTGAGTAATTTAGCTAATATTTGTCTTTGACTGTCAGCAGGATAGATGTGTTTACCCTGTTTGCAGGATAGATGTGTTTACTCTTAAGTGGGGCCCTGGCAAGGAAGGCACGCAATCTGCTTCAAATGAACAGAGCTAGAAACTTAATACAGCATCCTACAATGCAGCAAAAAATTGTACTGGGGTTGAAGCAGGGATGCAGTGAGTCCCAGAGTAGCTTGCCAGCCTCACAAATCAGGGTGCCGCACCTGGCCAAGCAGCACAGAGTCAGCAGCCGCAGCACAGGCAGCTTGGCTGGCAAGGCCGAGGCTTGAGTTATGGCCTTCATTTTCTGTTTGCGCAGGGACTCCTGAGTTTTTCTGTCCGAGATCAATTTTAATTTTGTATAGCCTCAAGCATAAATTTTTATTACATCTTTAGTATTGGGGAGTGCAGTGAAGAGTGAGGAGGGAGGGGAAATTTGCATACTAGTGGTTAGTTTAGTTGTAATATTTGCTAAAGGGCAAGTGAGCATACACCATATGATCGTGTGAGTGTGGAGTGTGAGTGTGAGTGTGAGTGTGAGTGTGAGTGAGTGTGTCTGTGTTTTAGGGTTGGACAGGGAGGGTGGTGGTGCAAGGCCAATTGTGCCTTTGTGTTTGAACTGATGTGCTGATCGGGAGTGAGGTCAGGGAGGTTGAGTGTGAAGCACGCAACATGCCATTTTCATTTTGCAAAAAAAAAAAAAAAAACAAAAAAAAAAAAACCCTGTAGAGTATCTGATTGAAGTGTTTCAAAAATGTCACTCACCGCAGCAACAGCTCCTTTGGCAGCTTCTTATTGATGACCGCCTCATCACTGTTTGTGAACATCTGAAAGTGTAAAGAGGATGATATCAGTCCTGGCAGCCTGTTTCAGCATGGCTGGGGCCCACCCTCCATCCACTCACCTCACTCAAGGACAGCCCCAACACATAAGCAAGGATAACTGATAGTAATCTCATCAGCTGAGACAGATTCAATGTCAAGTCTTGGAAAACACAGAGGGTGACAGAAGATAAAGCAGCGCTGGAGACAGGATTTTGTGTCTTCTAAACAAGAACAGCAGGACAGGACTGTATTGTCGACTACAGAGCAGTAATGGCCTCTGCTTTCTTGTTATCTTTCCTGCATGCATAGTCTGTTGTCACTTCCTGTGTTGTTCACACCAGTGTCCATATCTGCGTGTACTCAGAGCATACACTGGAATCAGTTACAATATATCTTTTGTGACTCTCAGATGAATTGTTTCTGCAAACAGCTAATGGATTTCCACACAAATAATTGCATGTTGTGTGAGCACAAATACTAACCTATAATCCACAGAAATTGGCTACAGTACACAAAAGAGACAATAAATTAGCATTTATTATAATCCAGCTACTTCTAAACACACACACACCCACTTACTGAGGATACTGGAGGGTTCCCATAATCTGTGGTAAATCATACTCTGCTTGATTGTAAAATGCAAGATGTTGAAACAATCATGTTTGGGAGCATCGACTCATCACAACAAGGCAAATGAAGCAACATCTGGCCCAATCCATTTTCCTCCATAGATTTAGAAAGATAAATCTAAACCAGGGACAGGGTAATTGAGGGGTGGGGACTTTGGTGTGTAAATAAAAAGTGCAGGAAGGCGCATTATTTACATGAGGCAAACATCTGTGACAAGATCAACAAGGAATTTGCAAGTCCTCCTTATTTGCACTTCCTTACAGGTGCCTCACACAATCCAAGAATTAATTAAAGGTTTGTTTATTGTGTTTAAACAAAAGAGATAATTAACAGGTCCTAAAGGAACATACTGTGCGCTATTTTGATTATGGGCGTCTATCCTAAAACCACATTCACAATAGCTCCAGATTTTGAGGGACTTACACACTTAAGCAAACCTATTCATCAGCTTCACAAAAACAAACTGACAGGTCTGCTCGTTGTTATTAATCAATCTAGTCAATCAATTAATTAATCAATCTTTAAAAATCCAGTCAGCTCTGGGTCAAAGCCTCTCTATGTCTCTCTGATAAACATACAAACTCCACATACACACACAGCTATCTATGCAGGGGCTGCCTGCCAGCGCAGACGTGTAAAATTTTGAGGGAGTAAGAAGGGACAGACATTTCCCGTTTGGATTTGGGGCAAATTGACTCTGACAGCTCGCCTTCCACAGCGCTACTTTCTGGCCAAATAATCCAAGGCCATTTCCAAAGAACCAGATGCGCATGGTCAACGGGCATACACTGTCCCCTTTTGTAATCTAACATAAAATGAACCTGATGCTGCATGAATGTGAGCATTATGTTTTCTCCACTGGTCAGCTATAGCCAGTGATGCAGGCCTGGCAGGAGGTAAAAAGCTGGGCGAGCTCTAACCTCCAGCTAGAGATCATTGTAGAGCAAAACAAAAAGTGATAATATTTTTAGAAAAACATGCATGTTGTTTTCCTGAAAAGACCCCATCCTCAGGTTTAATTTAGATTTGTTTGCCACTCGTAACTGTGGTGTAGACCATACAGTTGACATCAATCAGTGGCTAGACTGGATTCAGACATTTAGTTTATCTTCCATGACATCTGTGAATGTAGTTAGGGACCAATATGATATTCCCAAGAGACAAGCTCCCTGCAATAAACAGATTGTTTTGTTGCCTTCAATTTAAACTTTAACAACTCTTACAATCAATATACACAATTATACATGATGTAGTTGTCATATGAATCATAGTGACAACCATTTACACATTCCTTTTAACTGGAGATGTACATTTTGAAGCAGTAAAGCCTGTCTACTGCTGTAGTCTTTTGTTTCAGGCTGGTATACAACAGATCACTATCTACTGCAGAGCCGTGAAGTCAGACAGAATGTAAGAAAAATTACGCTATCCGACCTTTCAAAGTAAAACTCTCACTGGCACACATATCAGTGACATTTGACCACTGGGTGTTTGTAATGACATACAGTAACAGCTCTATCTCTGGTCTCAGGCTTCTTACAGTTCAACCTGGATTTTAGTGTATTAACAACTGAAATAAGTCAGTATTATGTTTTTATCTATTATCCTCTCTATTATAACTACTACCTTGCATAGATTAATTATATTTTGTTTCATCAACAATAATTAACCAATAATTGATTAGCACTGTCACTGACAAATACATTAAGAAATTAAAATGAAACATGTCCATTACAGGCATGTTTAAAATTTACATCTTCTTTGGTACAGGGAAAATTTTCTGCAACAAAGTGCATGCATTGATGCAACACTTAACCACTAAAACTTGGCTAATCACGTTGATTAAACAACATTAATGTTTCAAGCAAATAACAAAATCAGCTGATTTATATTGGATCTTTGTCATATTCTACTTATTATACTCACCAATTGGGCCTAACATAAGCTTCCACATTGAATATTAAGAAAAAGCTATTAGATATATTTTATTAACTTATCTTTACTTAAAAATGTTGTTGTGTAGAGGGATGTAGTTTTGTAAATGCTTCTAAAATGTCACAACACACATAGTGGAATCTTTTTGCACATAAAACCAACACTAGACAACTTCAAATGATGACTGATAATTCTTCACTTTTACTTTGAAGACACGGTCGCGCCACTTCCGGTATTCTGCTGTCTTTAGTCCGGTTACTTTGACACGGCAGCGCTACCGCAGCTGTCGGGCCAGAAGGTAACGGCCTGAATCTTCTGAGTCGTCAGCTGTTGCACCGTTAAAAATAAATAAAACCACACACAAATCCCACGCTAGCTGGGGATTAAACAAACACCAAGTGCTCTGGCTACACGGGCCAATGTCACCGGCCGCAATACATAGCATTTGTGTACGAGTTTTCACCAAAATATTCACCTATACACTCGCGTGGCTGCGACACAAAGTTTATGGCGAATGCTTTAGAGCAACAACACTGTAACTTACGTGTGTGTGTGTGTGTGTGTATGTGTGTGTGTGTGTACAGGTGGCCCTTCTGCTATCAGTATAGGTTATGGTGTGGGTTAACACTGTGGCAGCTTGGGCCTGTTTGTTGATACTTGTGTGCTAATACGGGGTACATCTAGCAGTCACAAACCGAGGCCCCCACATCCGCAGCGGCCATGGATATGCACAACACTCCGGTTGGTCAGACAACACAGCAAAAGTCGTACAAAAAAATCACACCCCCGCGGGTATGAGGACTGTTATAAAAATGGCTTCTTAGTAAAGTGAAGTCAGCAAATTCCTTTTCTCTGAAAAATATGTTAACGTGAACCGGAGTTGTCCTCGGCGTGCTCCATGTAGCCTCATTGTCTTTGTTTTGACGGCGCAAAGGGAAACGAGGACAACATTTGGGGACCTTTAACGAAACTCAATTTATTGACAAACAGCACGACATGCTTAGTGGAAAATACCGAGCTGTGGTCCTAAACGAAATGGCATGCCAGGCCTCGGCTGTAGTGTGTTGTTTGAACAAAACAACAGCGTTTGACCTAATCCCAAACATTGACTGCGGAAGCTGCATCAGTAGCCTCACCATAAGCGCAGTTTTGCAATAAATACAGCGACAGTCATCATGTAGGCCCATATCCTAACGTTCATAACAGCTACTTGAACGTGTGTCAATGACTGTCAGTTGATATTCATGGCCAACTCACCTCAAACCGGCTCCGCGAAACACCATTTACCTCCTTCCCCATGTCGGACGCTGATAATACCGACTCAATGAATTCGGTGTAGGCGCAGTAAAATGCAGATACGGGCCCTCTTCCTGCCGATTCCCCTCCACGACTATCATGCTACCGTCCTCTCGGTAGCTCCCGGGGTGCGATGTCGTTGTTTTTCGACCTGTTAACACAAACGGCGAGACCTCTAGTTTCTGACAAAAATATGGGCTATGTACAGGCAGCAGCCAGCCAATGAGCCACTTCTCTTATCTGCTCAGTTCATCCGCACCTCCTCCTCCCCCCTATAGCTACAGCTTTCCATCCATCCACACAATAGAATAGGATCTGGCAGCCTAAAATGGAGCTTGTACAACGCCTACATTACTTAGAAATAATAAATATAAAGAAGGTTTGATGCATGTAGGCTATTGCTCAAACAGAAAACACTGCCTTACTTACTTGTTGGCTGGTCACAGTGCGGGCCCAGCAAAAACTCAGGTGCTAAGAAAAACAACAAAGTGGGGTGTCAACCTTTTGACAGCCCACTTTGTAACACGAGTATGCCTACCTGGGTGAATGCAATAATATTCAGGTGTAGATATAAAATCTATTATTTAAAAAAAAAAAAAAGTTTGATCCCAGGTGATGGTAGGGAGGCCAATTCGGACGTGTGAGAATAGATACACTTAATACTTTACCACATACAGCCCACCTAAAATAACAAATAGCCTATATTAAGTGTATGTCTGATAATAATAAATATTTCCACAGGAAGGCTGTGTCATTGAAGTGTGGGCCAAGGCGTTCATTCTTTTTGACATGATGAATTTAGTGCACAGAAACGACCATAGAAACGGGTGGTTTGACGTTTTATAATACATCAACCACTGAAATGTTTATTAACTCTATTTTGTCACATTTATTCTTCTCAAACAACTTTGTTATTACTGTCGGAAACGCCACTTCCTCGTTTCTCATTGGCCACGCCTCAGTTAGACAACGGATCCAATCAGCGTCCAGGATGGCTGGTCGTCATACTGATGTCGTCACACGCTTGACAACAGTTCATTGCGTCTGGAGCGCCACATTAAAATACATTAAAATAAGTCTGAAGAGACATTTTTTTTATTTTATTTTATTTTTTACATTTTCTAATGCGTTCCCCATGTTTATACACCCATCTGAGGAAGATTTGAGGTGTTTTAAAAATTCTCACAATATTTAATTTATCTAATAATTGCTGCTGCGTGAACAATACGTGCAGTATTAAACATACCATCCAGGCATGTTCAGAGATGAAAGGAAATATACATTGCTGTGAATAATATTCTGCGTCTGATCACCTGATTAAAAATTCTCAAAATGACATCCTCTCTCAGTGAAAATCCAGAATATACTGATTCATCCTGTGTAAGTGAAGGTCAAACATTACAAGAGACGTTACAATGAACAAAACACACGTTTGAGTGGAAGGGGACTTTGAAGTTTCATCACACACTGAGATTTTATTTTCATGTTCAGGTTCAGCTTGTTATTATAATTCACCCAGCAACCCAAATATATATGTTGTCATCCTTTTTATTTGTAGGCTTGTTCCACATACATTAGGATATGTATCCCAATAGCCAGCAGTTATTTTGGGAGTTCAGTGCACACAGTGAGATGCCTATAGCTTTTGTCTATGTAATATAATGTAGAGCCCAAGTGTTACTGAACAAATCAGCACTACAGGCATGGGGACTTAGTTACATATGACCTGAATTGAAGTTTGACTTCAGTTATAATTGTATTACCTTGAATTTTATGAGGTATGTGGTGAGTTCTGATGAAGAGGCTTTTGATTATTCCATATTCTAGCTGGCTATTGTATAGTCTTTGTTCAATTAATCAATGTTTTAACATGTGCTAACTTTATGGGATTCATTCTTTATAGTAACAACTTAAGCTTCTTAAGCTTCCAGGGACAGAAGACAATGAGACAGTCTGAATCCACTGAAGAACTGTGGCAAGTTCTCCAAGATGCTTGGAACAAGCTACCTGCCTAATACCATGAAAAATTGTGTGCAAATGTCCTTGAAGATTGCAGGAGTGATTTGATAGTTTTATTCTGTTTATTACACTTTAAGTTAAGTATATAGATAGATAGATAAATAAAAAATATTAATGCCTAAAACTGTAGCACAGAACTGTACATGTATTTCAAATGTAACATCTTAGTATTTTTTTTATAGTAACGCTCAGTCTGTCTCAACTGTTTTCCATTAGACCCAACAGATTTGAGACTGATCTAACAGATGTTTTTGTCACTTAATAAGCAGTTCCTCATGCAATACAGGCCTCCATATATAGCTGCATTAACCTGCTGTGGGTTTATATTCATGACCCCTATTAACCCCTCACTCCTCCCACTCCTCTGCGAAATGTGTATAGTTTACTGTGCTTTATATGCTGTAATATACTGTGGAGTAAATTAAACACACTATTTTTGGAATATCCAGCGAGATAAGGAAAGTTATAATACCAAACAAAACTGATACGGGGGTCCTTAAGATTATTTTGTAAGCAGTAAAGTCCCTTATCATGTGATTTACTGTTGCATGGCCCTAAAGGTATTCTCAATTACATAAGCACAAATCAGTTAAGTTCCAGTACACCTGGTGTATAATTTTTGGGGCCCCTGTAGCTCTGGGGCCTTGAGACAGTAGTCCGTTTTGCCTGTTTGCAATCCGACCTTGCCTGCATAAATATCGCCTCCTTTATTGCTACATCCTTCTTACTTAAAAAATAAAACTCACCATATTTTCTTTCTTTTCCTGTGAGCCAAATGCTGTGTGATTTAAATCAAACCAACCGTGTCATCCGCTATTACTTGACATGTTAAACAAATGTTTCACTTGCTCGTATTTATAAATCTCTCCCCCTACATTTTGCGTCGCAGTCGCGCCACCACGAATACAGTAGGCGGGCTCTTTGTCGTGATAGGTCGTTGCTGTGATACGTCCGAGATTGACAGCGCTCCGGCTTCCGGTTCATTCCGCCGTGCGCAGAAGTTGCTAGTCACAGGAGCCACAATGGCGTTTGTAGTCTCCTTCAGATAGGGCTGTGGGTGATATTAAATCCACTAGCATCGCCCTAAATATAGGCCTGGTTGATTCCCAGAGCCATTGATAATAAACTGGAACATCTACTGCACACGATAATATTATAATTTCTAATCAATATTGAATTTATAGGGGATAAAACTTACATTAAAGGGAACATGTAAACAGTACCAACCGGGTCAAGTTTTCATTTTGTTCGAGCGTCTTTTAATGAAGGCACTTCCTTGTTTCTGAATGCTAAGACCGTAATTCTGTGGGATAAAAACACCTTTACTTAACTTGGCACCGGACAAGGACAGCTTTCACAAAGGGACTTTTTTCTTTTTTTACGAGTCAGCTCGCTAGCTGCCGAGCATTAGCTAGCGGTGCTAGCTAAATTGAGACGGAGACGACACCACAATGCTCCGATGTTTGGTTGGGATCTTTTTCATTCACTGACTAATTTAAAGTACAAACTCTACAGCACTGGAAAACCGCGGTGGCATTTTTCTGCTTTGACGAACTATGCTGGCGATCTCAATGGAATGAACTGGCGTTGAGGAGGACTGGACGCGAGCGGCCTGGTGTGTTTATTTTGTGTATTTTCTTGCCCTGATTCTGCTTAGTAACACTTTTTGTTTTGGCATTTGGAGTAGCGTCTGTTCTCCTGTGAATGAATTGCCTGGACCACCGAGGCCCAGTCGCAGGAGAGGCACCGACGCCGGCGTGAGGGATGCCTGGGTCGGACCGACACCATGGGACCAAGAGGAAGCCGGAATCTAGCATTAGCGGTGTGCCACACCAGACCCAGGCCCCGACTCATACCTCTGCGGGAGACATGACGAGCAAGGACGGCAAGGTGCAGTTAAAGTCTTCAATGTCCTCTTCTAAACGCAAACGGCATAAATCAAACAAACATAATCGGGAATACTCGGTGGCACTGGGACCCGAAGATTTTACCCTCGGCGATACGGCGCCTCCTGGTGTCAATACGGTGAAGCCTCTGGTTGAGTACGATGATATCAGCTCCGACTCGGACACTTTCTCGGACCCACCGTCCTCCAGGCCTTCTGAGAGGGGGGGCGGTGACCGACTGGAGCCCTCTCCAGACTATGATAGGGACGATATCGGAAGAGAAGGTGGCGGTAGAGAGAACAGGGGGCACAGACACTCCCGAAAAAAACCCAAGGACCCTAATAAAATCACAGAACCTGGGAATGGAGAACGTGGGTACAAGAAAAAGAGCAGCAAAGACCGCGAGAAAGGGAGTTCTGGGAAGAGCAAGGAGAAAGCTGCCCCATCAGGCTCCTCATCCAAACGCCAGGTCCAGCCAGAGGGTGACTCTAAACGTGGGGAGCTGATGCTCTCCTCCCAGGTACAGCCTGCAGCCAGTGTAGGTAGCACTACTTCCTCCACATCTTCATCTCGCAGCAAGGAGAGCAGCCGCTCAGGGAAGACTCGCAAAGACAGGCAGCAGAGGAGAGAAGGCCGAGGGGAGGGCAGCCGCACCTCCTCCCAGAGGAGCCGGGCAGAGAGGAGCCACCGCAAGTCCTCTAAGAGCCACAAGTCAAGTCCTAAGGGCAAGTCTTCGGTTAGGGGTAGCCCTCGCAGGAAGGGCACCACCTCTGCTCTGTCACCCAGTCCCAGGAGAGGGGCTGGCAGTGAGAGTCCACTGGGCGGTGGGTATGGGCAGCAAGGAGATGACAGCTACTCCAGGCGGAGGGTAGCCCAGCAAAGCCCCAGTCCATATGGGGATATGTCTCGCCACAGCAGACAAAGATCAGACAGCCCCTATGGCAGCAGACACAGGTCTTCCAGCTATGAGAGGGACAGCAGCCCCTACTCAAGGAGACGCTCCATCAGCCCTTATGGTACCCGCAGGTCCTCTAGCACCAGCCCCATGTCTCGGTGAGTATATGCTGCACTCTTAAATTCTTGAAAAAACCCTTAGGGGAATATGCTCTGAAAAGTTGGACAGCTTACACCCACACTCAGACACACACATACACAGTAGAATATCAGAAGCCATGTTGAGTGTTTAATGGAGCAGAAAATCAATTTACCTAGCAAGCTATATCTTGTAAAATTTTTGCATAGTCCTGAGTCAAAATATTGACGTTTTATCATCTGGATCACTACTTATTAAACAAACACGAGTAACCTGCGTTATAAGATTAAAATCATGAACACCTGTTGAACATGCAGAGCCCTTCTTCCTCCAGCAAACTACCTACTGTTAGAAGGAAGCTGTCTGAAAGAGTCAAGATCAAATATAAGCTTTCCATGTGGAAGTTTTGCTCACAACTCATAGACCAAAGCCTAAAGGGTGAGAAAATGAAAGGAATGGAGGCAGTGTCAAAACAGGCAGGAGACAGGTATTTTTTCTTGCAGTGCAAAATGTTACTAATCCATGAACATTGGTTACACTGAGGAGGTTTGGACAAAGCAACCGTGGTCTATGCCTTTCATGTACTCATGAGAGACTTTTGATATGATTGCACTTAAGTTGTACTGTAGATAAAAGCCTCTTTTCTCTTCAAAAGCAAATTCAAGGCAGCTTTAAAAAACCTGGCATCTGCTGGTAAGAACACTTAACATTTTATAATAGATGATAAGATGTGTTGGATTATCATGTGTAACACTATGTTAATATTCCCCCACATTATACAAAGCCTGTCATCATTTCCAGCTGCCAGATTTACTTAAAGGAATAGAGCTGCATGTTAGACTTTTACTGTACAGCTGACAGATAATTAATTGTACCAGCAGAATAATCAAAGAAGTCTGGAGACGTCTTCAAAATTGCTTAAATGTTCTTAATTAACTTTTCTGCTTAGTTTTTCTTGTTTATTTTGAGGAAAACAGTGGCATATGTCTGTGTCTGGAATAGACTCAAAGCAAATGTAAACTAGGAAATGAGACAAGGAACAAACTGTAAAGTTTTTTCTATCCAATCTGTCCTTCAGTTTTGAGAGCAACAGTTGTTTCGCCGTTAGCTCATTTACTGTATGTCTATATTACTTTCCAGATCAAAAGGCCCAAATGGTTTTGTTTTCATCCTGATGTGATTTTATCTTGTGATGGAAGAGGTTGTTTGAGCTGACAACCCATTCTGTTCCTTCTTTATACTTTTTCAGAAAGCAAGCAACACATTTTTATCTTGTTCTGATTTCAGGAAGATGCAGTAGAATCTAAAATGTTTATGCAATTGTTTGAGACATAAAAAAATGTATTTGTTTTATTTAGACGCTCAGGCCGCTCCAGGAGTCGCTCCCCCCTGCACTACTCTTCTTCTCGTCGCTCCTCCTCTCGTTCCCGTACTAAGAGGCATACGTCCTCAGCTGGAGCAGGGGCCAGTTCTCACAGCAGCCGGCCGGCTAGCCGCTCCCCTCCCTCCTCCCGCCTGCCACTTAACTCCAGCCTAGGAGCAGAGCTGAGCCGCAGGAAGAAGGAACGTCAGGCTGCTGAGGCGGCTGCTCGTGCCAGTGGTGGTGCTTCCCCTCCTCCGCCAGCACGGAAATCTGCAGGCTCCTCGTCCTCCTCGCGGCCCGCTAAAGCTGAGGCTCCGCAGCTAGACAGAGACTCGACGGCAGCAGTAGATCCTCAGCCCCCACCGCCTGCGCAGTTACCCCAAGATGTTCCCAGCAGTGAAGATCAACTTATGGCTCCTCTTCCCTCTTCTTCCACCTCCTCTCCTGCACCACCTCTGCCTCAGCCCTCTCCTCCTGTGCCATGTAGTTCAGCTACCCAGATACCACCACCACCACCTCAGGCAGAGACAAGTATTCAGCCTCCTGCACCCTCCAACACATCCCAGGCCAAATCGCCAGCTCCAACTACAGCTCCAGCTCCAGTTCCCACGTGCAGCCCCGTCCGCCAGACCCCACTCCACAAGACGTCGACTCTGCCCCCCCTGCCTTTGCCGCCTTTACTGCTGGGAAACACTCAGGACAGGTGAGGACCCCCAGCTAGCACACACACATACAGTATGACTCACAGTGCACACTGGTCTCCACACATGGTGATCTCATGTAAGGAGAAAGAGTCACATAAAACTTGAATGCACACTCTAAAAATAGCACCACATTTGCTAGCCAACAGTACAAGTGCATGCATCATTACGTACACTACTTAAATCATTGTGTTTTTGTAGTATTCATTAATGCCAAGAAAGAAATAGAGCTGTCTCATGACATCACTTTAAGCTATTGTAACTATTTCTGACATTTTTAGTTGTGATCTCTGTCATGCTACAAAAACATAACAACACACATCTCGATCAAAGAAGTTCACTTATTTTGTGTCTTCAGTTCCCTGTACTGGTTGAAAACAGAAGGAAAAAACACACTTTTTTTGTTTTGTTTGTGTGACTGTGGCGCACAAAGTAGCATTCACTTTTCTGCCATATTTGGGATTTAATTTAAGTTCTTGTACAAGAATGAATGATGATGGTGTATCAGACATTTCAAAAGAGTTTAATATTGCTTATATTCTGTGATTGGCACTAATTTTCCTTTGTGCTTACTGTACCTCAACTCCTGTGTGGCAAAGCCCTATGGCCAACATGACTAAAGAGAGTAAAAGACATCTGATAACTTTGAATCTACTTTGGAGAAGTCTGGTAAATGAGCAATGTAGATAACTCTGTCAGCGTGTCTATTACATTGATTATCTATCACCCGCACACAGCTCCTGTGAATTCAAGCTCCAAGGTTCACACTCTTCTCTGCCCTACCCCTAGAGTTGCATGGTTTTCCCTGCTAAGTTGTTTTACCACAAACAGTGAGCTGGACGATAGTATGTTGATCCTGGGGGACACAATCAAGGAGTGCACCTTTTTAAGTACATATTTTACTTCTGCTTCTCCTCTTTCTCTCGCAATTATACTTCTGTCTTTTATATTTTGCACTGTTAGTCCAAAGAAGTCCACCCCTCCTCAGAGGCCATCTAGGAAGGAGAAGGAAGTTCGCAGCCGGCCGTCACTCATTGACCTTCCTTTACCGCCCACCTTAGCTGGAGGCGACTCCTCACCCCCGCAGTCTCCCATCCGCCAGGCTCCTCAGCTACCCCAGCCAGCCCTTAAGAAGAGACCAAAGTCAGTTTCTTGTATTGCTCAAGCCACTTCCAATCTCCTCTATGTTAATCACATTAAGTCTAATCTGGTTTTCTTGTTGATGGTTTCCAGGATTTGCTGCCCACGATATGGTGAGCGCAAACACACCCAGAGTGACTGGGGCAAACGCTGTGTAGATAAATTCGACATAATTGGCATTATAGGGGAAGGCACCTATGGCCAAGTGTACAAGGCCAAGGACAAAGACACTGGTAAGGGAATATTATCTGGAATTTAGTCACTACACTACTTACATGTGTTTTATATTTGAATATTTTAAATTATTAATTTGACTGGCTCTCTAAATGTGCAGGTGAGCTGGTAGCGCTGAAGAAAGTGCGTTTAGACAATGAAAAGGAGGGATTCCCAATCACAGCCATCAGAGAGATCAAGATCTTGCGGCAGCTCAAACACCGCAGCGTTGTCAACATGAAGGAGATTGTCACAGACAAGCAGGATGCACTTGACTTTAAAAAGGACAAAGGTAAGAAGGTTGGAAATTATCTGCAAGGGTAATATGTAAAAATTATAGTAAGCCTATGGAACAGAAGCTGCTGCTTCCACTGCTGTCTCTCTGAGACACTCAGGCATGTTGTACCTCTAGCTATAATCTGTGACACACAGGAAACGTTTTCCATCAGCTGTCAAAACTGAAACACCAGCTGTGACAACACTTATTCAGTTGTAGCCAGAACTGTGACATGTCTGAAAGAAGAGCCGTCATGGTGTGGACCTTCTTCCACTGCTGTTGTGCACATAGCTCAGGGCTGCAGCTATAACCACAGGATGAATGATTACATTAAAGTGATTGAATGACAAAAGAACTAATACTTTACAGTTGTTAAAGCCACAAACATGACTGCTGTGCCTTGTGCATCTCTACCCTACATGTTGCTGCCCGCAATTTTTTTTTTACTATTGTTAATTTGATAGTACACATTATATGGGGAATTCTACATGAAACTTCTACGTGTTTTGGTATGTTGAAACAAAAAAGTGTTACATTCATGAACAGTTGAAAATAGAGTAAACCTGAGCAACTAACTGAAATGAATTTGAGCGTGTATGTGAGATGTAAATATATTTTGCAGTGTCATAAAACATTAATGATGGTAGAAGTTGAGCCCTTCTGTCTTACAGAGAAAAGCAGGAAAGATGTAAAGATTTTTTTAAAATTATTCAGCTTACTCTTAATAGCATATGCTAATATAGTTTATATAAAAACTAGGACGAATATGATTATTGCAGTTGGTTTTGGCAGCAGATGAAATCACTGTGGCTGCAGTGCTGCATAGGTTTTCTGCTTAATGTGATTTACCCTTTTAATTGAACTTAAGTTTACATCACATTAATACTGTAGCTGTGACAGGTCAATAACCTCAGTAAAACCACTGTAGAGTACTCTGAAGAAAATGTGAATTAAGGTTAAACTTTCTGAGCTGGTCAAAGTACATAGCAACCCTGTGTGTACAATTGTGTTTCTGAGTTCTGAACACATCTTCCCTCTGATTTAGGTGCTTTCTACCTGGTGTTTGAGTACATGGACCACGACCTGATGGGCCTGCTGGAGTCAGGCCTGGTCCAGTTCTCCCATGAGCACATCCGCAGCTTCATGCGCCAGCTGATGGAAGGCCTGGACTACTGCCACAAGAACAACTTCCTGCACAGAGACATCAAATGCTCCAACATTCTGCTCAACAACAGGTAAGGAACATGGACAACAAGAGTAAAATAAAGTAATGTGCTTCATGAGGAGAATGCATTGTGGTGCGTTTGCTGTAGAAAATGTCTCATCATTTCCCACAGGTTGTTTGATCTACTTTGTGTGTTTGTTTACTTTTGCACCTCTACTCCACTCATGCAAATTGACATTCCAAATACCAGCTTTGAAGGAACATTTTCCACCTCAGCAACTTTGAATATGAACATTTCTGCAGACAGTTTAAATGCAGCTGCAGTCAGTAAATACGGTAAACAAGCGAACACCAACTTTAATGATCAGATTGCAATTGTTTTGATGTGCGTCAGCAGCAAAGCTAATGACAGTGCTACTAATTTAATCGAGCGCCTCAAATAACAGCAATGAAAGGAGTACGGCGAGTTCTCACAGATGGTTGCTTAGTACAACTCTGCATCCAATCTGCAAACATTACAGGATGCATGAGTAAACGAGCTGCAAAAGCTAAGATGCTAATAAAAAAAAAAGAAAAACAATGTGTGTTTTGCTGCTTAATGGAGCATTTGGAGCCACAGTGGACTTTTTTTGCAGTTCCTGTCCCACTGTGCAACTGCACTGTACAAACAACAGTAAACAGACACTTGGAGTTTGGACATTTGCATTATATAACTGAGTGGACCAGACACTGTATTGTTTTGGCGTTTACCTTCTCTACTTTCCTTACACAACATTTTTCTATCAGTTAGAGTTTTAGTGAACTGATTGTGGTATCAGGGCTTAGTAACCTGAATCAGACAATGATTATCTCCTAGTAATAACAGGTTTTATAATTTTGTGTTGTCTAAATAAAAACTACTTATTTAAAATAACCTGTTCTCATGCTTGGTGAGAAATGGTGGGGTTGCTCCTAATCTCTGGTTTTTATTATCTTTGTTCAGAGGTCAGATCAAACTGGCTGACTTTGGTTTGGCTCGGCTTTACAATTCAGAGGAAAGGTAAGAGTGTTGACCATCTTTGTACTTATTTGTGAATATATGCAGTATAAGGAGACCTCATCAGCTTGAGTCTTCATAGTGAATATCAGATCTGATTTTAATATATGATTAAAAGTGTTTATGATGATTGAAGCAATAATTACACCTCATCATGAGCTTAGGTTTTCTGCCCACTAGGTGGTGCTGTCTCTCCTTCAGAGAGACTTCATTAGTTAAAGTTGAGATTTTCGTGTTGGGT
The DNA here is from genome assembly GCF_001640805.2 of Lates calcarifer. NCBI lineage: Eukaryota > Metazoa > Chordata > Actinopteri > Centropomidae > Lates > Lates calcarifer. The sequence continues at coordinate 5,112,817 of NC_066843.1, read as the reverse complement.
GCTTGAGGGGCATAAATGCTCTGTGAATGTATGCTGAGTCTCACTGTCCCCCTCCTCTCCTCACCCTCAGTCGGCCGTACACTAATAAAGTAATCACACTATGGTACCGCCCTCCTGAACTGCTGCTGGGAGAGGAGAGGTACTCTCCAGCCATTGATGTTTGGAGCTGTGGGTGAGTATGACAGTGAAGCACACCTGTGTGTCATGAACTCAAGCATAAGTAGTCTTTAAGCCTATGGATTGTTTGCCAGTTGATAAGTCAGGCAACAATAGATTTATATGGATACATATTTTTTTATTATATTTTTAGTCAGGTGAAGCAACTTTCATTACATGACTCTAGGTGGTGATATTTTTTTATGGAAGCGAGGATAAGAAATAAATAGCAGATGCATTGAAAATATCTTTCTGTCTGCAATGTAGGCAAGAGTGTTGGCATCATTTTTAGCAAGCTGGATGTTTGCAGCACACTGAGTTTGTTACTTTTTTAATCCTGATGCACTGTGAGTGCCAAGAGGCAATTCAGCGCAGTCAGGCATGATATAGTTGGTTCTTTTTACCTGTGTGCTGTGCTGCCAAATTTTAACTTTGTTTACAGCAGAGGAAGTTTTATGCAAAATGTTTGTTGTTGTGTTTTAGCAGTATGTAAGAAATAATAAGGATGAAAATCAACACTTAACATTTGCAATACCCTCACATTTCTACACTCCTCTTTTGTGTTTATATGCACTCTTTGTCTACTGAAAATTCGATCTCCGCTGACTGAGATTCAGGCAGACATTTGCACTTTGAATAATTGTGTTTTAAACTTATTTTTAAATTTCCTGCTATACAATTTTTATTGTAATATTTTTATTGCTTGGAATGTACATTTTCTTATTACCCCTACCCATTATCTGTCATGGATCAGGTGTATTTTAGGAGAACTCTTTAAAAAGAAGCCCATCTTCCAGGCTAACCAGGAACTTCTACAGCTGGAGCTCATCAGGTAGGCTGCCCTTCCCTGAACACAACATCTCAAGTAATAACTTCTGTTGCAGCTGTCACACCCCTACTACTTAACCAGTGACCCCATATCTCTGTCCTTTCCGTCAGCCGTCTGTGTGGGAGTCCCTGTCCGGCAGTCTGGCCTGATGTCATCAAACTTCCCCTCTTCAACACCATGAAACCCAAGAAGCAGTACAGGCGGCAACTACGGGAGGAGTTTGCCTTGTATGTTGCCATGCTGCGCTTACCCAGAGTAGCTGTGATCAACTCTTTGTCTGTTTCTGCAGCTAAACAATTTCTCCCCTTGTGCACAGTTTACCTACTCCTGCCCTGGACCTGCTGGACCGAATGCTGACCCTTGACCCTGCACGGCGCTGCACATCAGAGCAGGCTCTCAACAGTGACTTCCTGTGTGACGTGGAGCCCAGCAAGATGCCGCCACCAGAGTCAGTAGCTCATGGCCCCTGTCTTCACATTATCAGAATATCACAACTACATGCTAGAGCACATAAAAATAACATACTGACTTTTATTAATCTGTATAGTATTGGATATATGTATATATGAGATTTGAAGATAGTGTAAAAATATTTAAAATGCACACAAATTAATACTGTTGCTTATATATGTCATTTCTGCAGTTGTTTGATTAATAAATGGTATGTATATAAAAACAATTCTGCCCACTCTGTCCTCAGTCTTCCTCACCATCAGGATTGCCATGAGCTGTGGAGTAAGAAGAGAAGGCGTGCACGTCAGAGCGGGCTTCCCGAAGATGTGCCTGTGCCCAAAGTGCCCCGTAAAGATGCGACCGGGACCTCCAGCGGAGAGAACAGTCGGCCCCAGACCAGCCCAGCTGGAGCCCCGCCGCCTCCGCCAGGAAAACCACCCTCCACAGCCAACTTAGAGAGTGAGTTGTCAGGTAACAGATACCTTGCACAAGTATTTTAACAGGGAAAAAACATATATGCTTGAGATACAATTGTATATTCTGCTTTTTTGGGCATTTTATTAGAGAGCAAGAGTAGAGAGATGACAGGAAATGAAGGGAAGAGTAATGAGGATTGACATAGAACAAAGGCTCCTGGCTGGATTTGAACTGGAAAGGTTGTGGTTCATACTCGACATCCTAACCTCTAAACAATGGGGGCAACCCATCATACAGTTGCAGGGATGATGTATTTTTATAGGCCAATCTGGAAATTAACATCACCCTGGTTACCTCATCAGAAAACAAATGGGATTTTTCCATGACAGAAATTATGGTTTTTTTTGTGACAAACAGAAGTTTATGATTCCTACATGTTCCTACATGATATTTTTCACAAATGAACACCACTTATGATTTTTGAAGCTAAAATAGTAAAAAGCTAATGTTAGGTTAGAAACAAACTACACCACCGTTGCATGACTTAAACATCACAACCACTAAACCTCTGACTGGTAATTTGATTTAGCGCGCGTACCTCCTCTACAAAAGCCTTCCCTCTTAAAAAGTTTGTAAGGCATAATCACAATGAGGCTGTAAAGGCAGACTGGTGAGTAGATCGGTTTCTGTATTCAGCATAATGACGTTTTACGTCCCCAACAACCTCTGTAGTCTCATTTCACCACTTTTTAGAAACCACCTTTTTTGAGACATGTAAAAGCTGAAAAAAATATCACAAGTGAGGTATTTACTGCTGTACTTTGTGTTGTAGAATAAAACATGAAAATGTCTTAAGCTTGCGTAAACCACAGACTTTATATATTGGCTGTGTGAATGTATGTGTTCAGGCCTGGGAGCTGTTGCAGAGCAGTTGAACCAGACAGAGTTGGCTGTGCTGCTGAACCTCCTCCAGGGACAGACGGACCTCAGCCTGCCCCAGGTAGCCCAGCTCCTCAACCTCTCCAATCCAGAGACACTCAGCCAGTCGTTGTCTGCCCTCAGTGAGGCCTCTGACCACCAGGGGGCTCAAGAGGACCAGGCCCAGCCTGCTGCCAGGTCCCAGCCGCCAGAGCCGCCCCCTGAACCCCAGGAGCTCTCGCCGACATCCGGAGAACCGCCGCTCAGCCACGAGGACCAGGCCAGCCTGCTGGCTCTCATTTTGGGTCACATCATCAAGCCTCAAACCGAGGAGGAAGGCGATGAGAGCAATGGCGTCCAATCAGAGGAGGCACTAACGCGCGGTTCGTCCGCCTCTACTACTGATCGCAAGGGCAAGTCTGGGTTTAGTCTTTAGAGGGTAGGAAAAAGGGGGAACCAGGGTCAGGTGGAAATCACTGAGGACAGCAAGAATGAGGAGAGCGGGGCTGAGAACAAACAGAAGCTGAGTTTGGCACTCAAGATTCCTATATACTTTATCATATTAATTCTATTTTAGATTACTTGATGAAGTCAGAAAAATGAAAAATTAACCACATGAATTGGACTCGTAGATTTATTATGCATTTCCCTCCCCTTCCTTTATCCCCAACATTCCTAAAAAGAACTCACCACTGTCCCTTTTACCACCTGACATACTAAAACACGCTGAAAGAAAAACCCGGCAAAATGTCTGTCTGGTGTTTGTCTTCATGTGACCCTGGTAACCAGTCAAAGGTTTGGTGCACATGGACATCTCTCACTGGTGTACTCAATAAACCAGAAGAAAGTGTAGTATTATCCATATGAGTGAAAAGAAAGGTTCACACTGTATTGTTCCCTTCCACGTTTCTCCCTCTTCCTTGTTTCCTCACAGTCTTTGTTTCTGTATCTGTCCCATTTCCACATGTTTTTTCTTCCTCACCTCATTCTCATCAAAAAGCAGGTGTCATGGATTCTTCAGAGTAAAAGATGTTGCTTTAAACAGTCTGTAATGTCAGCCTTTTTATGAAGAAAGTCTAATAAATTATCAAGTGAAAATAAATGTTTTGAATCTTTAGACCTCACCTGCATGTGTTTCTTTTAACTTTGGTTTGTCACACATTTTCTTTTTGTTTTGTTTTTCAACTGTTCACTCTGACTCAGATATTAGTTCAAAAATGTGATTAGCAAGTTGAATAAAACTGTTCACTCTGCTGCTGACACTGGAATGGTAACAGTCCTGTTTTCTTCTGGTTATTTATCCTGCCAGGGCCTCTGAAACCCCTGCAACCTCAGTTTGTCTTGCCCCGCAGTAGTTTTGAAAAAAAAAAAAAAAGACTAACACCTTGTTGAGTAATCTTGCCCCGCCCTTTGTAATACTTAAAATTCTCCTATAAAAGTCACCCTTTGTGTTTATCCAGCTGTATGCACCTTCCTAATGTTATCTTACTTAGTTACCCACATTTTTCCTTTCATTTAAGGCAGCTGCAGCTGTTGTGCATACATTGATGCACTCTTGGCTGGTTAAGTATTGCATCAGAGCAGTGAAAATGTACTATATTTAATAAATGCTCAAACTCAGTGATTACCAGTCATTTAAAAATCAGTGTTTTCCCCATTATCAACACTGAGATATACTGTACCTGAATAGGGGCTCAGTTTTATATTTTTTGTAGGCTAGATGTAATGTTTTAAAGTCTTAATGTTTGTGGCATTTATTGCTCATTACTTACACAATCTACTGATTGAAACAATACTGATGATTAATTAATGTAAGTCCATGTAATTGTACTAAATTGTACTTCATGTGAAGATGCACTTAGAGTGCTCTGCCCTCCCTCTTGTGGTGAAGGTAGGAATGTCACCATTGTGTAACTCCATGTCCGGCCTGTTGGGCAAAAATACATTTTTACTTCCCTTAATTGCAAGTTAAATGTAGACTATGACAAATTAGGTTAAGGGTGAATTTAAAGGTAGTCCATGTGTTGACATTAAACATCATATGATAGATATGCCTATGTACCTAACTTGTTTTCCTCTGTCCTGTTTGGCCTCTTCAGATGGTGCAGTGTCGAAAAGGAAACGGCCCAGTGCCAGTGCCAACCAGGCGCCTCCATCTGGCGAGCAGCGTCCACCCTCTCCACCAGGGCCACCTCCGTCAGCTCCTCTCCTTGGAAACGCTCAGCAGGCTGGGTCAGAAACCCAACCCGGCCAGGACATCAGCCCTGCCGTGGCAGCCGCCTTGCTCCAGCTCATCTCTCAGCAGGACTCGGAAGCTGGGGCCTCTCAGCGCAGCAAGGACCCCTCCCCGGCTGTGGACGCTATGGCCCGGGGACAGCCCCCGCCACCCTGGGTTGCAGACTCTCCGCCTAAACCCTCAGCTGCAGCTGAGGCCCCAGCAGGACTGGTGACTGCTGCTCCCACCACTGCAGCGCAGTTCCCTAAGGACCAGGATCTCCGTTTTTCCCACGGAGCTGCCCGCTGACCCTCAGACCCCCGATGAGATGAGATAGACCCAGGTATCATGGATGGCTGCAGCAATCCTGGCCTGAAGGGAAAGGCAGAGGGAGTGAGCAGGTAGTGAAAGCTGAATCAAAGATTTTGAAAATGAATGTCTGAAAGAAAGAGATTAAAGGCCTTTTCAGGTATGGTTGGGAACATCACTGCCCTCTGAACAAGTTGTCGTGTTGTTTTGGTGGGAGTGTTTGGACCTGGGGTTGATCTGACAATCCAGTTAGAGACAGTCACCACCTGCAATCCCTTGCTTTTTTGTCTCCACTGAAGGTCTTGACTTGAATGAAGTTTAGCTTCCAAATTGAGTGCCATGCAGCTGACACTCAACTTTGAAAGCAGCTGTGATTTCCTTTTTCTCCCCTAAAATAATTGATTGTCATGTCCACTGCAGTGCCCACTGTTAATAAGGTTATCAGTGATTTGGGGAATCAAGTCATTGTCTTCCACTCTGTGATGGAGTGATGTCTGTGACATAAGATGAAGGTAAAAAAGACTGTGTTTGGTTAGATTTGAGGCAGTGAGCACACTGATAAGAACACTGGAGGACCTTGAGTTTCCCATTGAACCTTACTTGCTGGCTAGCTCTCCTGCTTTCAGCTTGTGCCTCCTTTTTGTGGCCCTTGCGACCCCTGAATGATCTTGGCCTAGTGGGGAAGTTTTGGGTTAAGTTTCTGCTTTGGATGACACCGACAGTGTACATCTGCAGGACTGCATTTTTTTTTTTTTTAACCCTAAAGCTGTTCCATGATATATTCCATCTGTCATCAACCCAGCTGAACTGCAACGGGTTCTCAGTCCACCTAAAGATTTTCTTACATTTACAAACAGCAAACCTTTATGTCGTGACAAACCTAAGCCTGTAGTGCTCATGTTAATGTCTAAAATATGGATTAAATCACTACATTTTGATGGACTGCTCCATAATACACAAGCTACCCTGCTAGTTGAAGTATAAACCTAGAAACATACATACACACTCAGAAACTGACTTTTCCCAGCTTTTACCTGGTGAGCTCCGAAAGCCTCATCTGATATGTCTGCCCCTCGCCTCCCTGCCAACCTGTGCAACAAAAGTTTTTTTTCTTTTTTTCTTTTTTGGTGCAGTTATTTTCTACATAAAGAAAATGATACACGCTTAAAAAAAATGGTCCGTGGTTCTGTTTCCATTTTTTGCTTTGGAAAGGAAAGGAAGGAGAAGATGGTTTCATGTGTCTGTAAAAAGGAAAAACAATATTTTGTAATATGTGTATTCTTGGTTCAGTTTATTAAAGGAAGTTATGCGACCAGTTGAATTGTCTCTCCTGGCATTTCTGACTGTTTCTGTAAACTGGCCACTAGATGGTAGGCATTCACTCATGCTGTGGCTCAAACTACATCAAGTCCACACAATTAGGCCTCTGCAAAGCCCGAGTGAAGTTGAGAAATCCAGTATAAGGTTTCTAGCTTTCTAGTATTTCTTACCACTCTTGTGATCTCTTAACTCATGTTTGCTCATTTTCATTTCACAGGCTACTTGGACTAGCGACATTACGAGCAAGGAAAATCATTGATCATACAAGAAACACAGGTAAAATAACTAAAACTGAACTAAAAGCACACAGAATTCATAATTCATAATAAGAAATAAAATAATGCATAATTACGTCTTAAACATGAAAAAGGTTTGATAAGGTTAGACACTTTGGAGTGTGTGTTTTTTTTCAGTCCTTTTTGATGCTTTTGTATAGTTTCTAAAATGTTTTTTACTTATTTGAGATGAAATGTTTGTGTTGTTTATGAATATGACCATAACATTTTTGGTAACATGCAATGCATCGTGTGTCAGTTTTCAGAATCGTAATTTGCCTGATTTCATGGTTCTGGGTAAACAGTTGTTACAAAGGCGCGGCAACAATATTTTAAAAGATCACGTGGTTGGGTGCTTATTTAAAACACTGTAGATATGTGTGGCAGTTTAATTTTCACAGTGAAATACAGTAGGTTTTTATAATTAATTGTTTCCTGTACACTCCCTAATATATGAAGTATATGAGTTTGACCCAGTCAGACAGTAATATGAAGTGCTCCCTTTGCATCAATCTTATTTATGTGTTGATTCCTTCACCACTTGGTTTGATCTCTTTATGAAGATCCTGACAGGCAGACAAGAATCATAAACTGCAGATTGGCAGAGGCAGAAGCCTGCAAGGTTCATGCAGACTGGCTGTGTGTGTGTGTGCGCGTGCGTGCGTAAGCTTGCACGTGTGTGTGTGTGTTTGTGTGTGCTAGGATTGGCCTCATGCATACCCAGACCAGTTCCTCACTTGGCAGGCTTACAGAGCCGCTTACCCCTCTGGCCCACCAAGCAGCTGAGCCCTCTGGGTGAGAGATCCTTTCAGAGTGGAGGCAGTGGGAGGCTCACCTGCCCTCTAGCACAGGCCCAGTGTGAGTGAGATGAGACGCTGCTGTGTGTGTGTGTGCATGTTTGTGTGTGTGTTTGTCTGAATGTGTACGTGTATGTTTCTGTCTGATGCTTTCGCCCATCGGGACTCCAAATAATAGTGAATGTGCCCGCAGGGAGTTTCCACACGAGAAGTAGTGGGCAATGCCAGTGCCAAGTCACAGAGACTAGACGAATAAATCAGGACTGAGGAGTGAAGAGAGGGAGGTGCACGAGGCTGTGCCATCAATCAGAAAGGCACCTTATGGGGAATGCCCATAAATGTGCCATGCTGCCAGTCTGAGGCACGTACTCGCCATGGCAGAGACTGGCGACGGCGGCATTCAAAGCGGAGCCTCCATTTTGGATGCCGTCGCTTCACTGTCAGCTACAGTGATTTTGGTGGTCTTCCAGACAAACAGCGAATTGATTGACAGTCCGTTTCAGTCAATTTATGCCAAATGTTATTCATGAAAGTGTATTTTTGTATCGCTGCTTGGTCCAATTATCTCAGCCCCTGTGCAAGCTGATTGTTAGAGCACAAATTTGGAATCTATATACTTAACCATAATCTCAGCAGTTGGATACTCCTTCTCTAGGATGTGAAATCTGGCAACCTTGAACAAATAGCAGCTCTGTCTAAAACTGTGTAAATGACAAACCCAGCTCTCACATCACACATCAGCCTAGACCCCGACTGACTACAAAGAGCACTTAGGAATGTGTCCTTCTGCTTAAATACACACCACCCACTAGACAAAATGCTGATGAATTTTAAGCAAAGGAAATATGTCTATTCCACTAGCTGCCGTTAATTAAAGTTTATTTTCTGTTCAGTCTGGGTTAACGCTCTGAAAGTGGATAGTGACCTTTCAGATGCTTCTTTCAAGCTCAAACTTTCTAAGCTGCAGTTTTCATTATCATTTTTCAAGTTGCCACAGGGAACAATGTAGAAATCTGTCTAAAACGCCCGACAGATCAGTCTGTCTCAAATGGTGCTACATTTTAATTTGGCAGCAAACTCTCTCAGGATGGAAACCGAGATGGAGAAGAAGAGATTGATGGACAGGCAAGGAGGGCAAACACTGAGCGGCTTTTGAGGGAAAAAAGTAGGCAATTTAATCCTGCATTTTAATTTCCAGTGTAGGGAAACATTGGAGTCAGTCAAACAGTGAAGGATATTTTACACATTTATACAGTATTCAAACTGAGATTTATTAACTCAAGACCATGTTAACATTCAAAACTGCACAGTTTGAGTATGAGATGTGACTCATGCAGGCTTCTGCAGGCAAAACATAACTATGGTTCTGAAGCTGAAGCACTCCATAAATTCCATCACTCATTTTTATCCCTTTTACTAGTTACTGTGATAAATTTCTGTATTCAGTCTGAATGTAAAACAAAAGGATCAGCATGAGTAGTGGTCTCTTAGTTAACTCTTTTTTCTCTTGCTCTAAATGCTCAGGTATTGTGTGTGTGTCTGTCTTTTTTACCAGTGTGTGTGTGTGTGTGTGTGTGTGTGTGTGTGTGTGTGTGTGTGTGTGGTAGCTCCTTTGTGTGGTGTAAATCTGGGCCGCTGTTGTCTCTCTGAGCCATGCCACGGTTTGATGTTGAGTTTGATGACTGAGGCTGTTTGATCAGTGACTATGTGTAAACTCGGTGAGGGGAGACTGGGACCCCCACAGTCCCACATCTAAGACACTCTCACACACACACACACACACACACACACACACACACACACACACAGTGATCAGTAAAGAGCAGCTAATGTAAAGCATGAATCGTAAAAAGTCATATTAACACTTTCAAAAATCCCTGTTTTTGGCCTGATATTTACACTCTCTCACTCTTACGTCTGAGCCAGTTATCAACTCAGGAAAAAAAACATTTAATTATGAATGCATCTTGGGTAGTGCTGCAAATTGTGCTGTCTTCATCAGATCCCTTCTTTGTCTTCTATCAAACAAAATTTAATGTTAGTCATTTCGTTTATGGCTACATCTTTATTTATGAAATATTTGAAAATTGATTGACTTTACCCCAGCAGTGATATATGCTTTACTGCTGCAACAGCGTGCTTTATTGATGCCATAACACCATCTCCATTTCCTCTGAGTTTATAGTTTTGTGAGAAACTGCTGTCACACACACTCGTTATTTCTTGATTGCTCAACAGCAGTGAGACCAACTAAAGAGTTTTTAGGAGACTGTTGGACCAGCCCAGATGATGTGGACGTGTGTTGATTTTATGTAAAGTCACTGGTGCCAGGTCATGAAATCGGAATAATCACTCCTTCAGTGTAAATTCCACCCACGTTGAAGTGTTTGCTTTTCCTGCTCCATCGATAATCAATAATGGAAAAAAGCTCACCAACTTAAAAAAAAAAAAAAATCTTTCCCTGACCTTTTTGCAGCTATCTCCACTTCAGCCAAAGACACATCACCCTCTCTGCATGATGCTGCACTTCTGCGAACCAAAGTACTTTTGCAAGGTCTCAGCATCTCATTACTGATTCCATTCAAAGAGCTTCATGAGCAAGGCGAGATTATTGTCTCTCTCTCTCTCTTTCTGTGTTGATGCTGCCTCTTTAAGGGCAGAGGGGCTGCTGGGAAAGCAGTCAGCGAGGGTGGTAGAAAAGGAGGAGGAGGAGGGGGGTGGTGAAGGGGGTGGTGGAGGGTTGGAGGGTGGGGGTGTAGGGGGGTGGACAGGCCCTGCAGGACCATTTGTGCTGAAGCTCATTTGCGCAGCGACACTTAATTGGCTACAACAATTAATTAATGTGTTGGAAAGTTGGCACAAAAAGTTCATTTAAGAGGGTTTTAATAAGCAATTAGAGGAAAAGCAGTGAAGAGGGGGAATTACTGGAGAGGAAAGAGAAAAGCAGAAATGGAGCGAACGTCTGGCCACTAGGAGTGTGTACGTCCTACTGTAGCTGGGTGCAGTGCTTTGTCTCTTTCACTGACCCTTTACTTTTGAAGAGCTGATGAATGATTAGGTGTCATTATAATACTATTATATCTCTTTCTGAGGCTCTTACTGCTGGACTTGAAAACCATGCTGCCCTTATATTGTATACATATCAACCCCGGTGGCCCCTCCTGCCCCTCCCTTCCCTACCTCTTGTCCCAGCGCCCAGTGTAAAATATCGCATGACTAATGAGTGGAGCAGGTTGGAATCCTGGGGAAGATGTCCTTGGAAGACGAATGCATTTTCAGCAGAATAATTAACTTAATTAACAAATTCACATGCATATTCATCAGCCTATTAATGTCTGCTCCGCGCTGCTTGATGAGCAATGCAATAATAACCGTTTCATTTGCATATTTGCGTTCACACTCACACCCTTCTCCAAATAATTAAAAAAAAAAAAGACACAGAGTGTAGGGAACTCAAAAGATGAGCAAGTCACTCGGCCTCACGCTGTGTCTACCTATGGCATACACAATATTGCACAGGGATATCTATCTCTGGAGTGTGTTCCCATCTTTGCTGTTGAGCTGCTGCATGCCAGTTTAACTTAAACAAGACTGGAAGTGTGTGTGACACTTGCTCTCGCTGCCTGCTCCTCCAGCCTCCTTCCAGAAATCACTGCATCTCCCTCTCTGCTTCCTCTCTCAGCTGCTGCACACTCTCTCCTTCCTGTTTGCCTCTCTCTCTCCTCATGTTATTTATTCATCCCTATCAGACTCGTCTTTAATTTATTTATTTCTGGCTTTTGAAGTTTGCCTCGTCTGCCTGTCAGTGTATGTATGTTTTGCTGGAGAAGTTGTAATGCGTGCGGCTGGTTGTGTGAGCGCCGCTGACAGTTATGTTATTAATGCTGGTTCGAAACTAAAGGAGCTGCTAGTAGGGACTGAAATAAACAAATAAATGAGAAATGTTCATGTCCTTTTACTTCCTTGATTTCTGTTTATGTTTTAAGGGCTCATAATGTGTGTTCTCTTTCACGCCGGATTTGTATTCTGAGTAGCGGGGATGTCTCTCAGCTACTGTCAGTGATGAAATGTGTGTGTGTGGGGAGTGAGTGTGTATTTCCTGGGAGGCTGTAAGCATCTCAGTCTTTCATCGCTGTGTGTGTATTTGTGTTTATCTCTTTGAATTCAACTTGTACCGTGTCACTGATGTCCCTTGTATGTGTTTGTGAGTTCATCTCCAATATTTCAGATGACAGTGATGTGAAAGAGAAACGTGTGTGTTGCATTTAAACTGGATGAGGGGCGAATGTGTGGGTGTCTTTCATTGCTTATTTGAGGGTGGTGGTGGTAGTAGTGGTGGTGGTGAGGGGGGTGCACCGGTGCATTTGTGTGTGTGTGTGTGTGTGTGGGTGTATGTGCTGCCAGCTTGTGTTCAGACAGCAGCAGTTTGCGGAGCGAGAATTAAAAGTAGGGAGAGATGCCAAGTGAGTCCCTGGAGACAGATACAGGGGACAGAGAGAGAAGAAAGAGGAAATAAAAAGGATTTCACACACACACACACACACACACACACACACACACACACACACACACACACACACAGTTACTTACACAAAGAAACCTAGCCTAGTAGTAGCCCCTTACAAAGCAATACTCACACACATTAAGAGAGGTTTCTCAATGAGGTTTTATGTAAGAAAATGTTTTTTTCATTCGTTATATCGTCTTGTATCTCGAGGTACAATAATATAATGCATTCCCCAAAACTAAGCTTAAGCCTAAAACCAGGTCTGAGCCCTCCAACAGCCTAATGAAGAAGTCAGGCCAGACCAAAATGTCCTCACTCTCAATGTCTAAAACTCAGGCGTACCAAAAAATGAACACACACGCAGATTGAGATTGATCTCTCACCTTTTTCTCTGACTGCCTGTCCACTCTCTCCCTCTCTCTGTCTCTGTATCTCTCTCCCTCTCCCTCTCCCTCCCTCTCACTTTCAGCCTGGTGAGGGTGACACCCTGTGTGCAGTGTGACACTGAGCTGTCACCTCCCACTCCCTGCATCACACCTCTGCCCCCTGCTGGGCCAACCCCGTCATGGCACCCAGACACCCAGCCGGCCTCTCCTCCCGCTGGCATGAAAAACTGGCAATGCTGAAATCACTTTAAATTCTCTCACTCATTCACTTGAACTTTTTCTATAGGCAGCTATGTTATTCTGCCTATTTTTCTCACTTTCTTGGTTTTTGCACTTTATCAGTGTATCCTCTATTTATCTTCTATCAATTTATTAATCTTTTAGTTTTTGCCCTTTCATCTTTTAGGGGGACCTGACCCCCAGAAGGGCAGCATGGATCAAGACTGCTGAATAAAAACAAGGGTGTTACTACCACTGTCATATCACACTATTTCCAGAGCTCTGCCCTATAGCAGCACACAGCTTGGGATGAATTGGACATGACTCCTTTTTGTCTCTGCACATGCTCTGACATAACATAAGTTTGACAACCTTACCTTCCACTTTTTGGCTTCTAATTAATAACACACATCAAGCTAAAAATGCCAGAATGCTAATCTTTGCTTTTTTGACAATTTATAGATAATACTCATTTTCAGACCTCAAATTTTTTTAAATATAAAACAAGATAAGGAGAAAAAAAATCACTTCCTGCTGAAGCTGTTCACAACCTGTAGATATATGCAGCATATGTGATGAGGCTCACGTGTAGTCATGGTTACAAGCCAAAAAGGTGATGAACCATAACTCCACAGGAATATTTTCTGTCATTATAAAATCAAGATAAATCACGTTTGCACATTTTCTGCAACACATTGTTTACATACAGGGACTTTGGCACTTCAAGCTGTCATGAGGCAAACACACTTGACTCTTCAAGCATAGTTGGTTGTTTTGCAAACTGAGGAGAAAAAACAATAGTCTCACATCTGAATACCAGAGGTGTGAATATGTCGAGGTGACACCAGATGAGTGCTCCACGTCTCTCTAGGTCGTGCTCAGCTGCTTGTTTTTGTTGTACCTATGTGTGCTTTTATACCTGCGTGCGTCTTATAGTCCTCTGAGTCGCTAGGTGTGTGTGTCCAGCTAGGGCAGGCCCAGTGCGAGGCAGGGACGGAGCGATTGAGATATAGAGCATTAGTTGGTGTCAGGAGTAAATTAGAGGCCAGATCTGTTTTCTAATCAGAGCACAAGCACCGTGTTTAGAGGAATTAGGCGACAGCTGCTGGGAGCTTTTTATTCCTCTCTCTCTCTCAGCCAGAGACAGGCAGACCCCAGCTCAGGGACCACCTCTTTACACAGCCACTGTCAACACGGTGTGTGTATGTGTGTTTGTGCGTGCGTTCGTGGTGTGTGTGTGTGTGCACATGCATGTCCCCCCCCCAAATGACATGCACACTCACATACATACATACATGTGAGCACACATCTACTGCCATGGCGAGCCTGCACACAATGCTTGCACACCGACACACAAACACCGTCTGGTACGTGACCTCCCTCCATCTTTGAAATTAATGACAGTGCAGGTTCGGCGTGCGCATGCAGCCGTACGTGGTGTGTTTATGTTTTCCGGCAAGTGTGAAAGGCCCTTATGAGATATCAAATTAGCTAAGGTGGAGCAGTGGGCGGCCTTGCATATGTCTGTTTACTATGAATCCCAGTGAGGGCCTTAACGCCGCATCAACCCGTTGGTTTACCACACCAGCTCTGCAATTAAACAGATATTTTAAGACTTTGACAAGAGCATTGGTGGTAAACAAAATAAATGAAAACTGTCCTTATTTGTTGGTTACACTTTAGAGACTACAGAGAAGACAAAATGAAATGTAAAAGTATAAAGCAATGAGAATACATAAGGCAAGGTCAAGGACAATTACCTCCAAGCAGTTCTCAGTCTTTTGGGGTTTACTGTTGAATCCAGAAGTAAAAGGGCCTGAGGAAATGTATTTACAAGTCTTGTTCATTATTTGATAACGTAACTGTTTAAAAAAGAATGACTGCTGATTCTTACGATGATTGATGATACCGGGGATGAATAAATGGATGTCGTGAGGAGCTGCTTGCACAGATTTTTTTTCTTTACCCAGCAGAGATCTCTTGTGGGCACGATTGTAGGAGGGTGAGAGGTGTGGGAGGTGGCATCGAGATTCACACCGTGTCACACACTTGCTTCGGAAATGTCACCTCTTTTTTTTTCTCTCTTCTTCTTTTTTTTCAGATCGGCTGAATCCGAGCATTGTGGAGTGTTTTCAGGTAGTGTGGGGAATGGATTTGGGGAGAATTGTGGTGGAGATCATTGCAGCATGTGTTGACAGAATGAAGCAATGAATTTTTAATTAAAATAGGTCCTTGTTATTATTTCTGTGGTAAAATTAGAAACAAGTTACACCTGTAGACAATTTTCCAAACTCTTTTGCTCAGTCTGAGGCAGTCAGACTGAGCAAGAACAATTTTGTAGACGAAGTCGGACAATATCCTTTTATGATTAAGCCCCATTATTCTGCATAAGTGAAAATGTTTAAAATATTCATTTGTATCAGTCAATGAAAAACAGTCAAATTGCTTTCATCCTTTTCCACTAAAAACCATTTACACCACTGTCCTTTGCATATGGCAATACTAGATTTCACATGTTTGAAACACATCATTCGTCACTGGAGAGCACACAGCTCCTTCTCTGCCCTGCTTCTTCATAATTTTCTTGAGACATGATGACAACCTCTTTCCAATCGTTTTAAATATCTCTGATTGTAGATTTTTGAGTATTTCAATCCCTGTACTTTAAAGCCTGATCTCAAGACTTTGTCCTCCACTTGTCCCTCTCTCCTTTAGATTTATCTCATTCTCTTCTCTCTTTCTATCCCTTTCCCTGATCTGTGATTGCAATTTTTGTCTAATTTGCTGCAAATTTGAGCCACTGTGTCGACCGGCCCTTGAATTTTAGTGTTTTATTTGTAACAAAATAATAGCAGCTCATTTTTCTATGTATAATTCCAGGAATGTCTCTTAAAAATTGAAGCCACCCCCCCCATTGTCTTTTATCTGCCAGGTTGAGGGGGAGTGTACAGATAAGAATATAATTTTCATGATATTTGAACACACCAAAACCATGACATCACTTTCAGAGGAATATTTGCATTGTAAAATAATAGTAGCAAGTTTGTTAATACTACCATTACATCACTCCAAACATAACCCAATAGTCCAGGAAACCTTTAGCTATCAACACAGTATCATTCATTGTGATTGGCTATCATCTAAGTCTCCCACTCACCACACTAATACAAACCACGTTGTGTGAATATTAAGTTAAATAATCCAGTCTTACAGTGAGAAATCTGGAGGAAGAATCAGGGTTCGTAACGCATGTCTCTCTTTCTAACTTCAATTCAAG
The DNA here is from genome assembly GCF_001640805.2 of Lates calcarifer. Lineage (NCBI taxonomy): Eukaryota > Metazoa > Chordata > Actinopteri > Centropomidae > Lates > Lates calcarifer. The sequence goes on along the minus strand of NC_066843.1, from coordinate 5,096,739 downwards.
CGACAGTCTTGTGGCTTTGGAGGCTAATTTGCTATTGGCTGAAGTCTAATAGGGAAACACATGCACGTCCTCACACACAAACACACACACACAAACACACACACGCAGTCCTCCTCTCACTCTTGCACATCCCACACATGTGCACCGCCACACAGTGTCATAAATAGACAGACAGTGCCAATCTGAGGCCTGGATGGGAGCCAGCTCTGCAGCAGCTCAGTAGTTAAATTATTAACACCAACTGGGAGAGAGACAAAGAGAGGAGCGGATCAGGCAGCTCAGCGGAGAGGAGATCTGGAGAGGAGAAAAGAGGAGGTGAATCAAGACAAGCCAGACATCAGAGGGGCTGAGGAGGTTAGCTGTTTAGGTGGTGAAGGTGTGTGTAAAGATGGAGCGAGAGAAAACAGAAACTCAGCGACTGTGCAAAATATAAAAATATCTCTTTGATTTTCAACAGAGTGGGAGATTTTGGGATGAATACAGAAAACAACAGGATCTTGGTGTGTGTGTGTGAGAGAGAGAGGAAGGTAGAGAGGTGGATGTTGAGGTTTTTCATGGATGGCAGTGGAATACTAATGGTGTATGTGTGTGTGAGTGTGTTGGTGTGTGTATTTTGCAGAGTGAGGGGAGGGGAAGAGAGATGGAGAGAGATCTGGGGATGTTGGTTCTGATCCAGAGAGTTAATGTTGCGCTCATTGATGGATAGAGTGCCAGCCATGAGGCTCCATACCCACACAAGATGGATGGAGCAGTGCTCTCTCTCTCTCTCATGTTCCTGCTATAGTTTGATGTCCCTCGTCCTATTTCCCTCTCTTTCTCAAAGCTAAACGGTGATCAGAGAACGCTGCCGCAAAGACACCGTCAGATCCCAAACGCGCAGCAGTAGCATGTGTGTTTGCATCTATAGAAATGTTTTATGATTCACCGTCGTGCCAGTCACTCCTTTGGCAAAGCGTCTTCTGTGTTCAGCAAAGTATTGATTGTACATGAGAGAGAGAACATGTTTTTTTTTCTTTTTCCAAAATGTTTTTTAATTAAAGGCACAATCTGTGATGTAAATGTAAAGGAAAAAGGTCACAGACACACACAAGGTTCACACAAAATTCAACACACAAGACAGGAACCTGCTGTCATTCCAAAATTCATTGACGCCTCTTTTAATAGACAACATCTACGTTATGTTGTTGGCATAATATCTCTAAATGATATGATCTAAAAAAAAAAAGATTGACCCTTTAACAAGGAAGCCAAGGAGTAGTACTTGTGTATGCATGTGAGAAAGAGAGAAATGTGAGTGTGTAACTAAAAAACTTAAAATCTATAAAGTGTGTTTTGCGCTGAGAGTGTGTGTGTGTATGAGAGAGAGAGAGTGAGAGAGAGAGCACTAGAACCTCTAACTTCTGGATGCAAATTCAGCAAGAAACCAAACATCAAGTGTAGTAGCACAATGTGTTTTCTAGTGTGCATGTGTGCATGCATGTATAGCATGTGTGTTGTTTTTATTTACACACAGAACCCAAAAGCTTGACTACTTTGTCTGTAAGGGCCCCTGCTGCCTCCACCATGCACACACACACACACTCACACACGCAAACACACACTTTCCCCAGCTTCCTCCTTTCTGGCGGGGGCATCAGGGGGTGAAGTGATCTGTGCGAAAGCCTCCTGTTCTGTGCGCCGCGCGGCTGAGGCAGAGGGGGATTGTGGGTAGCTGCTGTCTGCAGGGGTAGGTGGGGGGGGGGGCTGAGTTAGCGAGCAGGGGAGGGGTGGGATGGGTTGCTGGGGCGGGCGGCAGCAGATGGCGTGCCACACTGTGAGGGCCGTCGGCTGGCATCCAGAGGAGGAGGGAGGGAGGGAGGGGGGAGGATGGGAAGGGGGTGATGGTGGAGGTGGAGGGGGGGGGTAGAGTTGGAGGGGGGTACAGGGATTGGAGGGGCACTGCTCCCAAAGTGCCAGCAGGCATCAGGAGAGAGGGAGTGAGAGAGGGAGACAGAGGTGAGGGGCTTTGGTGGGAGACAGGCTGGTAGACAGGCAGACTGGAGGGGAACCCACAGACTCTGAGATTAGAGCTTAAGCGGGGCTTGGGAGCAGGATTTTGCTGCTAATTGCATCCACTGAAGAAGAACCAAAACGACAGATTTGTCTTTGAACCCTAATTCACTAGTGACTTTTGACCTTTTCCACTTCCATACAGTGTCGCCCGGTGCCCACCGTTGTGGGATTTGCGTGCTGGGCCAAGCAGAGGTCCTCCGTTGGCATATTGTTGTCTGAGAATTGCCACCGATGTAGCATGAGGTTGGCATGCGGAGGGCATCGGGTTGGCATATGCACTGTGAGGAGTTGACACAGGGTCTGCTCTGATGTGACATAAGTTTGGCAGGCTTGGCATCAAGGTGGCATAAGACTGGCACCGGGTTAGTGAGGGGTGCTGAATGGATAGTGTCTGTCAAAGAGGTCGTGGATGGGTGCGTGCAGTTTCTTTGCTTCATGTACCTTTGACACAGACAGGAAGAGATGAAGGAGGTGTTTACATCCTTTACTTAAATAAACTTTGCTTGCCTTAGGTAAAAGTTGTGATATCACTCTTGCATTTAAAGTTTTACCTGAATCAAAGTGCACAAATACCATTAGGAAAAACTGCCTAAGCCATGTTTTAACGTGATAGTGGGTTGAGAGTCAGTTCATTTTATCTAATTCATATACTGTTTGGTCATTTAATCTGTAACAATGCATCATATTTTAAATTCGATGTTGTTTTACACAGCAAAGTAATGATTCACTGCAGTGTCAAGTGAATGTAGCAAAATAAAAAGTGCAGTTTTTCTCCCTTGTGTAGTGGAGTGGTAGAGTAAAGTAGCATGAAATGGAAATGCTAAAGTAAGATATAAGCACCCAAAATGTGTACAGTAATTGAGAGAACATTCTTTCCACCACTGCATACAGGCCCCAGAGCGGCATATGTTTGTGCTTTGAAACTGTTGTCGCTCTCGCTCAGGAGGTGGCACACAGGACTTAAATATTTCATTTCAAAAATCTTTGTCATTCCACATTCATACGTACACATGGCATGCTAACGCTAACCCACATCTCTCTCTGACTTCTTCAAATCTGTGCTAGAAGACTGTGCTGAATGCACTCAGGCGTTACCCATGCCTCTCAGGCCATTCAGGGTTGACCTAGTTGGTTCGCACTTTGGCCCGCTTCACACTGTCCACTGTGTGTGATGAGGAGAACACTTTAATGTTGTTGTATCTCTGACTGTGACCTGTAACATGCGCTGTGGTTTTGATCAAAGGTATTGAACTTGAGATGTAATTTGGGTCACAGTCCTGGGAGCGAGATGCAGCATTGTCACAGCTTTTGGAGGTGAACGGGTCTCTTTTTGTATTCACTGCGAGCGCTTCGCATTACCTGCAAGTATTGTTGAAAATGAGTCTCTGTCTCCTTCTAATTAAGGTGCGGGTAACAACCAGCACCTTCAGCAGAGCATGCACATATGCAGAAAGACAGAAACACACACACAAACACACATGAGCCCGTATAAACACACACAAACACGCATGCACACATTCACACACACATCACAACCCGCTGCTGCTACCACGGAGAAGGGTTGAACAGATGTTGAGGAATTTAAGATGCAAAAGGGAACTGGGACTCCCCCCCCAACACACACACACACACACACACACACACCCTGTGCCCCACCTCTCTGTACCCCCCCTCCACATACACACACACTCACACAACCAGTTCTACACTCTAACACACACATGAATCTACATATATTACTCCTAAAACTTGAAGATACATCTTTCTTGTCACTACACCTTTAGATGTAATATGTGTATGGACGGCCATGTATACACATGTACGCACACGTGCATGCACAAAAAGCAGACACAAACGCACACGCGTACATGCATTGTGGCCCACATCCCCCTCCAGGCTGGCCCTGCTCATAAGGGGCACCATGTGGCACTCTATTCCCTCTGGCACGAGGCACCGACTCTGCCAGCTCTGCATTGTCCTCTGCCCGCTGGAGAGCACGCGCCCAAACCGTGGCCCCTCTCCTCCTCTGTCTTTATCCCCCCTCTCTCTCTCTCTCTCCCTCTCTCTCTCTCTCTTTCTTCCATTGCCTTTCCTCTTGTTTACCGTACATGAACTGAGATGGATGTCGTTTGCTTGCTTTCGGTCTCTGAAGTGCACCGAAACTTAAGATGAATGGGTGTGTGTTTGTGATGGAACACTGTTGGGAAATCTTGTTCCCGCGCCTCATTGTCTGCCTTTGTGTCCCGCCAAGTTTCCAACCTTTGTCCAACTGAAGTAGTAAATATTGTTGTAAAGCTCTGGTGTAGATGGTTGATAGCTTGGATCACTTTCAAATAAAAGCCAAAAATTACACCATAATCAGTAACCAGCAACCTCTCCGATTGCTAAATACATATCAGATACCCCACTGATTGATTAGTTGGAGGACTCCTCCATTTTTTTGGATCACTTTCATGGTGATTGATTAATTCTTGCATTTTGCATGCGTCTTGCATAGCAAAGATCGTGGAAAAACACAGTGTGAAAGGCCAAGATGAGACAGATACAGCTTTGCTTTGCTTGGAGTGTGTGTGCTGTTTTTGTAGGAGCGCCCTCAGCCAGGTAGATGAAAACAGGTAGAAAAACCACCATCAGTTTATTTCCACTAAAACAAGAAAACACATGATGACATTACTGTGGTTAGCAGATCAGTGTGAATGGATTCCAATCACTGTAACTGCAAGAGGAGATCACATTATCACTAAGGGGAGGGATTGTGCTGTATTCTCTTCTATTTACCAGCATGCATATGCTGCAAATGCTGCAGATCTTGTGATAAAAACATGCTTGCTTTATGCAACACAGAACAACACCAAAATGTAGAAATAAAAAACTTGATATGTGACATTAACAGCGAGATTTATGGAGAGAAAAGTTTATATTTGAAAATTCAAAGAAGTTTGTTTGTGTTTGAGCCATTAGCGGTCTGTGCTAATTAACAAAAAAATCATCAGTGCCATGGAGAGAAAGCCGTATGAGTAATGCTTTGATTTCGATCTCTTTTCCTCCGTTTCCTCAGAGGGAAGCAGCTCCATCCCTCCCTCCACCACACAGCTGCTCTGAGGAGAGAGGGGCTCCGCGGGGCTCTGGGTAGCCTTAGCTCTCTGTGCTTGGGTGAGAATTAGCCAGCTTTAGTGCTCGCCTTGCCTGGTAATCCCTTAATCTGGCGAGGCTGAGGAGGAAGGCTTTGGAGGAGAGATGGTGTGTCAATCCATGTCTTCACATCTCTCTTGGCACACTGAGGCATACAGAAAACATGGAAAAGTTTGCAGTTGAGAGTTGTGCCGTGCCTTAATGAATTAGGCATGTTATTCTGTATAAGATATTTCATCTACATTTTTAAACATAAGTTTAACGATGCCAAATTTGTTGTGACACCTTAGTATAATTATAAAATTAGGCAATGGTTGGAAATATTTGTAGCCTGTATTTCACATCATTAGTATTTCTTAAATTTAAGACCAAATTTCCAATATACCCTGTTGCTTCTTGTGGCCAATGATACTGCTTCTCAAAGGGGCTATTTCTGTTTTCTTTGCTGTTGAACGTGGTTTCTCAACAGGAGCAGGCAGTGGTGATGGTCACTTCCCAAGATTTACAGCCATTGTTGCATTTACAATAAATGAGCAGAGCAGTATGGAACTTGTTGATATGATTAATTTGCGAACAAACAGTAGTAGCAGTAACAGGGCAACATTATCATTCAGTTGGAGTCTTGTTTCTGTCCAGTGTAAATCCAGTTTTAGCTCTGTGTTTGGTCTATTCCAGCATTCAGGAAAGTAGTGGTGAGTCTGCAGGTGGTTACTCCTGCTCACCCTCTTGGTCAAGAGTTGTGGTTTTGCACAAAAAGTTTTAGCTTTTGCTAGATGCTTCACTATGTTCACCAATTAGCTGGTAACTGTGTCTGGTGCTGAGGAGGTAGTGTATAGTCGTGTTTTTTGATAGCTTTTTTGCTTGAAGCAGCTGCCTCCTGCAGTGATGAGAGTGAACCACAACAGTAAAGCTGTGGACCATACAGCTAAACAATGAGCTGAAACATGTTGGAAAGATCTGTAAAGCAGTGGGAAGCTGCAGATTCGCTATAGGTTCATTATTAGGAAAGTCCACTAGGAGTGTTTTTTCATTGTCACTGATACCTGTCACAGCCTCGTAAAAGCACTTCACCATACCTGCCACACCTCTCTCTGTCTCTGTATATATATATATATATATATATATATATATATATATATATATATATATATCTCACTGAGCCACTCTTTAATTTTCATTCCGTTTTTCTTTTCTTCTTTTTATTGGCAACGATGACTTGTTCTATTCCAGTTTTCATGTTTATAATGACAAATATTTGCCCAGACAAGTCCTGAGCCATATTACATTCACTGATTTTTTTTTATCTGGCTCTGGTGAATTTTTACCATGGAAAAATAACTTCACATCCCACGTAGCCTAATACAGGTGGCCCTCTAACCTCCAGACCCAACCATACCCTGACCAACTTGTGTTGGGATACCATCACACGTGTTTGGAATCATAGAGCAATCCTGCAGATTTCTGACATGTTGGTGTACAGATTTCAGTGCGGTGTAGAGGCCAGCTGTGGCTCATAAGCCTTTTGGCTTTGACTGTGTTTGTTGAATGCATTCAAATTTGATATTATAATGCTCAACTGAAATTTCACATATACCACTTAAAAAATTTAGGATACAGCAGTGTGTATCAGAAATCAGAAAATCTTCAGTCTTGTTTATATTATTTGGCGCTGCTGTCTATCCAAGCACTGGATGCATTTTTAAATTCCTTGAAAGGTTTTAGAAATAAAGGACAAGTGACAATTGCCTGATGATAACTGATAATTAAATTATACTCCTGCTAATGGACTATGAATAACAAAGCATCCCAACATGTTAACATTGTCATGAATGCACTAACACAGAGGGGAATGAGGGGCGGCCTGGTACTGATTGTGCAACCACACGGTAATGAATGGCTAATGTGCTGGTGCAGAGGAGACGTTAATGCCATCCTAATTCCCTTTTGCTCAGAGCAGGGCACAGTGTCCTGAGCCTGTTAATCTGAACCCTTTAAACCTTTAATCTGGGAATCTGTCACACACACACACACATAGTCACACATTATCACACAAACACACACACATAGACAGACACAGACAACCTGTCACTGCCTTGTAAAAGCACTTCACCATACCTGCCACACCTCTCTCCGTCTCCCTCTCTCCCTTTCTCTGAGACACATGTGACATATTGAGCGCCTGTAGCGAGATTCTTCCCCATGAGCGGCATTCCAGAGCAGGCTGTCCCAGGGGAGCATGGGAGTGGGGCCGGGCAGTGGTGGGTCTGCGGGCGGTTTTGAAGGGGAGGGGTGGCGGGGTGGGGGTGAGTGCAGGGGGCTTGTTGATGCAAAGGTCTGGTTTGTTAGGATGATTGGAGAAGTGTTATCCTGCGACCGTTCGCCCTCTTGGTCAGGAGTTGTGGCTTTGCGGCAGGACGGAGTGACCTCAGCTGAACTAAAACGCTGTGTCCTCAGCACTGGTTGTACCAGACACCTCTGCTACATTTCTAGACATTTCTTGTCCCACTGCATAGATAGATAACCCCAAAGACACCCAGGCACAGGAAGAAAACAAAGCAGACAGGTCACAATGCGCCACATATGAAAGACAAACTAGGTACCGCTTGATAACCTGATGGCTGGACAATTACAAGTCATGCTCTTTAGACAGGACTAATAAAATGAGACAAAAAAGATGTCAAAATGCAAAGAAAATCATTGTATGTTGTTCATAAGCTTCACAACTGTGGACATTCTAAAATGTTCTGTGGTGCATCTGGACAGCTTAAAGCAGCTACTCAATACTTTTCAAGTGACTAAATACACCAAACAGGGAGTGACCTTCATAAAGAAGTGTGGTTTGAGCTCTCCTTTTGCGTCTCTCCTGACTCATTTTGAGTGTTATCATTTGCACTATATGTTGCACATTTGCATTAGGATGCTCTGATTCTTCGGTTTGAAGTAGATGAGCACATGGCAACCTGTTTTCGTAAAGCATCACCTGTTCTGAACCACTTTCATGTTCCTGTTCTACCTCACAGCAGCACATAGCGAGTGCAGTTTTCTAGGCCTTTCCACGGCGAGCTGTTGATCGTGTCTCTCTCCTTAATTAGATCAGAATGGGGACTCTGTGTGCGTGAGTGAAGACACTGTGTGTGCGCATTTTTGTCACATATTATCTTATCATTTTTCCTCTTTCTCTCCCTTTGTCCTCGCTCCCTCTCCTCATTCTCTCTGTCTGCCGGTTAATATTTCATTTGCTTTGCCGTCATAGCGGGCTGGTACATTAACCAGCGGTGCCAGTCGAGCTCTCTGCTTGTGGCTGGCTGTATAAAAATAAACACACTCTAGTTGTAATGAACAGATGTCACAGAATTTAAACGTGCACACACACACACGCACCCACCCACCCCCCACCTCCCATCCACACACACAAACACACTTCACCCTCCTCTCCTCCTCCTCCTCATTCTTGCTCACGCATAAAGGCGCACATGCATGCACACACAGCATGCAGTTAGACTCCTGCATTCACATGTATTCAGAAACACAGATAGCAAAGGAGCTGCAGGATCAAAACACTTGTCCACACGAGTGTATATTGAACATACACAGAAACTCTTATACATGTATCCCCATGTGAGCTTCCTCTGGCAGAGGGGCAGGCATGGCAGACATTGTGTTGCTCTGCCAATCTCTTCCTCTCTTTCTCTGTCTCTATTTTCCTCTCTCTCCTCCCCTCCCTCCCTCCCTGTCTGTCTGTCTGTTAGTCTGACAGCAGGCTAACACTGTGGTCATTTTACAGACTATTTTCATGAGGTCCTCCCATCCACTTCGCAGAACCAGCCTGTCATCCCACAATCCCCGGCGGCATCATCAGAACCCATTTTGGTACTGTGAGGAAAGGGATGGGCACAAGTGTATGTCAGTGTGTGAGTGTGCGAGAGTGTATGCGTGTGTCCACCACCACTGCCACCCCCCCACCCCTTGTCACTCCCGCTCTTTTCCCACTGAGCGTGTGCCAGCTCTCTGTGTTTGCTGGCTGACAGGACCGAAGGAGAGACGATTGTTCTCTACGTACCCAGAGACCCTCCCCTGCCAAGTCTGGGATGAAATCCTTTCTATAGCGCTAACTCCTCACAGTCGGGCATCTCACAGCAAAACACACACCATTGCTGCTCCGGGTGGGAGGGTGATACCATGCTAAAAGTCAGTCAGATACACAGAGGTCTGTTTTACACCATAACACTGCAAAAACAAAATCGCTTTTAGCATGTCTATTAGTCCTGCTGTACACTTAAAATATTTCTATTCCTTTTAATAAGTGCACCAGTTGGGTGAGCTAATTGAAAGCTAATTTTTTGCAGTAGAATTTTCTGGAAATTAATTGACATTTTATTGATATTCTGGGATGATCTGCCTGTATTTTAAGATGGTCAAGGTGACTTTAGTTGGTTGTTGGTTGAGGCTATGTGATTTGACCAAAAGCCCACATCCTGATACAGGTAATTTCATATCCAGATAATGATACATACCAAGATGTAGCATATTTTCTGTCTGCAGCATAATTTGCAAAGTGCAGGTTCCTGGTCCGTGTCAGACTTTTCACACTCAAACCACGTTGGTGTGACAGAAGTAGCCCCTCTTTGAGGTACGAGCTCCTCATTCTGTCTTGGCTGCATGGTTGGAGTCCTTTTCCTGTTTGGAATTACCCCATTCTGTGTCACCTTCACTCTCCTCCGTGTTTGTGTTGCTGTCACGCAAATTTCCCGCCTGCATCCGTGCCATGTGGAAGACCGAAAAGGGTCGTCCAAATAATGAAAAATATTGCCGTAAAGAGTGTGATTTGTGACACACTGATATAAAGGATAGAGGACAAGACGAAATGACACGACGTTTTTCTATCATTAGATGAATATAGTGTAACAAATGTTCTTATTTTTCTTTTTTCTGAATTCTGTGTAACTGATTTAAACTTGCTCTTTGCCTTTTTGTGGGTGTATTTAAATAGGGGATGTAATTTATTTCCAACACAATTGAAGGGTTAAAATGACCCCATGACCTCATTTTTTTCTGGCCCCCCAAGTCTATCCTTTGACCTTTTTTTTAATTCTTTAGTTTCAGTTTTTTGCACAGGGGAGAAAAATGCCTTAAGTGTTTTTTAACCTCTTTTTCAGCAACAGTGAGTGTCAATCAGGAAACCCTTGAGAACACTTGGAAAATACAAATAATCCCAGCTCACTGGTAAATCCTTTGGCTTGGTTCAAGATCAAGGTTCAAGATTCAATTTATTCATCCATTAAAAATGGAAATGACTGTACTCCCATCCTAATCAACCAATCCTGATTACCAAAGCACAGAAAACATCTTGATCAGGAAGGCGAGGAGATTCTGAGTCTGTTCTAGGCTCATACTCTAAAGTGCAGAGTCCTTGCTTTAAGTTTGGAGAAGCTGTGTAGTAAAGTAGACTGATGGACAGAGCAGGTCATCCCTGTGATGGCAGGGGAGGCGGGCAACGGGAGATTAAAGGTGAGGGAGAGATGGTGAGATGAAGGGATGAAGAAGAAGGGAGAGATGAAAGGAAAAGGGGGGAGAGGTTCTGAGGTCGTCCGGGGGGTGATCAGTGAGGTGGATGCGATGCCATCTGACAGGTCCAGCTGGGAGACTGCCCGCCCCCCAGCACTGCAAACTGGTCAATATGGAGGCCAATTACTGCTGCCCATGTGACCAGGGCATCATCCAACCCTATCATAACACACGCGCACGCACACATGCACGCGCACATGCCATCTGTGCAGACCAGCAACGACCCCTCCACCCCCTACGCCCCCCCCCATCCCAATCTCTGATCCAGTTGCGTCCCTGTGCACGCTCCTACTTAACCTCCTAAACAGGGGCCAGCCACGCCCCGCCGCCGGACCCTCCCGAGCATCTTCCGAGAGGATGACGGAGGTCTGTCGGACAGGTCAAGAAGACTTAGAGCTCACACTCTGTAGTCAGAGTCTCTGAACAAACACTTCTCCCCCCGCACACGCCAACATCTGGCACCACCCAAACCCCGGCAAAAGCCTATCTGGCCACCCGCCAAAGGCATGAAACCTACCTGGCGCTCAACCGGATCTCCACCTCTGCCTTTTCAACCCCCCCACCCCCACCCCCCCCATCCGGTGCTTTCCTGCCCCTTTTACCCCCAAACCTCCTGCCCCCTCACCCCACACCCCCACTTCTTCCTCCTCCTCCTGGAGCCCTTGTTTCTCCCTTGGCAGGACCTCCAGCGGTATAGCACACTCTCAGTTTAGCTTCTGCCTCGTCTTCTGCCCCACTGCCCGTGCTGCACCGTGCCCCATTGTGTGATAACAAACAGATGTTGTGGAATTTCCTCTGAATGGACTGCCAGTGACAGGCCCGCTCCCTTGTCTGGCAGTGCAGGGAGGGAGGAGGGGGGGGGGCTGCACTGGCATATACAGTCTGGCAAAGAGGTTGGCCGAAGTCTGCGCAATTGTTTCCTCTGTACACATGTGGAACATTTTAGTTTTCACTGGGTGAGCAAGTACCAGATAAGTTCACAAAGCACCGAGTGTTTATTCCAGTGATTTTTGATAGACCTAAATTATTCAAATGCACGTGTGATCAATGTGTGTGTGTGTGTGTGTGTGTGTGTGTGTGTGTGTGTGTGTGTGTGTGTGTGTGTTGTATTTGTTTTTTTTTTTTTTTTTTTTAAATCAGAGCTGTGTCCATATCAGCTGACAGACTGACTCACAATCTCCTGACCAGATTATCTCTGCATTGGATCCTAAATGCTTTAATTTCTCACATATTTTATATCCATATACGATCATCTCATATTTGCATTTTTGAAGAAAAAAAAACACACACACTCGGTTATTATTTTAGCTAGACGTTAATTGGAATTCACACCATAGTACTTGTGACATTTTGATAATCGCACTATTGACTGTTATGTCGGACAAACACTCTTGATTTTTTTCCCCTACCAAGTTGAGTGAGAAAAAGAGTGGGCATGAACATGATAATTTAAACAGCGAGATTCATTCACTCACTTTTCATCCTGAGTGCAGCACAGAGTGTCATTGGAAGTTTTTTTTTCTTAAGCAAGACTGGCTAAGAGTGACTGCAAATGCAAGTTAAGACTTTTATTTGCAAAATTACTGCAAACAAAGTATTAAAGGATTAATTCGCACAAAAGGGAAATGTTTGTAGAAATGTGTAAAATCCAACTGCAGATGTGATTCACAAAACACCTGTGAATTCCTTCATATTTTGCACAATCCGGACACATTAGCAATAATTATTGAGTCGTTTTGTGTTATTATATTATTTTTATGTGTTGTTACACAGTTTGAAAATTTAAATACTAGTTAATTTGATGGCACACACACACACACACACACACACACACACACAGGCTCTGTGTCCATGCAGAGGCCTGTTATAGAAGCTAAGACCTTGTAATCCTCCATGTAACCAAAACGAAATGTTTTCATTGCATGTTAACAATTATTAACAGTGATAAGTTAATAGACTGGAGTTTTTCCAGTTAACAAATCTGTTTTATTTTGACCCAAAAGTTTTTCTTTCCATCAAACCTAAAAAAACTGCAAACTGCTTTAATAAGTGCAAGATTTTAATCAAACTTATTCAGAAATCTGGCATTTTTTCTTTAAAATTTGGAGAGAGTGTGTGTGTATGAGAGAGAGAGTGTGTGTGTGTGCGCCATTAATGTGTTATGTTACAAGGTTACCACATCTAAGGACTGTTAACAAACCACAGTTAATTCTAAGGGTGCAACACAGCCTTCTTTCAATGCATGAGCTCATGTCCAACATAACATTAGGGGGAAATATGCATATTCATAGGGCCAACTCTTCACAAAAATGCCTTACTGGCTGTGTATCTGTGCGTGCTTGTGTGTGTGAGTGTGTGTGTGGCGAAGGGTTACTCGGGATGAGCGCTCTCGTTTTTAAACGTCCTGGATAATGAACAGATGCTGCAAAAATTAGGAAAGAAACATCGACTCCTCCCAGCAGTGCCACTTTGGCCCGGTGAACTGGCACACTGGCGCGCACACTGGGTTGTCCTCTCCGGAGCTCCTGGTGCTGCTGCTGGGGAACATTAAGGGACTTGGCACGGCTCTCCTCCGCCAGCCTGCCAGCCTCCCTGTCTTCTCTCCCTCTCTCTCTCTCTCCCTCTCTCTCGCTCTCTCCGGACTGTGGAGGAAGAGAAGGTGGTGGTGGTGGTGGTGTGGGGGGGGTCGGGGAGTATTTTGATAGATGCCCTCTCCCACTGCTGGCTGGCTTCACTTTTGGATTGGCTCCTCTAGAAATGCATGCAACTTTTTTTCTTTGCTGATGAGGCCAAAAAAGAATATAGAGGCCTGCAACTAACACGAAAGTGTAACACAGTAAGCACAGTGGGCCTCAGTGGTTAGAAACCCACAACCTGAGCCAACACTGCAGGACTGCAGGTTGGATTCCCACCAGGTACTCAGACTAAATGAATGCACTCACAGGTAGAAGTGGAACATATATACACACACACCTATATAGGCTAAGGCAGTAGATTTATATTAAACCTCAAGGACTGAACCGGGTTTTTTTTTAAACTAAAACAAGAACCACAAAAACGAAATACTGCTGGTAAACCAAGAATTAAGAATAAAATATTATAAAAAAATATTTCACCTACTACACCGTCAAGCCTCCTTCGATTAACTATAAAATATTGTGCTAATATTTTTGCATAACATTTTACAAGTGTAGAACGAAAAACTAATGCAGCCACAAGTGCTATAGACTTAACCTTTTCAAATCCTATTTTTTAAACATTAAAAATTAAGATGTTCTTTTCATTAAATTTATTATTTTTCTTTATTTTTATTGTTTTGATACCCGGCATTAAAACATATTTTTCGTTAAAAAACGACGCAGATACAGTCTGTATTTTGCGTAATTAAAAGTAATTTCAAAGACTGACCAAACATTTAAAACGTTATTGAGCTGTAAAATTGGCCTGTTCTTTACTTCAGCTTGCAGTCTGACTGTGTTGAAATATTGTTGAAAGTTTTTGTTAAAACTAGTTTTACAATTGTTATTTTCTATTAGGTGTATGTCTCATACACATGAAATGGCTTTTGCTGTGTTCTTTAACAGCACAGTCCTTTCTTTATCATCCAAACCTTCAACCCTGCATATTCTAAGAGATTCAATTCTTGGGGACAGTTGCTGATGAATGATAGGAAATTATTAGCAAAAAGTTTGGTCAGTGGGGTTTTACTGCATTCCTGTATTTTTTAAAATTATTGTTATTAAATTGATAGTCTATGAGGAACGATATTGAACCTCCCCAGGCCGAAAACCACACCTGATGCCCACCTAGTTTTATTTTAAATAAGGCAAGTGAAGCTGTTGCAGGTATTGATATTGATATTAGTATTAATATTGGTCACCATCACTCGCCACCCACCCAAAGCGCGCGTGTGTGTCCGTACAGCAGAGAGCACCCAGGACATTTTGGGGAACATATGGGTCCCGGGGCAGCGCTCCAAACCCAGCCGGGGTGGCAACGGCTGCCCCTTGCTCTCTCTCTCTCTCTCTCTCTCTCTCTCTCTCTCTCTCTCTCTGTGTGTGTGTGTGGTTACCATTTTTTCTTTATAATATTAGTTGTTTCTATACCCTATTGAAGAAAGGTTATTATTTAACCTTTCCTATATATGTGGCAAGTTAATGTGTGTGTTAGTGTGATGTTTACATTCTGTTCAACAAACACACAGATTTAATTGATTGAAACAGATAAATCCATATATTTATAGTGCCACAGAACTCCACATTTAAAATGTATGACATAAATATGAGATGTATGTTTAAAGTTACAAGAGGTGAAACCATGAAAAGGGAGGACGACTTCATAATTTATATCTGATGTTTAATGCATTACTATATCGAAGAATGGAAATCAAAGATGAGGACCATGTTTTATTATAGTAAATATTTGGATTTAGTCAGTGGTGTCATAATTGTATTTACAGGATTATAAAGACAGAAACAACATTTTTCAACAAGTAGGCATACTAGTAAATCAGCACTCATCTCAGGAATATATTAGGCGTCCAGAAAATGTGTAGTAAAACACTGAAGGTGTATTTTTTATTATTTCTATGTCCTGGTGTAGTATTGGTTTGCATTTTCTTTTCAGTGGTCTGAAGCCTCGGTCATTTCTTATGCATTGACGAAACCTGGTGTGAAACCAGCAGACCTGCAGGACGTGTGTGTTCTGGAGATGTTGGGATGGAAATCTAAAAATAACTCCTAAAACGTGTTAGGCTTCTAAATCATTGTGATGTGAATGACAGGTCCATTAATGTGTTGCAGCGTTATCATATCGCCTTCAGTATGTTCGGATTATTTGGATTTTTACCAAATTTTAAACTCAAACCAAACGGCAGCTGCAGGAGCTCTCCACGGTGCTGAAACACATTTCCTCTTCACATCGCGCTTTTAATGGTCAGGAAAATACGAAGCGGGCCCATCATTATAACCCCGATGACCTTGAGTGCAGTGCTTGGCATCATTTAATGTGTATTATTTGTATTTGTTAGGCTGACTGGTCTCTGAGTAGTCTGTAGATTCTTTAGTCAGTGAGTCAAAATTTACACCAAATCTGTTTTCGTGCAATTAAAATATTTCCATATATTTTTAAAGACTGTTTTGTGAGTTTGAGCTGCCTGCCAAGCAGAAAAAATGACGCATTGGCACCATTTTGCTTCATCGGGAAGAAAGACAACACTGCCCTCTCCCTCCTGTCCCAGTTTATAAGATAAAGGCCCCGAGGCTCTGTGAGGAACTCCTGCAGGTTGTGTGGCAGCAGGCCTGGTCAGCCTCTTATTATCCTGTAACACAGTGACTGGTGCAGGATGATGTTCTTCCATTGTCTTGAAGCTGCAGTTTTGAATAATCCCAGTGTCGCACAAATACAAATGACTGAGCCATTCACAGTAAATTCGATATAGAGAAGTATTATCAATATTCCACTGAGTGTGAAGAGAAACACTTTCTGGAAAGTACATGTTTAATAGGCTGTTCGATAGGTGTAAAAAAAATCGAGTTGCACAGTCTCATTTATTGTCATTTTATTTTACCACACAGTTGGTTGAATACAAAGTTGAAAGACTTGAATTTTATGAAAAAAAAGATCAGCAACACATGGGATCCCTTCATTTTCATGGACTATTAACATTAATTACAAAAAACAACACAATAAATACGTGCAATAATAATAATAATAATAATAATAATAATAATAATAAATAACTTATTCAACAGCAGATTGTAAATCAAAATTAAAATATTGAATCAAAATGTAATTTGAAATGAAAATACAGTGCAATGGCTCAAGTAGAAGAATAAGGTTAATATGAATAAATAAGAGTAGAAAACGAAAATGAGAAAAATGTTCGATTTTCATTGTATTTAGATGACTTTTTTTTCTTCAGAAGTTAAAACATTTTGGCCAGCCCAGCCATTGTCAGATTCGTTGGGTGTTAATTCAAGTGTGCAAGTGTGTAAGAGTGAGTGTGTGTGTGTGTGTGTGTGTGTGTGTGTGTGTGTGTGTGTGTGTGTGTGTGTGTGTGTGTCTGTGCGCACTCTTGCGTGCAGCAACAACAGTGCTGATGAAACATACAGTGTCTTTCTGGGCCTTGTTGCCTCGCTCTGTGGTCTCGTTGGGTTTTGCATAGATGCGAAACGATTGATTTGCTGGAAACAGATTCTTCTCAAAACTACCCAACATAGCACATTTCTCTCGGTTCAGCATTTCCCCTCTGATATTTCTTTAAGATTTCACTCCCACCCCCCACCCCTCCCCACACACAACCTCCCAAAAAGTCTCGCACGTACAGGCGAGTAAATGTGATTTGCATTAGCTTGTTCGTTGATTTATTTACTAATTTCATAAGAGTAGAAAATCACCGTCAATGTCAGGGTGTAGCTGTAGCCAGTGATGTAGTGGTAATATAAATAAGTGGGTAAACTTTGACTTCCTGTCATTAAAATGCAAACAACCACCAATACAACACAAATCACATTTGAAAAACATTCAGAATTTGAATTTCCCTTATCCTCTGCTCTTGATATGATTTGTTAGTCACATTTCCTCTCAGAGATTTAAATCAGCCTAAAAAAGCTGGATAAATTCTATTGCGCAAAATAGGATTGTGGGTTAGGTGGGTTGCCCTCCACTACATCCCTGACTATAGCAAACCAAAAGTTTAATATTGAATAAATTAAAGGAAAAACACCAATGACAACGAGTGAAACATCTCCCCAGAATGCCTAAATCCTGGCGGGTAAGCTTGTCAAAAAAAATTGTGCCGTGGATAGATTGTTGATTGCAAGGGGACGCACAACAGGCTTCTCGTTTTAATTGTGAAAAAACGCGTTGAGTTCGTCATACACGGGGGCCCGTTCGTGGTGTAAGTGCATGTCGTGGTAAGGCAGGACGTTTTCAGAGTGAATGCCGCTCCGGGACCCCGAAGAGCCAAACACCAGGTTGTGGGCCCCGGTGGGTCTGGAGCCAGGCAGGCCGGAGTAATGCATAGAGTAGTGGTACCCCTTCTCGTTGTCGGGGGACGCGGAGCCTTGGTGCTTCAGGGAAAAGTTGCCATTGATGCACAGGGGCGGGCTGAGGGGCCCCTCGTACTCGGGGCTGTTATACTCCGGGGATCCGCTACCACCGTACAGAGAGTCGTAAGCCGAGCAGTAGCCGTGCGTCCTCAGCGGATGCGAGTTCGAACCCGGCTGGCAGTGGGGGCTGGACAGTCGCGCGCACTGGTAGGGGTAGGAATGCATGGAGAAGGAGCCGGATCCGTACCTGCCCCCGTCCTGACACTGCTGCTCGGTCAGGAAGTTACGGGAGTTCAGCTGCAGGCACCCCGCCACTAGGTTGGTCGTGGGCTGGGAGAGTCCCTTGCACAGGGTCTGGACGTAGGACACGAGGTCGGGCCTTTTTCCAGAGCGCAATATCTCCGACAGGGCCCAGATATAGTTTTTGGCCAAACGCAGCGTCTCGATTTTGGACAGTTTTTGCGTTTTGGAGTAGCAGGGCACCACTTTACGCAGATTGTCGAGCGCAGAGTTCAGGTCGTGCATGCGGGTCCGCTCTCGCGCGTTGGCCTTTATCCGTCGCATTTTGGAGCGCTCGATCCGGGCCTGGGTCATTTTGCGCTTCTTGGGGCCTCTTTTCTTGGGTCTCTCCCCCTCCGTGTCCTCTCCGTCGTCCTCTTCTTCCACCTCGTCGTCCTCGTCGTCTTCCCCGGCGTGTTCCGAATGCGTCCGGCTGCCTCCCCTCAGCTCAGAGGCGTCCATGTCGTCCTGGTTGTCCTGTTCTTCATCTTTGAGCTTAGAATCCTCGCTTTCGCTGTCCTCCGCCCAGCCGGAGTATTTCTGCACTTCGGGAAGCAGCGAAGGGTCACTGAAAAGCCTCGTCAACATTGTGGCTCTGGAGGGAGAGAAAAGGGAATCGAAAATTAGGCCTCATAAGGTCAGAACATGGACACAAGGTGTGTGTGAAAACGAAGACATTTCTATTAAATCGACCCCATAGCAGAAAAAAACTGTGGTTTGAGGTTAAACTTACTATTACGCAGGTCACCATAAACACCTGAATATTCATTTCATCGTGTAAGGTCGATAAATCTCATTATTAACAAAGTGACTTTTTGTCCTTTTTGTCAGAAAATATATTTGAGTCGTTATTTTTTGTCTAAAGGACAAAAAAGTATAAATTTGGAGGAAAATAAAAAAAGAGATAGGAATCATCCCCTAAAGCTTAGCGCTGGGTTACAGCCAGACGGATCCCCATTTAATTCCCTGCTGTCATCCGTGTGCCCTGTCGCGTCCTCTCGCAGCGGGTCCCAGCGGCAGGGGCCACATTACAGGTCCCATGGGGGCCCCCACTTTCACTCCTCCTGACGCCCATATACACTCCTGGCTGCATTCCAGCACTATTCATCCACACACACACACACACCATACACACCTCTCCTCAGAGGAAGGCGAAAGGGATTTTTATTTAATTGATAGGCTGTAGTTCGGTTTAAAGTCACGCTGATTATTAAATTAAGGCTTATAGACACGTCCTAACTCAAGCTGTAAAAGGGCTCGGAGAGCAGTTGTAATATCTGCGAGCAGCACGGCCAAGAGGAAATGATCGTTTACACCTTGAAAAAAATCGAAGTTTTATTTATGTTATCTCTATAGTAATAATAATAATGATAATAATAATGCGAAAATACTTGTACAATATTTAGAAAAATAAAACAATAAAACTGTTATTAGTCAATTAACAATCAACAGTTAACCAATACATAAAACATGCCAATTAACAGATCTGAAAAAAATAAACTTAATTGATCAGCCTACCACTTGATTAGTAAAATGCAGTGCATCCCAGAAAAAAAGAGGTTACAGAGAGACGAGGTGATCTCTGACAGCTTCAATAAGCCTCCATTGGCTTCCTCCCTAACATGTTTCACTTCCCATCTATTATTATAGTGCAGCAGCAGCAGCAGATAGACTTGCAGCCCAATGGTAAGGTAGGCTGTGATGGTTGGTTAATTATCTCGGGGGGTGTGCCAGGGGCAAAATCTAGTTTTTAAATCTCAGGCTCAGGAGGTTTGCTCAATTAGAAGCAAAAAAACACAACAACGTTTAATTAACGGACCGTGCAGCTTACACGAAATAGATTTCACACATAATTCAGTATGCACGAGTGCATGATTTCAAAGCACTTTTTTCATAGTCGGCGATAACCCTTTACAGATGGAAATCACTTGTATCCTTTTAGCCCTCTTTAAATATAAAAACACAACTCGTGCAACACGAATATCCGAGCTTGCATAGCCCTCCCTGCATTTACTCCACTGTTACAGCAACGACTGTGGTTTAAACCGTGTTTATGTCGAGATAGATTGCTGGAGATAAAACTGGACACACAGAGATAAATCATGCTGCACGCTGCCTGTCACAGTCAATGGCGTTGTCCCACCCTTTCATTTTCTCCGAGATCGAACGTGCAAATCATCGACAAAATCATCAATAAATCTCCCCATTAAGACCGAGGACGTCCTTCGTTGAGGCAACGGAGCTGATGGAAAAATCTCCCACAGAAAGTCTTATCTTGCATGCTCGCCGTCTTTTGTTTCTCTGATTCGAGGTCCAGACGCAGGAATCTCTAGATCAAATTAGTGTCCGATATGATCTATTTACAGCCTGTGCGCTGCTGTAAGGGGCTACTCCAAATCTTCAGGACTGCTTCCTGTTAAATGATCCTGGAGGGAGTGAAACCGGGGGAGACGCTTGCCTTTTTGACTCGAGTGTGGTATTTGATCTTAGCTTTTATAATCCAGGTAGATTTGGATGTCAAAAGTTGAAGGGCACGCGAAGAGAGGGAGAGAGAGAAGGAGGGAGCGAGGGACTGAGGGACTGAAGAGGTATTTGTGCAAAACGCGCCCATACGGAAATCTAATAAACTGACAAACATGGAAAATGCCGTGTATTTTCCATTTATGACATTTTGGTCAGAACGGGGTTCAAAACGTGCCTTTGCCAGAACAAACACTGTAAAGAGCCCTACGTCTCATGGATCGATACGAACATACCAGAGCAAAGTCACTGACATAAGGCGAATATACATTAGATATGCAAACGGACTCATGCCAGTATATTAGCCTTTTACCCTACAAATTATAAACAATAAAGGTCCTTTAAATTCACCACAACACGCTGTTAAAAGTATATTAGAACTACATAAAACGCAGATGAACACCTTGCATTAACACACATCTGTTCATCTGTTTATTAGATTAATTTTATCCTCCATTTTGGACGGACACTTCGGCATTCTGATTTTTTTTTTAAGCTAGTGTTGTTTATGCTCCAACTTACCTCGGCTCGAGCTCTTCACAGGGGATGGGAAGAAAAAAAAAACACGCGCTTGAGTTTCAGACCATCTTAAGGGACCGCACGAGCGAGCGAAGCAACGCTCCCTATCAGGTGTATAGGTGCAGGCAGCGCGCGGCTTTCTTTCACTGGCGCTGGTGATGGGTTGTTTAGTGGTGCTTCTCTCCCAGCGCGCGCACTCGAATAAGCGGAGCTTGTGAACGAACGTGCGTCTCGGTGTGTCTGTGTGTAGTATACGTGTGAGTGAGTGAGTGAGTGAGCATGTATGCATGTGTGCACATGTACGTGTGTTTGTGTGTGTGTGCGTTGGGTGAGAGTGCGCGCGTGTGGCAACCGCGAGCTACCGGGGACAGGGTTACATACCAGCTAAGGCTGTGATGCCAGCGCCCATATGGCTGGCACGTCACCGGCAAGAGCCATCACATGAGGGCCCGGTGATTGACATGCGCCCGCATTCGGAGAGATTTGCCCTCCCGGGGGAAGAGAGACACAGAGAGAGAGAGAGAGAGAGAGAGAGAAAGAGAGAGAGAGAGTTAGAGAGTGAGGAGGAGGAGGTAGAGGAGGAGGTGGTGGTGGTGGTGGAGGAGGAGGAGGAGGGCCTCGCCATCTGTCACCGCGCTAGCGCTCACACAGCCAGAAAAAAGGAGGAAAAACAGAAGAGAGAGGGAGAAAATAAAATGGTGGAACAACAAAACTCATCATTGTTGACCTGTGCTGCTGCTTCAAGGGATGTTGGCAATTTTTTTTAGTCAAACCTGTGAATTTTCTCATTCACCTGCCAAACTCACTAGTCAGTGTTTAATGCAATTTAGAGGGGGGCTGTACAGATATTCCAGAAGACACCATGAGGACGATTATAGTGATGTTATGGGAGGTAAATATACAATTAAGTATGATAAGGTCGATGTATATCTTAATCATTCCAACTCCCTATAGGAGTGCTGTAGTGATTACTCCTGAGGGTCACCCATGAAGTGTATAAGCTATAAAATACTGTAGTTTTATATGCATTAAGTGACAATACAGTAGATAAACTGTGACCTCCAGCCAAGCAAGTGCTGCTATAAAAACAAATCAATTATCCTCTGTCAAAGACTCTATTCTCATATACAAATGATCAGATTAAGAGGATAATATAATAATCATTTTAAAGCATAAAATTACATTAATTAACTCTCTGGCAAATGAACGGTGGGTAAACTGGGTTCAGTTGCAAGGTTTACCCTCCACCACATCTCTGGTTCAGAAGCAGCGTGGGTGTAGGGGGATGGGGATGCATTATAAGTGCATTAAGGCCGTGGAACAGAAGGCATATTGTTTATTTATTTACCTAATTCGATCAAATTATGCGTCAGTGTATTCAGAGGAGCGACAACCAAAACCAACTGTGATTTGTTCTGACTCTTGTGGGCACAACACTGGGCACAGATGACCCCCCATCCCACCCCCACCCCTCTTGCCAAAGCCACAAATTAGTCATATTAAAAAATATAATATTACATAGGCTTCTGCTGCGTGCATGGTGTGTGTGTGTGTGTGGATGAGCTAGTGCTCATGTGGTTAAGTGTGAAGATCAAATGTTTACTGGTAGCTGTGTCTGAATGTGTGAGGTTTGCCAGTGCTGCTGCTGGTGTATCCAGTGTGCGGTGCTGAGTGAGGGGTGCCTGCAGGGGCAAGCATCAGAGAGAGTGAGAGAGGGAGAGAGACATAGGGGCACACTGAAAAGAGGGGTGAGAGAGAGAGCAAGTGAGACCCAGGTGTGCGGGCCCACTAGGGATGTATGAAAAATGAGGAGGAAAGGGGGTGGGGGGGTTGAAGCCGTAGATGACAGGGAATTGGTGCTACTAGGAGCTGGCAGAGGTGCCCAACATTTAGGAGGCATGCTGGCACATCAGTGGCGTAGATGCAAGAATTCCTCACCACCAGCATCTACGTCCCCTCTGTATGTCTGCCTCCCTGCATTGTGTCCATCCAGGCTCAGAGATCTCTCTATTTAGCAGACATTAGTGGAGTTAATGTGGGAGAAATGAGCTCGATGACCACCAAGTCCAACTTGGCACAAAGGTACCCAGCGGGCTGAGGGAACAGGGACCTGGAGGCTGAGAAATAGCTGATAGAAGCTCATCATGTCCTTGGGCCTGGATCACCCCTACATCTCCTCCACAGCCACAACTGAGGAAGCATTTGGGGGGGTTGCGGGGGTCATCCCTGGGGTCACCAGTAGTGTGGCAGCTGTGGCTAGGGAGCCGTGATGCTGCACATTCACTAATGTGTCTCATCCCTTATGGGATGAGGGGATGGTAACCTGGCACTTCCCCAAACCATGGTGGCGTGATTGTGTTAGTGTGTGTTTGTGTTTGTATTTGTGTGTGTGTGTGTGTGTGTGTGTGTGTGTGTGTGTGTGTGTGTGGAAGAACAGTACAGAGGCATCAAGCTTCACTGCCAGCCAAATCTGTGCCCTATCCTACCTCAGCTGCACTGACAAGAGGTGGGGGGAGAATGGGGGGGGATCCGAGGACTGCGGCCATGGGGGGTTGATGCTTCTCAACAAGTCCCAAACAACCTTCAGGTCACCTTGCCAAAATAAATGCTAAATGTCAACAGTGTGGCTTTAGCCAGCACTGGGCTCAAGGCAACTCCAATCAGGGAGGCTTTGATCTGATATTGAAACACCGAAGGAGAGCTTGTTTGGAATTACGATATTTTAGAATGACTTTGCATCCTGTTTGTATGCGGATTAGTCTTAAGTAAGGGCCACCTGCTGTGCTTTTTCATAGGCTAAATGCATGTAATTAAAATGCTAAATTGAAGCGCTTTCCCTTTAAGATATCAAAATCCTCATCATTCTTTTTCCTCTATGGTCAAATGACACCCAATAGCCTTTCAAAGTCATCAAGCCACACCTCCGTACCTTTGTCATCTTCCCCCTCCCTTTCTCCTTTTCTCTCTGTCAGACATGTGAGGTGATGACCTGCACTTCACTTGTCTTTCTGGAAGAAGTGCAAACTTCTGCTGGCACAAATATGAAATACAGCACACACATACATGCACACACACACACACACACATACACACACATACACACACACAGACCCACCCACCCCCACCAGACTCCCGGACCCCATCTGCACTCTCCTCTCTCCAGCCCCCTAATTGCATATGCACAAATGCAAATGCCTATTAATTAATTACTTGACTAATTAGTGCAGTGGTATTTTAGAGCGATAAATCAAGTGGAGATGGGGCCGAGGACAGCGGGGCAGGAGGAGGGCTGCGCCGAGCATCGACAATGAACCCACACCAGAGGGAGTGCTCCTACTGTACAAGTCCTGTGTGTGACTGGG
Organism: Lates calcarifer; assembly: GCF_001640805.2. Taxonomy (NCBI): domain Eukaryota; kingdom Metazoa; phylum Chordata; class Actinopteri; family Centropomidae; genus Lates; species Lates calcarifer. The sequence goes on along the minus strand of NC_066843.1, from coordinate 5,072,258 downwards.
AGTGTGCTGTGAAGAGGATGCTGCACTCTGGAGCTTCTGAAACTGAAGCACCGTTTAAAAACGCTGAAGAGCCCAGAGAGGTGACGGAGAGAGGTGAGTACTTTCTGTCTGGAAGAGGAGGTGAGGAAAGTAAAGAGAGAGAGAGAGAGGAGGAAAAATTTAGGTTGCATATGAGATGTGACCTCTGCTCTATACCAACTGTGTTGTTTCTTGGCGTGTGGCCAAACTTGGATGCTCGTTGCACCTATTTTCACAAAGGAGAAACCATCAGCTACATACTATGACTGCTCCTACTGATGCATATTTATACTGATATTGTAAACCTTGTACAATAGTTCAATGAGCATAACAGTTGGCATCGTTTACGCAGTGATACTGATGTGATAATTGTGGCATCTGTGATTGGGAGGTGAATAATTCTGGCAGCCGTGGTAAGCTGTGTATCTGTCTATGTGTGTGTGGGTGTCTCTATGTGTGTGTGTGTGCGTGTGTGTGTCTGTAGGTGTGCCAGGCCCCCACCATAGGTACCCATGGAGATCTCCGGACTGAAATATTCATTCTTGTTTGCTCGCCCAGACAGTGTGGTCCTAATTGCAGCATCAGAAAGCTCCACCTCTCCCTCTCGTCTGGCTTGGCTGCAGTGGAGACAAACCTCATCTGGGGAGCAGGATGCCTGTGTAAGTATGTGTGGGTGTGTGTGTACATCCGTCCTTCTTTCTGGGGTTGGTAGATTTGTGCTTGGCTCGCTCTCCCCACACTTTCTCACTCATTCACAAACACGGCGCATGAAAGCACATTTTCAAGGAGTGGTTCTTGTCATTGGTCTGTCAAATTCATTCATTTAATTTGCCTGCGTGTCACATTCTGTGTGTATTATAGCTTGCCTTCATGCCTCATTCACTCTGCTCGTGTTGGAGTTTGCTTGACTATTGATCTCTCTGTCAACACGTCTGTCTGTCTGTCTGTCTGTCGATCTGTCGATCTGTCGGTCCACAGGGTGTGTGTGTGTGAGGCTCTGGAGTTTTTCATCAGTTCCCGTGCCAACCCAACCCGTGCCTGGCCAAGCTGAACCATCTTGTGGGATTTTTGGCTTTTAATTATAGTAAGAGAGGATTAATTATGGCAGTGGAAACAAGGGGCCATGCATTATTGATGCTATGAGTGAAGGGCTGGAGGGGGTAGAGGGTGCTAATTAAATCACTGCCCTACTGCCACGTCCTCCTCTGTCTCTGCCTCCACCATGTCTTCCACCTGCTACATCTCCAACACCCCACCCTACTTTACTCCTCGCACCCACCCACACATATATGCACACACACACATATATATATAGTCAGTCAAACAAACACTCATCCACCATTGTCATTTTTCACATTTATCTTTGTTATTCTGTCCACTCGTTTATTTCCCCCCTTGTCCTACATTACTAAAATCTCCTAGTTTAAGTTTAAGAATATCTGTCTCTCCCTTACCTTTTCAGGAGTCTCACTTCAGTTCAGCATTTCCTTCTCCCCCATGGATCTTGGGTTTTCTCTCTGTCCCCACGGTATCTCAGTTTTTGTGCTGCCACATCCTGTTAAGAGTGATTTGTCCACCTATTCATCGTCCCTCAGTAGAGACGGATTTTAAATTTCCTTTCATCCTAAATGAGCACCTCAGTTTCAATTTCAGCTCCACTAAGGAAGATTTCACCAGTCAACATGGGATGAGCCTTTTAAAGAGCCAAATGTAACAGAAGGCTGCCATCTACTGGAATTTATGTGGAACTGTCATGTTTACCATCTGGTAATAATGGTTGTTTGTGGTCACACTTTATCAAAAACACACCTTTTTAGAGTAGACAGAGATGCTCTTTAACATAAAACTGACCTGACTGCAACCTGAACAGAAGAGTTATACATATTCACACTTAATTTCATGTAAGATGCAACTATTAGCTGGTCACTTTGCAGATGACCCCTTTGGTGTCCCAACAAGGTCCTGTGAAGTTTACACTTATATTTCTTGTTCACCCTCTGTCACTTTGCGATCCTATTGTTTCACAAATAGATTATTTTTCCTGGAAACCTTGTACTAAGTTCTTATCTCTTGTCCTCTTTGATCTCTTTTCTGATATCTCCTCTCTCCTTGTTCCTGTGAGTCTCTCCCGGATTTTTCAGGGATGGTCGTGCGCTGTGTTGTCCTAACACATTCCAGATGGATATTGGTTCCTTGGTGTCTGATGTTGCAATGATAACAGTCCAGCTGAGGAGCTAATCCCCTTTCTGTTTGTTTTTCTGTTGTGTTTTCATGTACAGTGCGCAGTGCACCATTTTGGAGAAATGTCTTTCTCGTGTGTAATGAAACAGCAGGATTACAGGATTTTATTCAAATAACTCTTGTTTGCAAAGTTCTTCACAATTTCAAATTATTTATTAAAAATACATGCAGAAAAGAAGAGTTGTTTAAATACATGCATCACAAGAATATGTTAAATAAAAAGGCAAAGAACAAATCAAAGCAAACAAATGGATCAATAAAATGCCTCTGAGAAAACTTCTGTAGCTGCGTGACCTCTGACCTCTGGCTGGAAGTGAAGAGAGCAAAAAAAACAATAAAACATCAGGATGATTTACATGCCAGCCCATCCTAACTTGTAATTACACCAACAAGACAGCAGATGGTGCATTCATGTCCTTCATCACCAACACAATGCAAGGTACAGTAACTATGGGTTACACCGAACCTTCCCAGGTGTACCTGACTATGGCCGTTCATATGAGCAGTACATACCTATTGTGTGATGGTATGTTATATAACCAGATGGAGGGGGGATGAGTGAGGAGTCAAGTGAGGTGTTGCCTGGGAGGCAGTGCCTCTTCGTGCCCCTCAACAGAATTACCAGGACACCTGCTATGACAGCACAAAGCCTCTCTGTGATCCTGATTAATGGAATATTTCACCTTTTACAGTGATGTTTGTCCCTGAAATCCCCTGTGAAGGTATCAGCTTATTACAGCCAGAGCGCCGGCCAGATAGGGAGAATTAGTTAGCGTGAAGAGAGGGATTTGTGAGTGAATTCTAATAACGATATTTGTTAGATTAGATGTTTCCCATTGCCTTTTCCTATAGCCATATTTTATTCAGAGTACACACTCTTGGTCTTTATAGTATATCAGGTATCATCGGTAGGGCGTCTGAGAGGCCTGACATAACAGGGAGGTTTTTGTCAGCTCTTGCTCCGTCACATGGTACAAGATGCCCAGTTTTGGAGTAGATAGAATTACACACTTTTTCCCAATTTGTCTTTAGAGCTGGGTTGGAGTGTGTCCAGTGTGTGTGTGTGTGTGTGTGCTGTATAGTGCACACGTCACACATTTTGTACACCATGTCCTCGCTTGCTGCTTCTGAGTTATTATCAAGCTTGGTGTTCTCAGGCTGTGAGTGTGATCTATCTTCAGGAAGTTTTTCCTTTGGTTCTGCCAACGCAGTGATTTAATGACGTGCCTGAAACAAAATGTATAAACACGGAGGAGCGCAATAAAAATAGAAGAGGCAGACACGTGTGGGCCTACATATAGATGTGGTTTAACCAGCGTCTGTAAATACACAGAGCAGCATCATGAGCAGAGCAAGTGACATCTCAGGCTTAATTAGAGGTACAAACAAACACAGACACCCCCCAGGGGTGTTCAAACCCACAAACACATTGTAGGGAGGCTATTACATAACAATGTACAAATAACAGATCAAATATTAACCAATGAATTAAAGTGGCACAGCATCAGGACATTGGAAACATCATGCTGAGGTACACACAGAACCATGTTTTTTAAGTGATTTTCTTTTCTTATCTCTTTATGCACAAATAAGTTCATATTCTGAAAACCAGCCATTTGGTTTCCAATTAGAGCAATTTGTTGTACTTGTCAGTGTGTCAGGAGTGTGGAGTAATTTTGTTAATATGACAGACTGGGATTTTACTGTGCCTGGCTGCTCTGACACCTCTGTGTTTGCAGACTGGAAAGCTTACCTGACAATTTGTCTCTCCAGTAATCCATACAGGTAGAGGAGGAGCCTGCTCCTGTTTGTGGTTAAACATTTTCATCGTTACAGTGTTGTTTGTCAAAAGTGTTTACCTTCTCTACATTTCAGAAAGCCAAACAGCCTCGCATTTTAATCCAACCCTAACCCTAACTGCTCTCGTGGAGCTGTAGATGATGAGCAAAAGGGGCAGAACAACCCCCAGGAGTAAATATTGTTGGATTTCCTAAAGAACAGAGTGTGTCGTCTGAATTTTAAACAATCTGATTTACTGGAGCCCTAAATCAGATTTTTCTGGTGCTCTAATCCAGCCAGTATGTTTTATACAGCATGCTGATCTTTCTGTTTTCAGTCAGTTTTTAGTAAAATACAATTTTACGACGGTTAAAGTCACTTGCTATGTTAGTATTAAAAAATCTTTTACCATATATTAGTTTATACACAGCAAACTTGGTTTAACTGAGCTCATTTCCTGTTTGTAAACCACAGTGCAATGCAACCTGCAGGTTAACTTTATCCCTCAGGTTTATTGAGGGATAAAGAGCAACCTCTATGGACATATTATAAAACAGATTTTATGTTTTCTTTATATTTACGTGCCATTCCTTTTCCTGCTAAATCTGCAAACCAAGCCTGAAAGACGCATTTTATTTTGCCAGGGAATTGTGATTATTTTTGGAGATTAAATGCCTCTTCTTACATTGGCGTCTCAGATCACAGCTGATCATCCTGTTTATGTTTACTGTGCCAGCCTTGCACTTGCTTGTTCAGCCTGTGTTTGACTATTTTCATGTTCTTTCCAGTTTTATCTTGGCTTGTCCTCCCAGATTTGCTCATTGGGGTTGCAGACCAAACTCTCTCGATTTAGTTATATAAACAAAGTTAAACAGAATAGAGTAGAAACTTTATTGTCCAAACTTCGAAATTTAAACAGACAGTACACACAAGCTATATGCTGGTCAGCATATGCGGATAAAATAGCTAAACATATTCGGGAAAGGAATTCTGTATGAAAATGGCAGATGGCACAACAGATTTCCTTACTGAAAAACTTAACACCTGCTGAAAAGTCTGTTCAACTTCCCACATTTCAGCTGTAGTGATGTACAAGTGTACTCCGGGACAATGTGACATTACTGTTAGGTGTGGTTACAGGTACAACAGAGCACACACATCTGACCACACCCACAGGTATTTTGGGGACATTCGGGAAACATGGTGGCCCAGACTTTCAATATTTACAGTTGTGTCCAGCCAAATGTCATTGAATTAGTTTAAATTTGTTGCCAGTGTTGCCAGGATGGGTGGCTATTCTGATTGATATTCAACCCTTGTTTTGTTGTTATTAATGACCACAATGCTGATCTGACACCAGCTAATCAGCTCTTTCCTATGATGCTAATATCTCACTTCTCTAAATGCCCTCTAACCAAACATGTGTTCAACACATTTGTACAGAGATCTGTTTGAGCCCCGATTCTGTAGTTTATTTATTTATTTGTTTGAGTACAAAGGCACTGGGGGGTGCTTGTGTTTATTATTTTTTGCTTAGACATGGAGGCCCCACAGAGTCTTGAGGCCTACATAAAAAAGGCTTATCCTCGCTCATCGATTGGCCAGCCTTTTAAACAAACAAACAAACAAAAATCCTCACTTTAATCATCACCTTATCAATTAACAAAAGTTATGAAGTCACTGCTTTCATTTAACAATAGAGTTCTGATTGTTGTGAGCCAGCCTCTTAAACAGAGCCTATTACACATTCCTCATGAAATATTGCACAATTCCTGCCCCGACACATTGCAAGTTACACAACCAGCCTGGAATAAAATCAAATGGCAGCAAGTGACTGAAAAAGCTTTAATTTCTTCAGAAACATTCAGCAAACTGCTTTAGTCTGCATTTCGTCTTGTGTGTCAAGCTTGTCATACACCTAAACCATGACCTTCCACACTTCATGCATATGAAGAGATGCAATAATGAGTTGCCACCTGCAGGTGTGTGGAGATGGTGCTTTGCTTTGGTGGCTTTGTGGCAAAGTCAAACACCCGGACAAACCTTTAAAAAATCAACCCCCATCCCCTACCCCCCCACTTGTCCACCCCCACATGGAAACAGTGAATAAATAACATGCTGGCATGTTCAGCTCGCTCTGACTGGAGGGATAAACACTCAGTTGACTGTTTAATGTGTTTCTGGACTCCGTAGACAGCAGAGTGCCATATACATTTTGACCTTCCTCTCTGTTCTGCCCCCTTAAGCCCCTCCAACCACCTATACTCTTCTTCCTCCTCCTCCTCCTCTTCCTTCACCATCAGTACAGATATCTCCTTCATTCCAGCCCATGCCAAAGCTAAACTCTGCCCTGAGGCCAAATCCACTGCTCTCCACTGTCCAAATCCCTCTGCCATGTGAGTGAAATAACAGCAAGGCCCCGAAAATAGCACTGGAACTGCCCTTCTCTCCATTCCCTTTACATCGCCATCAACAATCTGCCTCCCCCTACACCTACCATGCTCTGTCCCTATTTTCCATTTAAAGATCTTGATGTCCTGTTTCCTCTGACTCCTCTGTCATGTTGCTCGGTTTCAACATAATTTGTGCTTTATTGTAACCCCCTTCCCCCCCATCAAGTATGTCATTAGAGTTAGTCCAGCTGTTTACTGGTCAAAAAACATTTTAATGGGATTTGTTATTGATGAATCTCTGCAGGATGGAAAACAAATGGACAGCCCGATCATTTCACTGCAACTGTGATGGGACTTTCATTGGAAATCATAGCATCACGCATGTAACACCATCGAGCCTAATAAATCTAGTGATGTCAGTAGCATGAGCTTAGCTGCTGGATGCCCATGTACATTCCTCCCTGCATACTCCACACATCTCTCTTCTTGTTTATCCCTCCTTGCACTCCCTGCTCCCTCGCTCTGCTCAGCATAAATCTCTCATTCACAAATAGAGGCCAAAAGAGGCTCAGCCGATGTGATGAGATTATTATTTTTTTTTCTGATTACAAATCAACCTCAGCTTAGATAGGCAGAAAAACACCCCCCCCCCCCCCCCCCCCCACCCACTTGCAACATCCTCTTTCCTCTCCTCCCCTATTTGCCCAGGCCCCTCCCCTCTCCCCTCATATCTCCACCTTCTTTCAGCTCTCCGTCCCTCCCCTCCATCACCTCCCCACCCACTTCTCTCCCTCACAGCCAGATCTAAGGACGTGCCTCATTCAACTCCTGCTGCACAGGTTGTGAGGGAGGGAAGAAAGAGTGAGAGAGAGGGAGAGCATTAGCAGCTGTTAGAGAAGGACAGAGGGCAGGTGGTGGAAACCAGAGTCTGTTGACTTTGATGTTTTTCTAAGAGAGGAAGCAGGAGTCAGGGGTGTGAAGGAGTGAGGCAGGAGAGAGAAGGCAAGTTTTCAGGAGTGGGACTACCCAGCAGTGGGAGGTTCTTCCAAGGGAGGTTATAGTGATCTTCGGCAGCGACCCCTCCTCTCTACTGGGAGTCAGACCCCCGGGATCCAGAGTCATGGAGCCCTCCGTGTCGACCGAGGTCGAGGGGGAGCCCAAGGAGAGGAAGAAGATCCACTTTGCCGTGCCGGCCTCCTGCACCCACCAACCTGGACCCCCGACAAGTGGAGATGGTGAGCATACAGTGGACAGATTACTGTTTGACCCATGAGGAGGAATCAGTTTTGTGTCCCTGAGTATTTAGTTTTAGCGTTTAGCTCTGACTTATTTTTGTGTAAAAGTGTTTAAATCTGAGTTTCTTATTGACCAGGTTACACCCTGACTGTCATTAGTCATTCAAGGAAAGAGACTGCATTGTTGTATTAAGTGCTGTACCACTTTAGAGCACGTTGTTTCTGCATCATCTCTTCTCTCTGCTTTGTTTCATTTTTGACATGTTTCTTATGCAGGGCTGGATTTGCTGGCTCTGTCTGCCACACGGTTGAGAAATTCTGATGACATTTCCCTTTCTCTGTTTCCTCATGAGATTAGTGCCTTGCTGTCTCATCTTGGCCTGTTTAATAATGTGACATTGACACGAAAGTCGCTATCTTGTCTTCGGAGCCCAATCACTCTCTTGTAATTTCAGCAGCAGCAACAAGCCCTTGACATTTCGTTTGTCACGTAACTGCCACTGTTAATAATTACTTTTCTTTTTTGTCTTTGGCTCCTTGTCACTCTCTCTGCACGTGAGCGACATCTGTCATCTGAGCTTTTGTTAGTACGATCCTTCAATCCCGCTTTTTGACGCAGAAGTGTCTGATAACTGACTCAGCGTTGACTGCATCATGCGCTCATTTTTGAGGGGACAACTCTGATCTTTCTTTTTGGCTCTAATGAGAGAGGCTCTTATTTTAGAGCAGGGAAAAGTGGGCCAAAGTAGGAACCGTTTGGTGCCGAGGTAGATCGAGGCCAATGGCTCATCCCTCCAGAGAGCTGGGGGAAAGATGGAGCAGGAAAAGCAAGAGAGAGATGTGCCATATGAAGGAATGCAGAGTGAGAAAGATACACAACATGAACTCTGGGTTCACCTGTCTGAGGTCAGCTCCCTCAGTGACTGTCCCTGTTTCACAGCTCGCTTAAAAGAGGCTTTTAATGAACTAGAGTGGCCTGCAATAATGCTCCATCTTACCCATAACTGATCATCATCTCAAATTTTTGCTAAGAAAATGTGTTCTCCATGGTACCAAAGAAAGTGTGATAATTGCACATTATCCTCAGCAAATCCTCTTGAATCATGTGTGATGTTGTTTCCTCATTCTATCAGCTTTTAAGTAAATTCTTTTGTAAGTTTCATCATATCATGTTTTCTTTTGAGTAACTAATACGGCGGTATAGACGAAATGACTTGCTAAAATTGAGATGTTTTGCAATGTGTCGCAAAACTTCCACTCACATTTACACTCAAACGCTTGGTCTCCTCCTCCCCCCTCTTATATTCTCTATCTCTCATGTCCTGTGAGCATGCTCTGATCTCTATCATGTCTTCCAAGAAACTACAGGATATCAATGTACCATATGTGATCTGCTCCCTCAATTTAAAAAAATCTCTCACTTCCTTCTGGTTTGGGGAGGACCTTATTGCTCAATCACCTTATGGTCAAACAGTGATCAGCTATATTTAGGCTTGTTGGCTGGCTTTCCTCCAATAGGCAGGCCTTGGCCTTTAACTTCAGAAAGGTTGCATGTGCTATAAGCTTCTGCGTGTATTGGCTTGATGCTACTGTTTGGTGCCCCAGTTTATTCAAACATCCATGTCATGATGTAGATGTTTCAAGAGCAAAAAATATATAAAGCCTCTGGCTCAGTGTTGATGATACTCAGTTGTGAGAAATTGGTTTTGTGTTTGTGAGTATGTGCGCAAGTGGATGAATGCTGATTGTCACAACAAAGCAACAAATGCACTGAAGGGGAGTATGAGACACTGAATGGGCGTTCAGGAGCGGATCTGTTTATGTGTGTTTAAAAGCAGATAGCATCTACCAGGGGCGGATGGGAGTCTCTAGGGACGTGTGGGTGGGCAGGGGTAATGGTTAACGACACTCATTTCATTCCCTTCCCCTCCCACAGCAATTACTGTCGCCCAGAAGTCCATCTTTGCTAATGAGTTGCTAATGACTATACCATTCTTCGGAACTTGTTACACAACCGGTAACTCCTTACTGTTGTTTCCAATGGCATTTAAACCCCAAAACCACTATCGACTGAACTGCCAGAGCCTTGTTACTATGGAGACGAGCTGCACAACTATGTCGCCCAAAGCTCCCCCACAGTTGGCATCTAAAAGGTCAACTTTAATGGACAACTCTGTCTGACTGGATAGGTTGTTTAGCATTGGTTGCTGTTGCATGTTTGTAGATATGTATGTGTGAATGCTCTTTGGTTTTAATGTGAGAGACGCTTCCATACCTCCCACTCAGTGAAATGTTGCACTCCTGTTGGAGAAAACAGCAACTATTTGTACATCCTTCAAAGGTGTTAGAAATTCTTGCAGGACACTTGTTACCTGTTTCTCAATGTTTACTCTGAAGGAATATATTCTACTTTATATGTCTGCAATGTCTGCAATAAAAATACCCAAATAACAACAAATAATCCTTTTGGTTTTTAACCCTGGAGATTGTCAGTTTTCAGATATTAGTTTTTTTTCTTTTTCAGTACATTGAAGATGAATAGTTTTTTGTGGTGCTCAATTCAACAATTTCGAAGGGCAACCTCTTTTACAATAAACAATAATCAGAACCCAAAATGTTGTTTCCCAGCTGGAACCAACCTTCGAACCATGACAACATCAGTGGGTGTGTCATGTTCTACCTGGTTGGAAACAGGGGATGGATCACCATTCGCTGAGGACACATCCTTGATTGCAATAGACCAGCTCAAAACTGGTGGAAATGTGGTCTGATTCACTAGATAGGTTGCCAGAATCCTGAGCGGAAAATATTTTCTGTGCATTATTCGAGAATCTCACTTTCAGATTTGTGAGCCTCACTGCTAGATTATATCATTGCGTAAGCCTTTTCTCTCAGATTAAAGGTATTCTCAAAAGAGACCTAAAGTGCCCATACTGGAATTTTTTTGGATTCCAAAAACTTGTTTGTCATCATTGCTTTTTCTTTCCTGGCTTTCCATGGCGATCCTTGGCATCTTTGATGCATCTTTGATGTCTGTAGCTATGTTCTGTCGTCCGAGTAGCTTATCGAAATCCTCCTAGAATTAACGACTTTTTAAGATTATCATTCTTTCGATAATCTTCATGTTGAGAAGGTCAGGAGCAAAGTTATCATTGTCTGTGGCAACACAGAGAAAGCACATGGCTGTGTTTACCATCCCTACCCCCACCCCACACACACACACACACACACACACACACACACACACACACACCAATCCTGTGTCCTTTGCTAGTGATGTAGGGTAATGTGCATAATGGACAGAGATTAGGGTCATGCTGCAGACGTTGCATTTCTGATTCCCTCCAAGTCTGCCTCCCTGTGGATTCAACAAGCAGACATCTCTCTATGTTTCTCCTCTCTCGACCTGATCTGGTCAGCTCATGTCGAAGCTTTGAAGAGACAGGAAACTCAGAAAATCAAAGAGAATATCAATGGATGATAAAGGGCATCAGTCCAATACTTTCCAATGCGAAACACTTCCACTATTGAATCTATGTTAAACAGCATTATGGAAGGCATGATTTAGGATTCCCCTGCCCTGCCCACTATCCCCACCCTAAACCCACCACCACCACCACAACCCCTCCACCCACCAGCCTTCCCTGTCGTCATCCTCCCCATTCCAGTCTCTGGGTTAAACGTCAAACAGCGACCTTTGATGCAGCTCGTGTTTGTGGGTAAACATTAGCAGTCTGGGGGACTGTCAACATGCACTCCCAGAAAGAACATCTTGTTGGATGGCACAAAGCATGCTGGGACTGGGCAAGAGGGTGCAATGATCTTTCCCTGCATGTGGACAGTCAGGAATGTCACTGTAGTGGTTCTGACTCAGTCTGCCCAATGACGCGGTCTGTCAGATTTCTGAAAATGATTTTTAATGTTCCTTTCAAAGTTGCTTGCCCAAAGCAGTTTGTTGATGTTTGTAGTGGCAAAAACTAATTGGGAAAGAAATTTCTTTAAAAAGATGAATTGCCCTCGCTGGAAACCACAGATTGTAATTACAGTTTGGACACTGTCAATGGGCCTCTGTCTTCTGTAGGTTGCGTATGTGTTTGTTCCTCCCCATTTTTCACAGTCCAGGCGTTTTGATTAGTTAATGACTCTGGAGCAACATGTTCGTGGCCTCTATCTGTCTGCAACAGTTTAGCACAAAGTTTCCTTTCATGCCCATTTTTTCCACTTTTATTTTAGCAATGCAGCTTCTGTGCACTTCCCATTTAATCATTTGTGTTTCATTCTGAAAACTATATTCTCTTAATGATGACATTAACTGAACAATCTATCATCGTCTCTTGGCTCATGTGCGCATGGATGTGTGTACTGTGCAAACAGCTAAAAAAAACATAAATATTGTACACGGGTAGAGTGATTTGTCGCCTGATGACAGTGTACACAGTGAGTTGAAAACGCACCATAGGCAATAATGCCTGCTGCACCTCAGGTGTGCCCATGCGCACTACAGAACTTGATGGAGGCCTGCGATGCCCCAACATGCCCCCCCCCCCTTTTGTCAGTTGGTGTCATTATCCCACTCAGTCACTCACTTATCGCTTCAGGGATCATCGTTAATCAAACCGAGTCAGGCTCAAGTCAGGGCATGAGGAAAAACATCCCCCTAATGTCCATTCATTCATTTCTATCTGCACATCCATGTTTTTTTTTTCTGTCTGTGATTGTGCAGAGAAATCACAGAGCGTCTGAAGCACGTCATCTTTTAACCCTGGTCATAGCAACAACAGCAGCAGCCATATCTGTGATGAGAGGAGAGGCAGAGGATTAGAAGGGCAGCAGTGGCACAGCAGGGAGAGAAATTGGGGTGGAGGGGTTGGGGTAAGGGCTGGACAGGATCTGGCACTGACTTTTTAGGCATCAGTGTCTTTATTGCAGTTGTGTCAAAATTTGGACACTGAGCCGCACCCCTCATCTGCTGTCCTCCCTCCTGATTTCACTTTCAGGGTCAGGAGGTGAAGCCGGGAGTGCCCCTCTCTTGCTGAAGATGGTCACGCTGATGTAGGCATATTGAGAGGAGCACTGAGGCGTGACTCAAAACAAATGGGATTGGTCTCGATCCCTGTTTCATCAACACAGAAAAGACATGGCATTATGTTATTGCTGCTGTGCCTGTTGTAATCTCTGGTTTTCGGTCACAGTGGTTGAGACTTTTATTTCATGTTTATCTGCTCGCAACTTAATGAGCTTGGCCAAGGGCACACTGGGTCATCTTCAATATGTTCAGGAGGGAATGGCTCAAAGCTGAAACAAGGTTATGCAGAAATTTCTCAGTAACAGTTGTTTTCTCTGCCTGAGACTTTTTTATTTTTAAATTATACAATCTGGTGATAAATTAAGTAGTTTTTAGACATTTTTCAACCTCATGCTTATAAATCTAGTTATTATCTTAAGTGATGGTGAAATTCTGCTCTTAGGTGAGTTTATACATACCATTTGCATCCAAGCAATGAGCTGTAAGCTGCATAGCAACCATCAACAGTAACCTTTTTCTTTATTTATCACCTCTTGGTACATATGACATAGCAAATGAGTAACTATAGCTACTCTGTACTTTGTTTGTACCTTGTTGACCTCTGGAGCTGGTCTTTGTTGGCTGCACAATGTGACACCACTGAATTCAAGTGCATGAGCAAGAAAAAACAGAATTATCACAGTGTTTGCAGGCTGTTAGCCGTGCCATCGTCTCTGTGAAAGCTTTGATTGGCACCTCCCCTGTTGTTACTTTGCCCTATGTGTTGCTCCAGCGTGCGCCGTGGCCTGGCAGGTGGCTTCCTGTCACTCATCATCTATTGGCACATTATCTCCGTTGTGTTGTGATGGTAAACCTTTCCTCCAACAGTCTGCTGGAACAACGGGCCAAACAGCTACCAGCAGCTAATTACATAAATGCTGGGGGGTACTCTGAGACAGAGGAGAAGGAGAGAAGGGGGTGGGGTGGGTGGGTTGTCTGAGTATGATATCATTCTGCCAGTGGGTGCAGCATAATTACATTTCCTATTTGGGGTCATTGGAGAGCCCCTCCAGATGCTATCTCCAACCATCTGTTTATTCAGTTAGCCAGTAGTGGGGCCGAAGGTCACCACAAAAGTGTTATGTGAATGTTGAGAGGCAACATGCAGCAGCATACCAGACTTATGGGAATTAAGCAATGCTGTTCATTTAAATAGGAATGTTTAACGCGTATTCAACAGACCTCGGACCTCATTGAGCTGCAGTCAGGGTTGTAATTTGTGGAGCCACGTCCTTGACCCTCTTTGAAACAGCTGGGAACTGGACTTACTCAGTGAAGCCTTGTTGAAGCTGCCTGGCAGCACAGTCTGTGAGTGATGACTGAGTGTAGCCCAAATGTGTCTGACAGAGAGATTCGTCAAATGATAGATCTGATTACTGGCCTTTGGTTGTTTATTTGTCATGCTTATGGAAACATTTTGTCGGACAGCTTTGTCAGGATGGGGCACGTTGACCTGGTATTTAGGTTTAATCCTGACAGCAGCGCACAGTGTGTCCACTAGAAACTCAAACTCCTAAAATTCCTTTATAAATATGCTCACAAACAAAACAGCAAACGGAGATGATGATGTCAGTTGAAACTGCTGATATTTTGCATCTTGTAGCTCAAAAACAGTCTGCTGTGTTATTTTGTAGCCTCCCAATAAGATAATCTAATTACATACACAGCAATGCACAGTAACCAGATTGCATTATTAGCAAAAGTGCATTAACAGCTTAGAGTTTAAATGTGTTTGGAATGGTTAAACGTGCAGTGTATCCCACAGACGATACAATGCAATGTTGTTCCACTATTTATAACTGAACTTAAAAAACATAAGCAACCTGGGAAGTGTTTTTTTTTTTAACTTGTCTACTCTAGAAATACATTAACAGAAAAGAACACTCAGCTCATTCAAAGAGGGATCATTTTTCACCTTATTGTATTATCGAACTTGTTGCTTGATTGCACTTAGAGCACCACATGGGGTTCTGCCACTTCATTTTAAAAGGCTCACTGGGGTGTTGGCGGTGGGGGTGAGGGGGCATGGCTCAGATAAAAAGGGCAACATCACGACTTTGTTTAATTGAGTCGCTATTCAGTTCACTCTATTCAGAGTTCAAGCTGACTAAAGATCACGACAGCAGGGATGAAACTGCAGCAGAGCACCTCTCAAGCCAGTGATGGACAGAGGGGTGAATGGCCGCATGAGGAGAGAGAGGGAAATTTGTATTCAGTGGATGCACCTGGGGTTGTAAGCAGGAGGTGTTTAGAGACTTGTTCCTTACAGAAAGAGAGAGAGGACAAAAAAACGAACAGAAATTCTTGGTGAGGAGTCAAATTGAGTAAAAGAAAGACAAAAAAATGAGGGATCAGAAAACAATCAATTAAAAGTGGGAAGGGCATCAGATATAATTCACACAGAATCCCCTGACCAATAAAAATAAAGATGAAAAACCAAAAGACAAGCAATTGTATCACAATGATATAGTTTTTTTATGCCAATCATATGTCCTCCAGTTTCACATTCAGCTTTTTGTCTTTTTGTGCGTGTTAACAGTTTTGGGTTGCGGTTATTGTTGGCTGGTTTGCAGTCCTGCTCTGTAGTTATGTGTACTCCCACTGGTGTACTGTATGTTGTCTGCACATATCTACACATGTGATTATTTCTATGATGTAGTGGTATGTGCTGGTGGGCAGATGCTATACCGGCTAATCAATCTTGTGCAAATCCATATCTGCTGGGTTAAAGCTGGGCCATGAGAGAGCGAGCGAGCTTCATATGGACCTAAGTGATGCTCTCACCTCGATCAGAGAGAGTTGACACATGCTGCTTGATAGGATGGCCTGATGTAATAGAGTGCTATTGGACACAAGGGATGGTAGCTGACAGGAAGGGAGATCTGTGATGCGTTTCTCTCTTTGTGGTGAGGCCGGCTCCATGCAGCTGACTCCCCTAGAGATGCTCGACTTTTAGCGCTGGTGCAGGGCAGAGTATTAGAACCTTTCTGTCTCATCCCACAGAGCCCCCAGAGACTCCTCCGATCTAGTTTATGCTGTCCTACTGCTGCTGCTTTTTATAGGCCTGGCCACGACAGCACCAGCTTAGAGGAAGGCCTCCAGGGAGCAGACCCATATCAGCCGATCTGCACCCAGGCTGCTACGCAAGGCTGATGCTGAGCCAACACACATACCTGTGCACACACACACACACACACATGTGTAAAGTCAACATTTACCAATGACTCATGTACCCCACACAGCACAGAGGGAGGTACTGGAGTCTCATATTGGAGTCATTCTTGGTCACTTGACCTCTTTGCCTCCAATTAAATTTGACAGAGTTATAAAAACACAAATATTTGCCTGGTTTTTGTTTCTATGCCAAATCTTGAAACACACTTTGAAATAGATTTACAGGAAAATAAGGAATAAGGAATATAAAAGCATAGTTATTAATGAAATTGGCTGTTACAGATGTTTTTTTAATGAACTGAGTTTGTAGCCTGCAATGCTATCCTTCAGTGAATCTAGAGGTTTCTCCATCTCTTTCTACCTCTGTCTCACATTGTGGAGTCAGCATATTATTCAAATTCACTCATGAGCTTCATACAAACTGATGTATCTCCCATCTATGCTATGATCCGATGAGCCAACATTTTTATTGAGACCAAAGCTCTGTGTGAAAACTAATGAGGTGCTGCTGCCTCTCAGGGAAGCCTGCAGGCATACACCTGTGGAGCTGCCGAAAGACCGCCTCAGCAGCCCCCCCCCCCCCCCCCCCCACAGTGCAAGTCCACAGCAGCTTGACTGATCTTGGTACAAAAATAATGGCTGCCAGTGGAGGAGAATGTTTGGGAGATTGGGAACAGAGGGGGTTAGAGAAGTAGAGGAGGGAGGGGTTTAGGGATAAAGCATAGCAGGAGTAATCTCACGCTGTGGCCCAGTGTTGGCGTAAATGAGGAAGTCACATACGATATTATGTAACTTGGGCAGAGTGGGATGGTTTTAAAGCTGGAAAATTACTAGAGTCACTATGTGTTTATGTCATCTGGCACTGCCAATGTCATCCACCACCATCACTCTCTGTTTATAAATGTACATAAAAGAGAGAAACAGATACCTGTGTTTGCTTTGCTTTACAACTACAGTTGTGTTTATTGAGTCTATGATTTTAATATTTTCATGTCACTTGGAGTACTTTACAACCTGTTTTACAGCTTATCTGAGAAATGGATTGCTGTCCTTTTCCTTGTGTAGGAGGTCAGGTCTTGGCATTTCACAAGATGACATTGGGATGACAATCACCCTACTGTATACACACACACATTCACACACACCGCATATGAGCACACATCCAGGCAAATAGATCATCACATGATCCTTCATGGGGACCTCAATTATGCCACCCAGTCATTTTACCTTCCATTCGTCTCACTGTCTCTATTTTTATCTTTATCTCAGTAAACGAGCCTCAACTCTGCACCTCTGAATCTTTCCCAGCTTTCGTTGCACAACTGGCTTTGTTTCAATGACACCTCATTAAAGGGGAAAAAATGGCTTTGACTGCTTTAGGTGGGGTGGGGGTGGGGGGGTCATGGACTGTATAATAATTGGAATTTTTTGCTTCTGTTTTGTAATTTTTAGGAAAAATAATAGATAAATGTACAACGCCTGGGACATTATACATAATACTTTAGAAAGTTTGCACTTGATGCATAGCTGGTAAATGTTTTTCTCAAGATATTCACTACAAGGAGCAGGCCCTGTTGATTTATCCAGGGAAGTATTTTCCATGAAAAAGAGCAATGACCCAAACCCTATTGTTAGTTCAACCAGAACAACATAAGCCTAAAAATATCTCAAAAAGCAGAAGAAAAACTGAGAAGAGGTGTGGCAGCTGTTTTGTACTTTTTTGAAATTTATAGTAAAGCAAAATGTAAAATGGGGAAGTGACATTTTGTAACTTAAAAAATACTGACACACTTACAGGTTTGCATGACTAGAATGCAGAGGAACAATCCAGTGGTTTTCCCCCAGTAAAATCGCTTTAATGCCACATGGACTCTGCCATAGGTTTGGTCATGGCAACATCTGGTGTCTGCTAACTCTCGTGGGTCTCTGTGTGAGCTACCTCAGGCTGCCCTGCAAGGCTGGGAGCAGGTGTCAGGCAGGCAGAGGCAGCAGGGTTCACAGCAGCATGGAGCCCCAGGCCTCCACACCTTGCCAGGGGAGAGTGACAGGAGAGACAGAGGGGGGTCAGAAGAAGCCCCGTGGATTGTTCCCTGCCAATAAAGGGAAAGAGAGAGAGATCAATTGAGGAGAGGAAAGGACAGACATGTCAGCAAACAAGAGGATTAAATTATGATTTCACTTATGACGCACTCTGGTGATGGAGAAGAGAGGCGAAGAGGAGTGGATGAGGGTAATGTCACTGTCAAGGAATGAAGGATGGATATGGAAGTAAACAGGATAGAGGAAGCAGAGGATCAAGTGAGATGGAAATGAGAGGTGAACGAGAGAGAGACAGATAGTATGGGAGATCAGCAGAGACAGGAAAGCTGGAAGTTGCGTGACGAGATTAAAATGTGTGTCGGGTGTCATAAATAAGGGTGAAATCCACGCTCGTGTTGCCGTGTTTGACAGCGGCAGCTTTCCACAACGCTTCCCGGCAAGCCTCTGCTTTGGCAACACGCGCCTCACTCTGATGACGCAGACCTTGCTTAACAAGATGGAGAGGAACCGAACACAAACAGAGCTCTCTGTATGGAGCAGTTTTGCACAAAATAGAGCCAGGCTACTTAACTTGCTTCCTATGATGTTATGTGGTGCTGTAAACAGCAGAGCCAAGGTTCATGTCAAGGTTGGCTTGCTCCACAGAGGACACTCTCAATACCTTGTTTGTCTGACCTGCCAAGTCCACTTAGCTGCACAGTGTTTATTCTCTGTACTCTTTTTTATCCAACATTTTCCCAAAAGGCAATTTTACAGATGTCAGATATTAATCCTTTAGAATTGTTGGAAAGTGAGTTAGAGCAATGAGCTCTGCATATAAATCTCTCTTTATGAAGCAAAGGCCCCACACATTCTGCTCAGGGCATTTCAGTATTAAAGTGATACTCCACCCCACAAAATAATCTTTTGAGTATCAAAGGCTCACTTCCTGTTTGCTTGAAAGGTGGCTTGTAAAAAGGTTGCAGTTTACTCTGGTGAACTGGTGTTGGCTGCAGTGGACTCCAACTGAGACCAGTTTTCACTATGAAAAAACACTGTAAAACTCCTGCTGCAAACCTGTACAAGGTGGCAACTAATGATTATTTTAATCACCAGTTAATCTGAAGACATCATGTATCATTTAGTCCAAAAAATGTCAAGAATAAAAATCATAAAATGCACATCAGAGTTTCCAAAGCAAGTTCCAAAGATCCTAAACTTAAAGATTCATTTCTGGGTACTGAGAATGATCCAAATTGCAGTTAAATAAACAACCTCTGCACCAGTCGTCAAACTCTTTCAAGAAAACTTTTTACGGTCTCTTTAGGGATACTGCTTGATCAAAAGATACATTTTGGGG
Source organism: Lates calcarifer (assembly GCF_001640805.2). Taxonomy (NCBI): domain Eukaryota; kingdom Metazoa; phylum Chordata; class Actinopteri; family Centropomidae; genus Lates; species Lates calcarifer. Next base: position 5,052,974 of record NC_066843.1, on the reverse strand, counting down.
GTAATGTTTCTTTAAATTGACCCCACTGAAGATCAGCTCCTGTATATTTTGCTCTGCAGCACATTCCCTTCAGCAGGGCACGATACTGCTAGCTGGATGTATGGGCACAGCTGGGCATTTGTTCTTATAAGGACAGAGAGTTCACTGTGTATGGTGACTTGTGCTGAGGTAAAGCGCAGACCTGCAGTCTGCTGCCTAGCCCTGGTTTTGCTCTCAGGCCATCAGCGACCTGGCTTCAGTCTCCAGGGAACAGTGTGCAGGACTGGACAGTGGAGGGGAGTGTCTGGGCCGAACGCCGGGGCTCATTTCATCTAAAATCCTATTTCCATGGTCCCTCTGTTTGTAAGGGTGTGCATGACCGGTATGTGGTACATTCAAGTAATCAAATGCACTTAAGATGTTGTGTGTCATGTGAGGAGGTCATTCATTTCAAATAAATCCGGTATCAAAAGATTTAACACTTATTAAATGCTGGTTAATTTCAAACTTGTGCAACAAACATCTATTTGTTTTCTGTTCTACACCTCATTACTTCCACTGTGTGCTGTATCTGTCTATGAAATCAGAAAGTTACATAATGAGCCTTGCTGTGCTCTACTGACTGTGGCATTCGCTCTGACCTGATCAGTATTGAGCGTTGAAACTTGCTTTTGGCTGTTGACCCATCAACCAACTGGGCAGCAGCACTAATGAAGTCAGTGAGCACCCAGCATGCCCTTCACCAGCATGAACTGTCAACATTTTCCATTTTAATTGATATGGCTTTGTGCTGAGCATTATTAATAATACAGTGTTGGTTGGTGTAATTATTCATTTATTTATGGCTGCCCTTTACGTTTGTTTGTGTGTTCGTTTATAGATCCGGCGCAGGAGGCCCACACCTGCCACGCTGTTCAGAGTAGCCGACCAATCATCTCCTGAGGATGATCAGTCCACCCATCAGGTAAAGGTGAAGTCAAAACGTTTTTTTAATTCTAAGTGTCTGTGTATCTTCATCTGCCCTCCTCAGAAAAATTCATCCTGTATTCATTCATCCACCAAGTCCCATTTTGGTGTTGTGATATGTTGAATTCTGTGATTTTGCATCATCTACTGTCTGTGACTCGAAGATTTGAACTTTTTTGATGATGTCAACCATTGTTCAAGCTGAGTAACTGTTAATTTAAACTTTTAAAGGCACCAAATTTTCGCTACATAGCAACATTTGCATTAACAGCTGTTTACTTACCAATCTAGAGGCAACTTTGCGAGTTCAGCATCAAACATCAGTCCTTTACTCACCAAAGAGCTGTCTCCAATAGTAGAGAGCAACACCACCATTTTGCTTCTAGTTCTATCACTTCTTTTGCCCTACTGAAATTAGAATGCTAACCAGCTAGTGTAATATGTAGTGTACTGTAGCGTCCAGTGTGCCCTCAGCCCAACATGAGAGGATGAAGAAGTAGCACTGCCCAGACAGCGTATTCTAACCTCATGTCTGAGGTAAAAAAAAAATAAACAGCTATTAATGCTGATGTTAGCTATGTAGCGATAGCATAAACTTACATATAGCGCTTTTAAAACTGAGTCAAAGACAAGTATGTACCAGTATGTATATTGCTGTGATGTGGTGTTTCTCGGACACCTTAGAAAAATTTCCCTTAAGGGACACAATAAAAGTTAATCCTAATCATAATCATGCATGAGTTTGTATACATCAATCATCATTTATGGATCTTATAATAAACTATGTTGTACATGGGGTGGTATCTTAAAGACAGATTTAATTTATTTTTCTCTCTTTCTGCTTGCAGTGGGTCGTAGGAGAGAACGGAGTGCTCAAACCAAAACGTGTAAATCCAAACGTGTATCAGCCTCCATCACTCAAAGGTCGGTACAAGCAGTATTGATACTACAGGTGGTAGATGTGCGTGTTGTGATTCATCCTCGTGTTTAAATCCTTTTTGTTTTTACCGTGCTTCGCTGCAGTCAATCTTCTCCTTGCTTTTCCATGCTTCATAATAGCAGACAAAGAAAAAAAAAGCATGTGACAGATGGGTAGATATGCACTGAAAGCCTGTGTTTCTTTTTTTATTGTGTGCATGCGCATGTATGATATGCATACACGTATCTCTGGTCTTATTGTACACTCAACAGCAGGTTCTGTATATTTGTGTGTGACAGAGAGAGAAAGGGAGAAAGAGAGAGATTATAGTGTGACAGCTGTGAGACACTGAGTGTGAGTCTAGGAAAGTCTGGATCATCCAGGATTACAGTCAGTTGTGTATACAGCTGTGGCACACACACACACACACACACACACACGAACACACATATGACAGAAAAACATCCATGAACACAAACATGCATTTTCTTTTGTGTCTTAATGCATGTGGCTTCTTGCTTGTTGCATGTGCTTGTTAAATAATCAAAAATCTACGTTTCTGAGCTTGTCTTTAGAGCTTCATTTACTGGGGATTTCTGGGCTTGTGTTGCATGTTGAGTGATGATATAATGAGACAGGAAGCCTCGTTCCTGCATCAGAAATCTGTCCTTCATCAGTTCAGACTCAGAGAGCGAAAGAGAGAGTTACCTCTGAATAATTTCTAATTACATAACCCACCTTAAGCCAGGGAAAAGTGACCTGCCTCAGTGCCGCACATCTCAGGGTGTGAAAGAGGGAGAGAGGCCAAGGTGACCCAGAGGAAGTGAGAGGGGGAGTAGAGGTAATCTCACAAAAGAGAGGAGAGTGTATAAGAAGAGAGAGAGGAAGAGAGAGAGAACAGTGTGAGTCAGCATTGCCGGGCGAGAGCACTGAGGAAGGCGGGGAGTCGAGGAAAGACGAGGGTACAAGCAAACAGATGGAAGAACAGGGTGAGAGAAAGGATAGAAAAAAACAGTGAAGGCTCTACTGTAAAAAAAATCAGTGTGGGATACCGTTTTGCAGTTGCCTGCCTGTCTGTCTGTCAGTGCATGTGTTTAATTGGCATCCTGCCTGCCTGGCATGTATTCAAAAAACCCCCGTGAGGCTTGATAAAAACTGACAGTGTTGAAGCGTGGTAAAACCAAAACAACATATCCCTCTATCCTTGTGTCTGTGTCCATGTGTTTGTGTGGACGTCTCCCTGTGTGTGCGTGTGTGTGCGCGTGTGCGTGCTGTGTTTACCTGTGTGTAGCTGTGCAGAAGATGGCTGAAGCACATATGCAGAACCTAGGTGTCTACCCTCCTTTGGAAGACCCTTGTGAAGGGGAGGAGGATGAGGACAACTGGGAGGGAGAGGACACATCTCCCACCAAAGCTGCTGGTGAGATGGAGGCTCTCTGTCGACTGGCTGGGACCACTACACTACACACAGAGGCACCAAGGATAACACTGTTGTCAATACTCTTTTAAGGAAAAATACAGCCTGCAGCACTTGAATACTGTTTAAAACACAAGGAAGCCCATTTTCCACATTATGTGAAAAATCCAAAAAGTCATTATAATGAGAAAATGATAATAATAAACAATTAGGAAATAATGACATTGTATCTTGTCATCACTTTAGAGATACTAAGTCATCATTTCTCATTATAGTGACACACAGGATCTTTTTTTGGAGCCGGACAAACACATGTCCTCCATAAAATCAGAACGGTCGAGTTTGCCCTTTTCCTTTATACCTATCCTGATTGCGTCTGCATACATTTCCCATAGTCCTGTTGCCTTTGAACAGTGTGAAAAATAATTTCTACAGACTTGAAAATTTGTACAAGATAAATGATCTATCACAACAAAACTTGAGCCTTAATTTGTTTAGTCAAAGTTTATGTCTTATTGTTATTTCACTGTGCCCAATTTGAGTGTTTTCCCTTTAGGTAGGCACATTATGTTACACTCTGCTTCGTGGTTATCACCTGGCTGTCTCTCATGATATGTTAGAGCTTAACAAATTTTATTGTCTCAAAAATGTTCGATTCTATAAACAGCAGCAGGTTTCAAAGTTGGTAAAGTAAAGAAGGCACAGGCAGAAGTAAATGAACAAGAGATGAAATATCACTCTTAGAAACTGTTAGAAGCCTTTTTGTTGCCAGCAGAGCAGAGCTGCTGTTCTCAGAGGAGGAGACCTGTGTAGTTTTCAGGGTAACTGCTCCTCTGAGCACTGACCAGCAGCACAGGTGAAGCTCTGTGTGATGAGAGACAAACCCAGAGTCGTATTATGTTGTGCCTCAGCCCAAATCTGTCAGGGGGTGCACTGAAACCCCCTGAGTTAACTCTTCTTCTGTTATGTTTTGGTGCAGAATATAAAGCCGTTTGACAGTGTTTGGGGAATTAATTATGTCTGTGCAAATATCTGTGCGAATTTGATTGCCAGAAGAACAACATTAAATTAATAGTTTACAAAGAGTTGAAGTGAACTTTTTTGCATGTACAGTCCCTTATTATGTTTTATTTTGTTTTATGCTGCAAAATTATAGGTTTTTAATCTCCATTATATCACATGAGAACAGTGGCATTTCATTCAGAATTATTGCTCTGTTGGCCCAGATGACAGGCTCTCTCAACAAATCCCTTTGTGGAAGCCTGCTGAAACACAAAGTACCGCAGCAGGATGCTGAGAGATCCTGACTGGGTCCTTTGATTGCAGTTCATCTGCTTCTTTCAGTTGAGGGACACAGTTCAAGATCAGGCCACGCTATCAAAAACAAAAATGATCTAATCACATAACTGTTAACTATATCCGGTGAAAACCTGGATCGATTATTTGTTTCAGTTCTGCTGTCAATGCAAGTGTCCTTTTCACCAGAATTAACTCTATAAGTATCTTAATCAAAACCAAACACACTCCATATAACACTAATGATCTGCTGATATCAATGTTTACAATTACCAAAAGCAAAACAAATTATCATGATTGTATTGCTGTCTCTTTTGACATCAGTCTTTGTCTCCTCAGATCACCATGAGACAGCGACCACTGAGCAGTCAGACAGGTTTTCCAGCGTGAGAGAGACGGCCAAGCAGATCCAAGCAGCACAAGAGGAAGAGGAGGAGGAGGAGGAGGAAGAGGAGGTGGGGGACAAAATCGGGGAAACAACAGAGGAGAATAGTCGGGGAGTAACTGAGAGAGAGAGAGAGTGGGGCAAACGTTTGGAGGGAAGGTGTTGTTGTCAAATGGTTAAAATCTGAAGAACTCAGAAAAATGAAGGAGTGGGTGTTTTGTGGATGTTTTGAAAATGTGGAGTGAGGATGAGAGATGGGCCGACTGAATGATAGATACAAACACATGAGCGAGTAAAGATTTCTGTACTTCACCTCTAAAGGGTCAGGTGGATTAAAGAGAGGACAGAGAGGGAGTTTATATCTTAGAGGTGAGCCTGTATGAGCAGGTGAGGAATGATCCACTGACAGAGCAGACTACAGACGCCACTTTCACCCAATGTCCCTTTGTTTATGATGAGAGTAGAGGGGCCAAGGTCAATGTGACCAAATATCCTGCTAAGATCAGTCCTCCCTCTACCTTGATGCTTCTGCACAGAGCTCAATGTTCCTTTTAACAGGGTAATAATTACCACAATAAATACACATAGAAACTTTATTGGGCGCAACTTTAACAAAGACCTTCTCTTATATGACCCTCTCAAAAGTACTTGAAGGTCTTTAAATGTGTTTGGTATATGTGCCACTTTATTTTGAAACCACAGCCTAAATCATCTTTATGATTTGCAGCATATTCATTGTTTAGCCCTCTGATTAAGAGTGCATATACTGCCATCTTGTGGTAGAAGGTAGGAACGACAGCTTTAAAGTGATACTCCAGCCAAAATCTACTGAAATCCACTGCTACTAAAGTTATAATCCTTAATGTTTTCATAGAATCAAGCCCTGCTTTTGATTTTATTCTAGTCATTTAATATATTCACATTCAGGAATTACCTTAGTGGCAGAGTCTGCCATTTCCATTAAGGATTTACAGGAAATGATACAGGATGTAATCCAGCTATATTGTTTTTTATTTTATCTCATTGATGCTCATAGTTTATTTTTCATGCTCTTAACATAGTATCAGAGTTGTATTACGTTACCACATATGTCGTCAAATAAACCAGGACTGACGGGCCTGAACAGTGGTTGTTGGAGGTTTTATTCAAGAGAAAACAGCAGCTGTGGTCAACTTGAATTAATGTCAGTTACAACTGACTACAGTAAAAGTATAAAAACACCCACAGGAACTTCTCAAGCTTTCTATTCTGTCAATCCATAATAAAAAGATAGATACTAAAAATATCTGGGGTGGAGTATCACTTTACATATGACTTAATAATAAACACCAAAATGTTTGTCTATAATTGTGGTAAATTTCATGAGCAAGTGAGTGTATGTGTCTTGTTATTTCATACCATACTTTTCATTTTTGAGCATACTTAAAATGAATATTTAAAGGGCAAAGCTACCTCTAATTTGTTTGAAATACAGTACCCTACCATGTCCTTCATTCCTCACACACATTTGAACTTGATTCATTGTGAACTGACACCCTGTTAAGAATAAAAAAAAATGTAATTTGAAATCTTTTCCATTGGTGTTGACTCGTTTGGGATTTCTCAGTGCTCACAGATTCCCTTTTGTATGTGAACACTTTTCTATTGTCATCTTTTTAATCGCTCGCTCATGATTTGTAAGTCATGGATCTGTTGTAAGAGCTATTTTTCTAATCTAATCGGGGGTGTATGAGTAGCTCAGCTCTGTTCTGTTTCTACTGCCTGTTTCCAAATACGTCTGCACGTAGCATGCAGCACATAGAGCCTAAAACCAGGCACTGTACAGTATGACTGACACTTGAGGAAAATAGTCTCTGCACAAATTTTCTCTACTCTTTTTACCGCAGATATTCACTTGGTCTCTCTCTTTTATTGGAGTCAGCAACAATTTTAAATGTTTCTACTCAGCATCTGTCTAACTTAATTTCCAATTTAACTAAAGAAACAGGCTCTGATTATAAGAAGGTTTCCAGTTGTGCCACGGGATGAATATAACTTGCTGTTTGTATCATCTGGGCGGCTGTTTGTACATAAAAACTGTGTGAAACTTTTTTAACCTCTGACCTGCCCAAGTTGTTGGATTGACTGGGTGAGCAGGTTGTGTGTGCTGAGGCTGTGCATCTGATGCTATCCTCCCTCCTCCGCTCTCTGTTCACCTCCCTTCTTCACCCAGGGTCAGAAGAAAACAACCATGGAAAGACATGTATGAACTCTTAATGCTTATTTCTGTCTTTATTTTTCTTTTTTTTCCATTCTCTTGTTTCTCAATGTGATGTGGTTGTTTTAAAGTGAGCAATAATATGATATCAAAATAAACAGTTTTTCCTTTTCTCCTTTAACCTGATCTGTACTAACTGTGTGTGTGTGTGTGTGTGTGTGTGTGGTGTGAAATACCAAACACTCCTCCACAAAACACAAACACTAAAGCACGCACTGACTTGGAGTATTGCAATGTAGTTAATAGCCCACAGAAGGGGGTAAACTATTAAAGTTAATTTTCTGATTAATTATACAAAACAGGGTCTGTTCAAAAATGTCATCACATTCAGTTTACCATAAAAGATGTAAAACCACTCTTCATTTGGTCTTTTTGTTGTTGCTTCATCTGGTCACTGATAAGGATACAGCGTTTTTCTTTAATGTCGGTGATAAAATACAAAGAAATATCATATTTTTGATAGACTGTCTTGCTAAAAACTTGTTTTAAGGCTTTTAAATGTCATATTCTGTTTTCTAACGAAACTGAAAGTACGTTACAGTTGATTATCTTGCTTTGTTGACAGCTCTTTGACGTCTTGATCTGAGAGATCGATACATCAGCACTTCGGCTTTAGAATAACGATAGAGTTTCGAGTCTTTTGTTTCGAAATGAATATTTTTATTTACGAAAAACAGCGCAGTACACAAGTGTCAACTTTTAAAGCTTTATTTTGAACGTCTTCAGCTGATGAGGTTACTGCCCCCTGTGGTCACAGTGAGTAACTACAGCTCTGTCAGTTGTAAAAGTTTATAGTTTTACATAAATATTAAAACTGACTAGGGTCTCCGAATGACCCAGAATCAACAGGAAGACCACCCGTTAACGGGTAATACTTCCGATAATACGTTCAAAATAAATATCATTATATGTTTGATGTAGTTACGCATTGTGGCCACCAGGGGGAATTGTATATCCACGATTATCATAGACTGTTCTATTAAATGTCAGTGGTAGAAACAATAGCGTATTACAATGCATCCATGATCAGAGACGTTATGAGAGACTAAATCGGCCAAGAAAACACTTTTATTCGTATGAGCATAAATCTAAATGGAGATACCGAAGCAGATTTTACAAAGTTTACAAGTATAATCACTTCTGAGAGAAAAAGGACATGTAATGGTTTACTTGTTACCGCACGACGCACACTTTACAACTTCATTTTCATTAAACAAAAACACTGTACAGCTACATTACATAGTATACTCGACCCATGAAAACAAATCATCAGAAACGCACAAAAGAAATTAAAAGATAAATTTGATTAATTCATTTTAATTGTAACTTTGTTTTGGTCTGAGATTTTGTTTTTGTTTTGTTTTTGTTTTTTTGTTTTTTAAATAGGTATATTAAGTATTAAGTTTCCTTTTCTCTCTGCGTTTCACTCAAAATCTATTTAAAACAGGCAGACGTGTAGTTACGAACTCTGGCCACCGACGCCAGGTTGTTTTAGCCGTTTTGAAAAGGAGTGATTCATCTTGCTGCGATGCTTCTTCTTTGAAAGCTCAGAACCGGAAGACTTGCTGGCGGTGATGATGATGCGGTAAATCAAGTGAGTTTTATGCTTTAAATTTGTGTTTTTATGAAGTTATTTATCGCAGGTTTAAGCTAACTGCATTTTCTTGTTTCGTAGCGTTACTTCCCGTAGTTGTCCACCTGAAACATGATGTGTGTCTTTCACTGTTTAACGGTGTAACACTTAGCAAGTGAAACTAACTTGCATAGAAACGAAGGTGAGTTAGCCGGTGGGAGCTAACAAGGGTAGCTAACAATTCTGTCTAGTTCTTCGTTTGCCCCATCGTTTCTTCTGCGCTACTTTACAACAGTTAAGGACAAGAGTGTGGCAGCCGCTCTGTTTAATGTTTTCTATCTGTCGTCTTTGTTTCTGACAACCTGAAGTTAGCCTGTTAGCTGCGAGGCGAGCACCGTCTCACAGTTGTTTATAAGTGGAAGTGGGGGGGGGGGTCATGGGGTCTGAAACTACTAAATCTAAATTTGATCTGAATTTTAAACATTTAAAATATGCCCATTGCAACCGCCGATGAATGTAGCCTTGCGAGGTAATTAATTCAACAAGAGATGACTCAATACTTGACATTAAGTTCATTTCCTACGCATGTTTCACTCAACATTGACTGGTTGTGATTCACTGGGTTAACAATGGTTGAACCTGTTGTTGTGCCAAGAATGTGATGTTATGGCGCAGGCATCCTTCAATAACTGCTCCACTGCTAAGGTTTACTTTGAGTTAAATAGGGCTTCCTCTGGAAATGTGAGTTTTGAGTTAAGAGTCAGGTTTCCATTGTTGACAGCGCAAATATTTATTTAATGTTTATTTATCTTTACAGAGGATTGAATATGTTCTGTACAGTCCAGACTGTAGTCTCCCTAGTCGTGGAGTCGACATTTTCAATAAGGAAACATCAGTTTAATCGGAACATTGCATCATCAGTTAGCAATTTTAGTCTTTCTATGTTTGTTAGTTGATTTATAAAGCACATTTAAAAACAATAAATGTTGACTAACAGACAATTTACATTATTGGGTTGTTTGATTGATAATTGCAATCAAATAAAAACAACGCTGCACAGAGAACAAATAAAATATAAACACATAAAAGATGGTGTTTGGTCAGCCATGTCTTCATGTACTTTGTGTATTTCTACATCTTAAATCTGGTGAAATGACCTGTGGTGAGGTGTGGAAGTCATAAGACTGCTTGCAGAGCGGCGAGAGAAGTGAAGGGTATTTATGCTTTGCTGTGTTTGCCGCTCTTGTCTGTTACTAAGTTTGGAAACTCACACACTCACAGCGAGGCACAGACCAGTGTGTGAGCTTCAGTTCAAGTTAATCTAAAATAGCAGAAAACTTGTGTGTACTGTCTTTATCTAGATTCAACAGTGGCAATGATGCATGCTTTTCACTTGATTGTTTTCATTATCACTGAATAATATCGTGGACCTTTAAGATTTCCAGTTGGCTCCATGCTGCCTGTTTTCTGTTTCTCTAATTAAAAATCTTATGACTATCACAGGTCATATCTTAATTTTCAGAACAGAAATGTTTTGAGCAATTTAGGAAAGCAACTGATCTATTTTTCATTGTTTGCACTGAAAAGAAGGTAATGATTCTCAGATATAAGTGGGTTCAATATAATATTGGGCGATTTTTAGCTCTTTTTTTGCATAATCTCCTTATTTTTGGTGAATACTGAGGGACAGTGCTACTAAATATAACCCAGCTTTATCTCCCTTGTTGCAGGGCGAGTTTCCTGTCTCACTGCAGGAATGCCGGGTGGAGAGTATGGGGAGCTCGGGGGCAGCCTCCCTGCCATCGCCTCCCTGAACGCTTCCTACTCTACGTCGCTGTCCCTCCCTTCCCCGTACCTGTTTGTGCCGCCTGCAGAGCGCAAAGCCATTTCTGACGTCCGCCGCACCTTCTGTCTCTTTGTGACGTTCGACCTGCTCTTCATCTCACTTCTCTGGATTATTGAGCTGAATGTGAGTGTTGACTTTATTTGCCAGCGTTGGTGAAGACTCAGTTTGACTCTGATGTGGACTTTGCTCTGTTCTCCTGCAGATCTCTAGCACAATCTGGGACAGTTTAGAAAATGAGGTTGTCCGTTATAACTACAAGTCTTCCTTCTTTGACATCTTTGTAAGTGGGTCAATCTAAGTCTGTGTGCATTTCATTTGATTAGATCAGTGTTTATGTGTAATCCTGATCATATTCCACCCTTCACCAACCAGTCATAACAAGCTATTTTTATTATTATGTAGCCTGATTTACAGTAACCGAATCAGCTGTAAAAGTTGGCCACATGACTGCATTTGTTGACACAAAAGGAGAAAATGAAAAACATGTCTGCATCACATGATCACATTAAATGTCTGAGACTGTTTTTCTTTCCTGTTTCTTCCTCCTTGTCTCAGCTCCTTGCTGCATTTCGTTTCCTGTGTTTACAAGTGGGTTACGCTGCCTTTCGGTTAAAGCATTGGTGGGTTATTGCGGTAAGTGAGCTTAGTGACACACACACCCACTGATGTAATACTGTAAAATCTCATATTTTCAGTGCTGGAAATGAACTATAACTCTCAACCCCCCCCCCCTCCACAGATAACCACTTTAGTGACCAGTGTCTTCCTTGTTGTTAAGGTCATCATATCTGATGTGAGTGTGACACTTCAGCTTTTTCACTTCTGCTTTTTGCCTCTAATGTACTATCTGACCAGAGTTTTGATGAGTTTACTGCTCCACAGAGAATCAGAGACATGTCATCATCTGGATTTTCACCTAATTTAGAATCAAGTCTTTTTTTAATGGCACAGTGAGCTTTAACCAACATAAAATACAACTGCCACTTCTGTTAAGGAAGTTCTGACTGTGCAGCCTCAGGATGATGTAGTTTCTGCTTCTACACAGCTCCTGTCCAAGAATGCATTTGGCTATGTTTTGCCAATCACCTCCTTTGTGGTGGCCTGGCTGGAGACCTGGTTTCTTGACTTCAAGGTGCTCACACAGGAGGCAGATGATGAAAGAGGTGAGAGAGTGAGAAAGTGAGTGAGAGACTCCAGACAAGTTTGAACAGGACTCGAAAAACTTTTAACTATGATCCCCTTTTACTTTCACAGCCTACCTAGCAGCAGTGAACGCAGCGTGTGAACGCGCCCCCATGATCTACCCCCGTGCTGTTTCAGATGGGCAGTTCTACTCTCCACCTGAATCTGTCGCAGGTGATGTGTGCTTAAATGTTAAGCCAGACTCAAACACAGTCTGTTTCAGTGGGTTCAGTCTTTCCAGTATGTTTGTACATTTCCCATGTGAGCTACAAACTGAGCCCTGAACTTGTGTCTGCAGGCTCTGAGGAAGATCTGGATGAGGAGGGTCTTGGGCGCAGAGCTGTCACTACTCAGGTACCTTCGTGAGTTTCATAAGTCTTCATACTCAGCTGTTATACTAGCCTTTCTTCACCTGATAATGACTGTTATTCTTCATTTCTCTCCCTGCAGGAGAAGGAGTATGTCAGACAGGGTCGTGAGGCCATGTCTGTGGTAGAACAGATCCTAACCCAGGAGGAAAACTGGAAGTTTGAAAAAAACAACGTAAGCTTCATCATATTTAATTTATCTAAAGGAGACATGTCTCCTCTCCTCCTCTGGTTGGTATCCAGGCTCAAGGACATTTTACTGACTTGACTTGAGCCCCATTTACTTCTGGTATTAGAATGTAATCTGTATCTGAATAGTGACATTAGATCCACAAGTCTTTGCATTTATAGCTGGCTGAGATCCAATCACAATGTAAGCTTGACCGCCTCTAACTGTGGTTTGGCTGATCTAATTGCTTTCTGATATCAGTGTCCTGCATGCATTTATATCTGGCATTAACATTAAGTTTTTAATACCAGGAATAACTGGGGTATAAAGATCCAGTCTCTTTGCTCTAACAGGTTGTCTACACCTGATGCACTTCAGCTGTCGTTTTGAGGCTCACAAACATTTTACATATGCACATATGTTGTGTAGACAAAGTGATAGAAGCCAAAATTTTTTTGTGTTTTGCTACAAGCCGTATGAAATGTTGTGGTTTGATAGAAGTTTAATGAATCTGAATCTGATTATTGAATTTGTCTAGTAGAGCTGGAACTGCAGATACATTTGTCAGTTGGTATGTTGGCTGATAAGTAGCAAGAGTTTGCAGTGCTGACGTGCCAGGCTTGGTCTTAGGTAATGGAGAAACAATTTTCCCACCAGAAAGCAAAACAAGTTCATTTTTCTTCAACTTGAAGGTGTCCAGCTTAGTATGCATCTTAAAAAAAAACCCTCAGGGATCCAAATTAAGATTAGTTGTGTATATTGAAAATATCTTTTTAACTCAAATATCTTTATCAGTATTGGCCTCAAAAACATGGATGAACATTAATCTTTTTTTACAAACAGATCTAGTTTAGTAGCTTGTTTGGTCAGAAGAAATAAAAGCCAAAAATGAACATTCAGAGAAGGTACAACTTTCTGTCAGATATATCACTTATTTGCTAGATAATAAAATGTTTTCGCATCATACGGAAGATAGAAGATTTATTAAGATATCTGACTGACGCACAGTTAAACACCTATCAAACCCAGCTCTAGCCGTACCACACTGCTCATTCCAGAGAACAGTTCATTTGTTGTTCAGCTCGATTCCTCTGAATCTGAGATGTCAAGTCTGTATTTCATCACCAAAGAGGAAATTTGGCATTTTGAGTAAATGAATTGTCTTTTTCCTTGAAATGAAAGCAAAAGCACAATGATACTAACTGTCTTTTGTGGTCATGTCAGGACATGGGAGACTCTGTCTACACCCTGGAGATTCCCTTCCATGGAAAGACTTTCATTCTCAAGGTACAGCAGCCCTTTGTGTACTCACTGTTAGTCTGTGTCTCATGAAAACAGTAGTAACCCAAAGGAATCACATTTAGACTCATAATACTGTGGATAGTCATCATGTTTACATCTACGTGTCATAGTAATTAATCTTTTAATATATTTGGCCTCACTGACCTCTGATGTATAAGTCTGAATTTGCTGTACTCCATTATTGTAGCTGTCAGTGCAGCTTTCACACCCTTTTTAACACTTTGCAGCTGATTAGGCCTGTATGTATATTGACAACCTCTAGAGGGCATAGTGGGGAAATAATTGAGACTAATGGATGTCAAATTAAATCAGATATTAAAGAGACTTCCTGGTGCTGTCATGGAAGCCTCACAGGAACTGGAGTCATGTTACAAACTATTTCTTTTAGCATGTTTAATTTCTTATAGAGGAATTCAGAAGAACCCTGCGGATGCTCCATAACTCAAGGCTGTTTGAGGCGCTCTGGAGTTATTACTGTAAATGATAAACACTGACACACTCCTGCTGTGTTTAAATGGTCTGAGTGTTGATATGTTATTGATCAGCCGGACCTACAGACTTATTGTATAATCTGTTGTATTGTTTTCTGTGTAAACCAATATATTATTATATTTAAAGTGTATAATGAACCTTCCCACTGTCAGCCCTACATGCACTTGAAGGGGGTTTTCTTTTAAACAATAATTACATTGACATTTAGTGTTTCTTTCCAAAACGTATTGTGTGTATCTTTGAAGGATAACAAATGTCTTTAGTGCATTTCTTTCCTCATAAAACATTATTATGATTTGTTTACTTGTTAGAAGTCTTCTTCATCACCTTGTTTTGTTTCTTGACAAGGTACCACATTCTGTCTGTTTCAACATAAATTTTGCCAACCTGACTATAATATGTAGAGCTACAGTCATTGTAATAAAGATGTGGTTTAAGGAAGTGAATTGTTGTATTACACAAGTTAAAAAGCTCTGCAAATTAGCAAATCGCTGCCTCCAAGATCATCTGTTCAAACAGTTGTCCAAGAGTCCAGTGTGTCTCAAAACAGTGGACTCCTTGATATAATGGGGTTTTCCAACAGGACAATGATCGTAAACACTCATGAGAACTAGTTTCAAAATGGCTATTACAGGCTAAAATTAGGTTTTTGAAATCCATAGTGCTGACCTCCGCCTCAGGAGATCATGTGAACAACAAAGAAAGGACTGTGTCAGGAAACCAGAGACTGTGGTCTGATTTATTTCAGTTCTGACAGAAATGGTGGAAGTAGGCTGGAGGATGTGTAACCAAATATGACCAGTGATGTTCAGATATATGCTGTGTCATGTTTTTTTAACACTGTTTTTATGTTCACATACTTGAATTTGATGTGTGTTATTATTTTTAATCAGGCCTTTATGCAATGTCCTGCTGAGCTTGTGTATCAGGAAGTAATTCTGCAACCAGAGAAGATGGTGCAGTGGAACAAAACAGTTTCTGCCTGCCAGGTGACAACTTTTCTTTTGTCTCTTTACTCATCTTTCTGTCCTTGTGAACATCTTTTCATTGTTCAGACCATTCTGTGCCAAAGTCTCAACAGTTCTTCCTGCCCTCTCCTTCAGATCCTTCAGAGGGTTGACGACAACACTCTAGTATCATATGACGTCTCTGCTGGAGCAGCAGGGGGGGTTGTGTCTGCGAGGTACATCAGCACAGAATACAGCAGGCTTCACTTTGTGGCTTATTCCTATTTGTCATCTTCTCTTCCTATCTTCTGTCTCTAGATTCTTTCTGATTGACTGATAGATTTTTCTTCCTTTAGGGACTTTGTGAATGTTCGACGGGTAGGAGCGCAAACGAGACTGCTACCTGTCTGCTGGCATGGCAACCGACCACGACACCAAACCTCCAAGCGCCCGCTACGTCAGGTCAGACCGTGCCTCCAGCTGGACTCCTTGTCACTGATCCAGTAAATTAGGACGTTGTATTGAATAAACCAAACTGTGGTCGTATTGGTTTGATTTCTTTAACTTCTCTGTCGTCTTCTCCTCCTGCTCTGCTTTTATTGCCGGCCTCAGGGGAGAGAATGGTCCAGGAGGATTTGTGGTCCTCAAGTCCAGCAGTAACCCGTCCGTTTGCACCTTCATCTGGATCCTCAACACAGACTTGAAGGTGAAAGCATGCATGCTGCTTTTACATTTTCTGGGGTGTTGAGATGAAATGGCATGGTCTTTCCTTTTCAAGATTAGTGAAATTTGAATTGTCTATATTCAGAAAATGTGCTGTTGCAGCTGCAAATAGTAACAGGAAGCAGAAAAAACAAAGATAAAAACAAATTGGGGGTTTTAAACATGACTCAGTGGGTTATTATACCAGAATCTATGAACAGAAATATATAAATAACAAGCATGAGCTTATGAATTACAGAAAGCAAAAGAAAAATATGCAAAAAAAGAGGTAAGAACAATTAAATCAATTAACACTCCCCCCATTTTTTGTCTCATCAGGGCCGTCTGCCCCGCTACCTCATCCACCAGAGTCTGGCCGCCACCATGTTTGAATTCATGTCCCATTTACGCCAACGCATCGCTGATCTGCGGCCCTCTCACCGCTCCCACCACCACATTTAAAACAGGAGAGACATCTAACTGTACCACAGCTGGCTGGGAGGTATCACTACTTGTGTTTTTTTTTTTTTTTTTTTTTAATTATTATCATTATCAGTGAACCCCCAAAAAATGGGCATAGCAGCACACTTGTGATGCATCCAAGCTGAAGGGACGTGCTGCAGTAACTGCAATGACCACACTTCTAAGCATAGGATGTGAGACATGTGACTGCACGTTCACCACATTTCAGTCACATGAGGAGAGGAGTAATGTGCCTGTCAAAGACGGTGTTCCACCTTACTCTTAAACTTCAGAAATGTTGTTGTTTTTTTTTAGTGTGATCACATCCATATTTTTCAGTGGACCTGTAATTGTTTTGCCACGTCCCTCACCATGCAATGAGAACTGTTTTCTGAAGGCATCTTGTGACACGGGTGGACTTTACTCAAAGAAGGAGACTCAGATGAAGATGGAAGTGATCCTTACTGTGCACCCGTCTGGCTTGTTACAAAAGAACTGATGCAATGGCGTGACTGAGCCTTATCTTTCTGCACACGTTGTTAGCCATTGATTTATTACTTTTTTTTTTTGTTTGTTTGTTTGTTTGTTTTGATTTGTTTGTTTAGTTTTCTCTGCGATGGCTTAAATATGTTTCTCTGGTGCACCTGCCCTAAAACACAAACACATCATTTGAATGGGTAAATGCTGTTTCCACACAGTTTATTTTTCCTTAGCTACACTGTGATAGATGGGGAAAGAAGTCATTTGCTGTCTAAGTACCACTAGAGGGGGGCACCACTGATCCACGGCAGTGAACGTCTCTTAGTTTGACATCATCCTCCAATCTCGGGGTGCAAAAATATATTAGCTAATCAGCTAAAATTTACTCAAATATTACTGAGAGGTTTTTAAACACTGCTTTTATTTTGCACCATGAGATTGGCCAGGAGGTCAAACCAGGCATCAGATTAGGAGGATGTTAGTTTGTGTTGCAAAATGAATTATCAAGCTCAGTTAAAAACAAATGAAGATGATGATGATGATAATGTTCATAAATTAGGATGCTGTACACTTACTAAAGCTATCTTTTGTGCCAATAACCTCAAGTGGCCTTGTGGTAAAAAAAAAAAAAAAAAAAAAAAAAACTGAACTCATTATTTGCCATCAGAAGTTATTACTGTACTGATATGATTTCCATTGACATCAGTGCTGGCCTCCCCTCAGGCCATGAGATGTGGCACTGCACGAAGTTTTCTTGTCATTTCTTTCATTATGAAGCATTATGTTGTGTTTAATCACTTAAAAATATCACCTCCAGCTTATTAAATTTTAGTTTTCTTTTTCAATCTCTGCATCTCAGTGTTATGATGTACCTCAGAAAAAAAAAAATTGTAATTGTGTATGTAATGAAAACTGGCAAAGGTCTGAGGTCTGGTCATTGGTTCAAGTTGCTGTGGAGTTGAACCAAAGAGAGCAAATTGACTGTGCTTTTCAATCCTGAGGAATAGGGCGTAAAACAACTTTGCTGAATTGTTCACACTTTTGAAGGAGCTTATTTAAGGTTTAACTGTGACTGTGATGTGGTCATTTACCACATCACATTCACCAACATGGCTACGGCCTTGAGGCATTTTACTTTAAAAGTCCAGGTATTTGTGGAAGCTGCAGTCACAGTTGGAAATATTTCCTCTTCATGAAGTCCAAAACACATGGTTATTAAGATTTAGTTGGGATTGACTTTTAGCTACTTACTGTACAGAAGGAATGTCAAATGAAAAGTTATCAATGATATCAACAATTGGTGCCTTTATCACATTACATGTCAGCCTTTTATTTTGCGTCGCATTTATTTTACTTTGTTAAATTGAGATTTAATACCTTCAGCAAAGGTATACTGTACACACATGAATCCTGCTTAGAGTACTTACTGTTTTCCTTAATAATAGTATTTTTAATGTATGTCTATAGATTATTCATCAAACATGTTAATTTAAAGCCATCACAACTGACCAACAGTTTTTACTGAGTCTTAACCTGTGTCTTATGTCTAATAAAATGTATGAACTGATGATACAGATAGAATTTGCTCATTATTAGAAACTTCTTGCTGTATATAGTCTGAGTCCCATTAACATCAGATATCTCCATAATGACTGTGTGGCTCCTATTTAACAAATTATCGCAGTAGTTTCTGCCCTTTCCAGCACTGGATCCTACAGTTCTTTATGTCATAGCAGTAATACCCTGTGACTTGAGCCTATGTCACATGCGTGACTTACCATTGCAAAATGGTCATAACTGAACTCTCCAGAATTAGGCTGGCTTCTGAAGGCTGAGCAACCCTTATTATTGTGTGACAGCATGACAATGTTCCCAATCCTTCACCAAAATTCAGCTTCTTCTCTAACAGACCTCTCAAAAATTAAATAAACCACGGACATAAAGTCATTTCAACTGTTCACAGCATCAGCAATCCATTCAACCATTTTTATAAAGATTCATCATTCAGTAATCTAAAGAACCACATACTATGACATTAACAAATCCTTAAATCAATACAGCCATGGTGGATTGGATACAGAGCGTGTAATCAGACCTACTGCTGAAGAGGAGATGTGTTGTCCCCGGGGCAAAACACAATGCTAAGGATAAGAGATGGAACAGCTCACATGATTGTGCTGTGACTGTCTTCTGAGGCTATGGGTGTGTGAATATGTGAATCGATGAGAGAGTAAGCAAAGAGAAGTACCAGTCTGTGGGCTGCCTTCTGTCTGAACTTCTCTCCCCGGACAGGTTCTGGCCAATGATCTGGAGGACGAACATCTACTGGATGTGGA
The DNA here is from genome assembly GCF_001640805.2 of Lates calcarifer. NCBI lineage: Eukaryota > Metazoa > Chordata > Actinopteri > Centropomidae > Lates > Lates calcarifer. Next base: position 5,033,896 of record NC_066843.1, on the reverse strand, counting down.
GCCGCATGGGGCCCTGGAAAATGGGAAGCTGAAAATTAGGTAGAGTTTGGGGATGAATGACCTTTATAACTTTTTTTTGTTCTGTTCTTTCTGATCTTTTTTTTTTTTTTTTTTTTTTTTTTTTACCAGAAGCTCATCTCCTGAGACTGATTCATTAATAAGATTCATTCTAGTGGACCAGATAAATGTTGTGACAGCTACCTTTTCTTACTTTGCCAGATCTTTTTTAAAATATACGCTGCAAATAAGGTCCCCTTTCTAAGGAATCCCTTCAGAGCTGCATTTCTTCAGATCATCTCCCGGGACAGTGGCATTGTGGAGCTAAGGCAAACCAGGCCAGACTCAGCACTGGAATCCCTGTCACTATTGCTTGAAGACCCAAGAAAGTTGCTCTGCCACTCAAATAAGGGAAACACAACTTCCCTCTGGATTATCTGACATTGTGAACACCTGCTGCACGGTGACTCTGCTCTTAATAGATGGGTTCAGCCTTTACGAAGTTCTGCATGCAGTTCTGCTGCTGCTGTTGCGCCGGCGACGAAGACGATGAGGATGAGAAGCAGCCATTAGTACCGTAAGAAGATATTAGACAGGCCAGAACAGCAAAGTTATCACCACATTTCACTTAAATACATGAGTATTGTCATTGTTATCATACACATATTAGTTAATATCTTACACCTGGAGGATACAATCTACTGAAAATGTCTTTGTATGAATGTGCATTAACTGTGTTTCTGGATGCTTTTGTGTGTTGGCTGACCACACAGTCAGGATCCGTTGGAGTATTTTAACCGTGAAGTCCAGAAGCGTCGTGATGAGGAGACCAACCTGTGGAGTACACCAGGAGACCCCAGCCACTCAGAGAGAGATGATGACCGGGCCCTTTACGCCCTGCTGCAGGCCAGGAACAAGACCCGCATGGGCTCTACGGTATGTGAGGGAGGAGAGTTTTGAGGTTTAATTCAGTCATATTAATCTGAGGCTAAAAAGAGAAACCAATAGAGAACTCCAGCTGATGCTACCTGGTGAAAAACTGTCTGAATTTGTTCAGATGAGGTTCAAAAGTGTCAAATGAGTGTCAAAGCTTTGTCCTTTTCTTCTTAAGGGCTATCGCCGTCTGAGTGTTGATATTGAGGCCATGAGAGATACCCGCCGAGAGGTCAGAGACAAGTGGAAGACAATTCTGGAGAACCTAGGTAAGGCTGGACACAAGAGATGTGAGGCGCAGTGTCACACTGTATAAACAGAAATGTACCAGCAATGATTTGCCTTTTTTCCTAGGTTTCATGGCAGAGGCAGACTCGCTGCTGACAGTGTCTGCCGGTGCCTCACATGACCGCATGCGTAACGCCCCAGCAGCACGTGCCCTTCTCCATACACTCCACTCTGAGACCTCCATCTTCAGCAGCAGAGAACCACCACCAGAAAGATATCTCTTCATCCTGGTGAGAGCAGGGGCCTGTCACAGAGAACTGCAGCGACACTGAACTGAACCTTACATAGAGCTCAAGTGAGAGCATCCCTGCTATGACCTGGAGCTTTGGGGTTAAAAAAGAAAAACACCCTTGGGTGGTTGTGAGACATGTCACTCATGCTAATCATGCTAACTTAGCCCAGTATTACGTGATTTGTCCGTCCCTGTGCTCCAGGCTGCAGCAGGGGTGCTTTCCTCAACCCCTGCAGGAGTCCTGTGAAGTAGGTCAGGCAGACTGAATTCACCAGTGAAAAACCATGTCAAAGGCTGCCTCATGTAAGACCAAATATGTCACAACATGTTGAGAAGGCTGTCTCACTCCAAATATGACAAAATAAGTCATTAACATGGCTGAATTTTGCAGTCACCACAGCATCCTAAACTACAAAATACAGTCAGATTTTTCAGTTTAAGCTATAGTTGAAATATGTTTATTATACAGTAGTTCAGTCTAGTGTTTTCCAACCTGAGGGTCAGGCCCCTCTTTGAGATGATTAATGGGGTAGGAAAGATGAAAACTGCTTCCACTAAATTCATTTTTTTGCAATTTTCTCAGTGGCTAAGACTATACACCCTTCTGACAATAATCACATTGACAGTTTCCCTCTCCCTCTCCCCCTCCTCACAGGATCGTCTCCTGTATTTAGATATAGCCGAAGATTTTCTGGCAAAGGCAAAGCGCTTCTATCCGCCGAAGGATGATTCAGACGAGGAAATGCCAGGCCTTAACATAAACCTGCCGCTGCTTCTGGCCAGGGTAGAGGCCATGAACGGAGGAGGCGACGACGATGAGGACGAGAGCGACAGAGACGATGGAAACTTGAGTGACAGATCCTAAGGTCTACCAGCTGCAGTAATAATAGACACAAAGCAGGGGGCAGTAGTCATCAACCCTTGAGACCTGGATGACTTGCATTGCTCCTCTCTTCAAGTGTCTGTTGCCTCATGCAGTGTTGCTGCTGCCTCTTGGAAGTTTTAGGCTGAAGAATTTCTCTTTTCTCCCCCACTGCACAGCTTTAGTCTTATTCTGTGTCCTCTGGTCAAATCTCTAAGGGTTTAGCAGGTTTCCAGGTGAATGTTACAGAGCTGTTAACTCTGTGTGTGTTTTTTCTTCTGTCTGCCAAAGAGTTTTATCAAGTTCCAAGCCTGTTTATTGTTCAGCTGTTGCAAACCTTCAGGGTAGCGATGTTCCTTCGAGCAGAGCCTCTTTATATTTTGTCCTATGATTATCAGCACTCATTTCATCCAATCACATGATCAGTAACAACACTGAAAAAATAGCCCAGTAAGTAATAATTTTAACCAGTTAAAGTCTGCAGCATTGGCTTCAAACACTAGAAAAGAGCTGATGGATATACAATGTAGTATGTTCTGAATGTTGAAATGATTGTGCTTGTGACTTTCTGGAGGTGTGAGGGTGTTTTTTCCCTCCCGCGATTTGCTGATAATGTGAAAGATTTCTACACTCGTGGCAGTTTGTGCATGTGTTATGGTGTCCAGTTCATGATGAAATAAAGTTTGCAGCCTAAAGCCTGTTATTTGTACAATGTCACGTGTTAATACTTTCCCTAAAGCTGCCTCAGCTTAAGTAAGATCAGTTTCCACAATTACGCAAATGACAAAATTTTATGACAAAAGAATTTGCTTTGGCTTTTGGCAGTCTGAAACTTAGAAACTTTAAATAAAATTAAATTTAAAATATAATTTGCTGTGTGGAAGTTAAGTGAGCTTAGGGCAGAAGCTGTGGCACGAGAGCAACATTCCTCTGAAGTGGAATACAAGAATCTCCTTCGGTCTGTTCCTATGCCCTCACGTGGCCTGCCGCCTGTGCACCCATTGCTGGCTTCTGCTCTGATCCACAGATATAACACAAATCCTGGCCTGGTGCAGCCTGTTCGGCATCTGACCATCCCGCTGGGACCAGACCGGGTTGCAAATGGATGGTGTCTGGTGGTCAGCTGGATGTTGTTGTTGTTATTATTGTTGTTGTTATGTAAGAGAGACACTCTGGAAGCACATGTTTGAACACGGCACCAGCGTGCTGGCACACTGACACACACACACACAATACTAGTGCCACTCTGTGGTGCTAGGATGAAACACAGGAATCAATAGGAATCAATAGAAAGTTAACTTTCCCTCAGATTCTTCTTTCTGCTGAGTAAGCACTGTGTGTCAGGTTGACCTGTGTAGGAGGCTCCTCTCTGTCCGCCCAAATTCACTCATCTGTCATGAAAAAGAAATACCTGACTCATTCAAACTTGCACTCTCACAATATTTTGCTTTATTTACCGTCTCCTGACAGGCCCGGGCTTTATCCTGCGATTGCCCTTCTCCTCCCTCTCTTCCTCCCACTCCACATCTCTTTCTCGGTGACAGCTCATTTAAATGTCACTTCCCCAGCAGCTGCGCGGCGGCATTGTTACGCAACGCAAAGTTGTTCCTGGCCTGGGCCTGGTCTGGTGTGCCTGTGGAGGGTAGAGGACGAAGGGGGCGTGTGATCGCTGTGACAGGGCTCACCTCATCACTGTTCACCTTTACAAACCCTCCACATCCCTGGCTTCATTAGCATAGCATGACTCACCCAAAAACAGCTAAGACGTGAAAGCCATCTGATTCCCTCTTGCAGTCGTAGCAGGTGAACACCAAAATTATAACAAAAAAAATTTTAAAGTGAACTGGTTGTTACTGATTGCTCAGTGTCAAGTTGATTCTAAAAAGATATGATCTCAACAGTGAAGGACCTTTTGTGACTTACTAGGTTTCTGAAATGGCATTTCATGGTTGTCATGGTGTCATAACATGACTGAACGCGTGACCCCAGGGATGCCTACGGTGCTCTTGCTGTCTTTTCTCTCTCTGACACTGAGCAACATTTTACATATGGAATGTTAGAGATTGCAGGAGGAAAAATGAAATATTGTTGCACTTGACAAGCAGAAGGAAAATAGCATGAACTGTTGCATGACATGAATAGTCAGTGGAAAGGAACACTTTATTTAGCCTTTATATTACATTTAATAAATGGTTTATAACCCACTATAATATATGTAGATTTAAGTGTTTATTATGTATGTCAGCAGTTATAATTACTGCAGGCACCCATAGGCTACCGATTTAATGCCACAGTGTGATCAAACCTCTTGTCACTGGGATTATCACACTTCTTATTCTGATAAATCTGATATATGCTGTTGGATGATATCAGTACCTGATGTGGATGAATGAGTCAGAGACACTGACTGGTAGTAACATCACACCAGCAGGCAACTGTCAGAGGTGAAAGTCCATTTACTTGTGTGTGTGTGTGTGTATGAGTGTGAGTGTGAGTGTGAGTGTGCGCTTCCCAGTCGGTAACCTGAGTTGATTACGGCTTGCGTGGCGCTCTGTCACTGAGGTAATGAATCACCAGGGATGGAGCGCTCACTGTTACTGTGAGGCAGTGCACTGTAATGGCATCTAATGAGGGGGCTTGATGTTGTCACAAAGCACAGCTGTTGTATAAACTCCTTCTGAGTTGTATCATGAATAAAAAGTCAGCAGGATGTGATGAAGCCACTTCATAAAGTTCTCTGGCTTCTCACCTTTTATCTCCAAGTGACAGATGTCTTATTCCTTGTCCATACATACTTAACCTACAGGCCAGAAAGATCCTTTGTGTATTAAAAACAGCTGCTTCAACTGTTGTCTTTCCACATTAGCGAGATGTCTCGTGCTGCTTCATGTACATCAAGCCCAAGACCTTATTAAGATTCCTCTCCAAAGACTAAACCTGTTGTGTATGTCTGTCTACATACTTATATAATCTCCATACAGCGTGTCCCCGTGATACTTTCCCCCTCTAAGATACTGTGATCACAGCTGAAGTGGAAAATGTTGGGCTGAGTGATTACAGAGGTGACTGGGCATACAATTTGAGAATCAGGGGATTTTCAGCCCAATTACCCTTAACCCCTCCTCAGAGCGCCTTCCAGCTCTCAGGGAATGAGACATGGAGCACTTGGTGTCGGATGTCAGAGCACACTGATTGTAGAGTGACAACATGGATCAGAAATAGAAACAGAACATCTATAAAAGTCGAGGACAGACCCGAGCCCTGACATAGACCGCACAAAGAGAGAGAGAGAGAGAGATAGTGGAAGCCAGGAGATACAGCCAGCTGAAGCATCCCTGTTTCCTTGGACAAACATCTCGGACGCAAGACCAGACCTTGGGACTGATCGACAAGACTCCATTGGGGGCGATAAACCTGAGACAGATCTTCCAAACAGCAGAGAAGATGCCAATCTGTAACGTCCTGGAGAAGTGTAATGGTGTGGTGGTGGGAGCTGAGCTGACCTGCAGTGTACGGGAGGAGAACAAGGCTCAGAGGGAGAGCTACAGTGCTGACTGGAACAGTGTCAGTCTCAAGACTCGACCTCAGGAAAGGTGAGAGCTCATAGACCGAACACAGGTCCCATTACTAATAATGTCCTAGCTGTGATTTAAAACCTTTTATACCATTATAAGATATGGATTGAGAGCTACTTGCTGATTTACTTGGCAAGTTCTTGAACTATTCTCATAGTGGAAGGCAATTGTAGTCTAATTAAGTAGGTAAATCACAGTGAGTGCTCCCACACTTTCTAACTTCAACTGTTCTCTGATGCCTGCAGGCAGACAATGAACATGAACGATGACTCTCGCAGGGAGACTCTGTCCCGACAGTGGCAGGCACGTTCGCTGATACAGACCTGCCCCTCTGGTGTCTTCAGAGTGGGCACCGTTGAAAGAGGGGTGAGGGAGCACCAGCTGCTGCCGAAGAGAAACACCCTCCCCTTGCCCATCTTCACCCCCACAGAGCTGGGCGTCAGGCTCGGGCGCGGGGCCCCGCACACCGAGGAGGACCTGCAGCCCTTCCCCACTCCAGATGGAGTCTGTCCCAGCAAGAGGACCGTGGACGAGATCACAAGAGATCTTCCCCCAGTCAAGCCGACCCTCATGGAATTCGCCAAAGCACCCAAAGCCCTGGGTCGCTCCATGTCCCTGGAGGCTCAGAGAGGGTGAAAAACAAAAGGACAAAAAGAGAGAGAGGATGTTAGGGAGAGATGAGAAGGATGAGAGATGGAGAAGGATAGTCATTGAGCAGAGCATGTCAGGAAAGAGCATGACAAGATGTATATAGATTTATCTCTAGTGACATTCATCATAAACCCTACATACTGTAGATTTTTAGCACTGTCTGTGTTTCTTGGCGAGCACAGCACCAGGTAAATGTCACGCTTTGTCACTGTTGGCATTTGGGTGGTCAGTGGTATTAAAAATGGTTACATGAAGGCATTCGCATCGTGATGGAGAGTCAGGGTGTGTGTTCTCAGCTGTGCCGTGGGTTAGTCTCTGCCTGTGCTGGCCGGCTGGGCTCACCATATCTGCTGATCTCTCACTGGAAACACTGTGACCCAACTGTTGCATGCAATGGTGCACCTTAGCCGTGCTGCATGCACTTCCATTGGACTTTCTTCTGTATTGAAATGTGCCAGTAAGGGAAATGAAAGTGTTCTTGTGGTCACCTGACTTGTGGATTCTACCTGTAATAGGGGGTGAAGGAGTGCAATGATGCAGAAAGTGACAGATAGAAAATGACATGCAAAAGGCAGAAGCAAGTAGCAAACTGTAAAGAGGGATGGAAAAAAGGGAGAGGGAGTCAGGGGGGAAGGGGAGGGGTGAGGGCTCGGGGAACATGCCTTGGTCAGCATCCAGGCCTCCAGAAGCCCTTGACAGTCTCTGATCTCTGTGAAGAGTACAGAATGCGCCAGTGTGATCACACACTGCAGCTGTACATATGTGTGTGTGTGTCCTTCTCCGTGTGTGTGTGTGTGCCCCAGCTGACACCTCTAATCAAGAGGACTTAGGAAAACTGATAACCTGTTATTTACTGTGTATTAACTGATCTGCCTTGTTCGTTGAGTGGCAGCTCATGTTCATATCTGATAGAGGAACAGACACTGTAGTAGCTGAGAATACCTAGTGGTGTAAATGAATTTGAAATTGAGTGCAATAATGTTGAAATATTTATCCTAGATATTTATTATTTTTACAAATAAAAGCTATGTTGCTCAACACTTGTTGGTTGTGATGTTTTCTGTCAATGATGCAACAGGAACACACTTTGCAGTGAAGGTCTGGTTAACTGAGACATAGAAAACCTCATGTTCCCTTGGGATAATGGGGTTATGGAAAGAAGAAAATGGGATACAACAAAGAAATGCAGATGAACAGGAGTTACAACGTAAAGAATACGATATGATAGTAAATCTAAATATATATGAATATAACAAATGTATCTATATAAGTAAAAGGATTTCTGAAAAACAGCAGAAGAACATACTGATGAAAATACTGAAAGAAACACATTAATATGGAAAATGATTTTTTTATGTGGGATCTGCCAGACAAGCTGATATAAATAGCTGAGTATATCTGTCTCCCATAATTTGGATACATACATACTTCCACTGTGTCCTCCACCCTCTCAACAAACACCACATCACCACTTTACATCCCTCATTTATCTTTCATGTTCCGCCTCCCGTGTTTGTTCTCGACACAGAACGCACTGTTCCCCTGTTAGTGTGCAGAGGGGTAATGGATGCACTGCATCACCGCCTCTTCTCTCACACTCTAAATCTACAATTTACTCAGTCTAACTTATCAGTTATTACTTCTGCCATTAGCTGCCTTTCTCTAATGAAGTCCCATTCCTCTTCAGAATTGTATTTGTCTCTTTAACCCCTTCTGACCTACCGTGCCTCTGTCTCTCTCTCCCACTTGTCTCCCCGTGATAGGCAGCGTGTGGTGGTTTGATATTAATAGCTGGGTAAACACTGGCATTGCCCTGGAGACAGTGGAGAGACAGCCGTGTCGGCACGTTCTTCTCATTTGAGCTCTTAATCCTAGTGTTTTATCAGAGATTTGGGTGTGCTGCCTTCACTCCCTATCTTTAAAATTATCCTCCCACACTGCCGCTGAAATCCCTTGCTCCCCACCCTGCACTGCCACAGTACAATCCAGTTTTCAAACTCCAAATGAACTTCCAAACCCTGAGACTATTTTCAGTGGATGCCATGGGATGCGGGAATTGAGATGGTGTGTGTTGTCACAGACAAATCTACTAAATTGACACTGAAATTCTTTCCTATGCCTCAGCTGTCTCAGCTGCACTCTGCACAGTGTATTATCCCATTTGGCAAACTCAACCTATCTGCTACTGCAAGCAACTTAATGCAAACCTTAAGAATTGGGTCATAAACTGAACATTAACTCAAAACCTTTCCCTTTACCTGAGTTTGAACCAAGAAGAAAAAACACCTTAACTGTTTTTCTGACTTGGAAATATCCAAACTATACCTTGAATTGCGTTCTTTCCACGCACTGTTCAAGATTGACTTGCTCTTATTGTCATCACCTGGAAGTAGTGTTCCTCCTCATATCCATCCAGGCATCACAGTGTATTTAAAGACAAGGTCATACAGTGTTACATAAAAACAGATCTTATATGGTGTCACACTCTTGCTATGTTGCCCACAGTGGTAGGTAATGGCTACACCCGCACTATGGCATGTGGAGTCACTGTGAATGCTTGTCAACACAGCTTGAGGCCTATTTACCATCTCACTCCACCACCATCTGTTGCTGCTCCCTACTGGATAATTTGGGTAATGCACATTCAGAAAAGAAAAGGTATAGTGTTGCAATTAACATAGCACAATATCATATTTATTTGTCTGTTTCATTTATTGTAAATTAACGTGAAAGATGTTTAATTGTAATAAGCACGAAAATGACAAACAAAAGTGTGAAATCATGATCTTTGAGTGGCGGTTAACTCAAGATAGTTTTCTTTCCTACTGGTGCCCATTAAAAGCATATTTGGTGAGTGAATTAATTATCAGGATCTCTTCTTCTCTGCCTCTCCCTCTGCCTCTCCCCCAGCACTGTTGCTCTCTATGGAAAAACAAAAGACAAAATTACACAGCTCAAAAGCATCTGATGAACTCATCTCTTCAACCATTCACAATCAACAGCACCATAATCACTTGCAGTGTCCCCAATCAGCACCATTCTCATCACAATTACTGTGAGGCTTGCTGTTGTCACTGCTCCTGTCACACTACTTCAGAGACCCCACTTTGACATCATGGGAGCAGACCATGGTAATTGGCTGTTGGATTGGATGTTGCTGCGTGTGGTTGGCTTTACCTGCCGCAGGAGCGACGCCGGCTCCCACAGTGGCAGTGGTGCCGGGCGGCGGAGGAGGAGGAGGAAGAGGGACAGCAGGCCTGATCACACAACATTCAAAAATATTCATCAGTGTGAGTGTGTGACATCACCTGGATGTTTTTTATCTTCATAGCATGAATAAGCAAAGTCAAAAACCCAATGATAAAAAGTGAAATGATGTAAAGTCTAAATAGAGTTTAGTATATTATGTGATATATGAATTTAATAAGAGAATGGCAGATGCATAGTTAGTATTTCTAGGCCTACTGTAAAGATTTTGAATAGCTTGATTCTTCTTTCCTTTGGCAGAGAAACAGTTCCAGCTACTTTTTCTACTGTCCTAACTGTGTTGACAGTTACTAAAAAGGGTGAGAACAGGTCCTTCGAGTACAGCCAAATAGCAGTGAAGCATCCCCTCCCTTGCTCTCCAAACCGTCCTTAAATGTCTCATAAAAACAGTTTTAGCTGAGCTGTACTGACAATGGATGTGGTGTTATTCGTGTACTGTGGATGTACAATGCTGCACCTTATCTGAGTTGTGACCTCAGTTTAGTGGCGAGAATAATCACTCTCTCAAATTTTCTATTCATGCAGCTGACAAATTACTGGGAAAGTAGTGGCTGATCAAAATCAAGACAGAATCTCATCAAGGTGGTAAATCTGTAAAAGGGGACCTGCTACCTTAACCATTATTGTTACCAAAGCATGAGTAAGTTTGAGCTATTTTGGGAATGATTTTCAGGGAAGAATACACCAATTGAATCTGCGTCACACAGTGGATCCTAGGTACATAAAATGTCTCTTCCCCCTTAATTGAAATTTCATGGATTTGCACTGTCTGTCCAAATTAAATTCCAGTGCCTCTGCTATAAAAATGTCACAGCCTGCCAGCAGGTGACGATTTAATACGAATTGCAAAAATAAATCTGATTCCTCTTCAGGATTATCCATGCTGTTTCAAAGTGGTAGATGTGCCTTTGACTCTTTATTTAATCTGACAGTTAATTCTCTGCACCAGCAGTAAGGAGCCGTCGTGTGAAATGTGATGGACATGTGGGAGCTCTGATCACCTGTCTGTGTGTGGCGGAGCAGAAGTGGGTTTGTTGGGGTCTTCTTGGCAGACCAGCGTGGCCTGAGGCAGGAGCCATGAAGGACAGGACAGGTATGGGGCAGACTGGTAATAGTAGTGGTATATCTCTGGGTCAGCTTCATTCTCTTGAATTATAACCAGATCTCTGGGAACCTGCACAGTGAAGGACGAAAATCAGTTTAGCTGCATTTCTCAGTGCAAGATCATTACAAAGTTTTCACTGGTCGAGTTTAGTTCAGTTCAGTTTAGTAACACTATGACGGCAGGGTGGATTCTTGACTCAGGAAATTCTTTACAAAGGTCTGAAATGAAATGAAAAAAGATTCAATTGTTTAACCCACCAAGTAGATTTATTCACTAATTTAAAAATAGGGAGGAAATAGGGATGGCTAGAAACTTTGGGTTCTTTGGGATCTATAATAAAATCATGCTGGGTATGCAAATGTGGAGTAAAAGACTTTAATTTAGCAGTGAAGCTGAGTAAATTAAATTAACCCAAGATAAGGGTGTTATATTCTGACTCATTTTCTTATTAAAAGTTATGACAATTTTCATCTTCTGTTTAATTTTTTTTAAAATTCAAGTTCAAAATCCAAACCCATTTTAATCAAATTTATTATCTGAACTGACCCTGACCCTGGTCTGGTACCCACCTCAGGGCCCGGCAGCGGAGGGTCAGATGACCATCCAAATGACCTGAGAGCTGACATGGTCATATTGTTCATGATGACCTGGTGCATCTAGGCGTTCTGGATCATCATCAGCTCTACAAGGTCTGCATATTGAGAATAGCAAAGACACACACTTTCTCAGCTCTGTCTGAGGGTCCTCTAATTGTCTTATCTGATTCATCAGCCTGCTGTTGTGGCCTCTTCCCTCAGGGGTGACTGGGTGATTAACCCACATTGTCTCTGAAGAGGTGAATCTGAAGTTCCAAGATTAATTTTGTCACTTCCTTCTCACTCAGTGTTTGTTTGTTTTGTTTTTTTTATTTTGTAATGACTCACACCAACTTGTTCCCAGCAATATAAATGTACTAATATACAAAGGTTTAAGAAACTCTATTCATATGATCATAATTCCACTGTCATTTAAAAGATTATTTTAGATGTTTATGTGGTTGTAGTTTTAAGCACCCTTTGTCACCCTGATTAATTATTAAAGGCTTTCCGGGCACTATGAATGTTATCTCTGGGAACCAGCTGTTTGTTTGCTCAGTGATGCAACATTCTGTAACTTGACAAACTTTGTGATATTTCACCATCTTGAGGGGGTTCAGTCAATTTCATAAATAATATAGCAATAATGTCAGCTAATGTAAGTCTGTGTAATATTCATGCAAAGAGCATGTGACTCATTGAAACGTGTGATGGCTTGTGGGGCTAGATTTGCCTGACAACATGTCTTATAAATAACATTCATCAGTTATTGTATCCTCTCTGGTGAAATAGTTTTGTCAGGATTGCCACCTTCAATGATTGTATCCACATTAAAAAAAAGAAAGAAAGAAAACCATTTGAGTTGGCAAATTCAATGTTCTGTTTTTTGCCATCTTCTCAAAATTGTAATTATGTTCTTGATATTCAGCACATGCTCAGAACAACAGCTCCATATTAATAAACCAAGAATTTTAACTCCACAAATTGAGGTAAATGAGATAAACAAATTCACGTGTGTGTCAGCTAATGTGCTGGGAACACTGGCAGTCAATTAATGTTAAAGATAAAACAGCCATCAAGGCACTTTTATTAACAATGTGTCCAATGTCATGATCTGCCCCTGTGAGACTCCTGTTTTATTCTGAAATTACTTTCCTTGTTTTTCCCTCCAGTGTTTCATCTCCTCACCTGTTCCCACTTCCCCAATCAACCCTGCAGTCACCTGATCTCTCCACACCTGAACCTCATTCCATAATCAACCTGGACTATATAAACAAGTGCCCTTGTCTGCTCTGTTTCCTTGAGTTTCCTGGTGCTGCTGCTTTTGGATTTTTCCTGTGAGTTTTCCTTGTGTTCCTGCTTCCTGTGTGTGTTTTTGCCTACCAGCATTCCTGCCATCTTACTCATCTGCTTGTAAGCCTGCTCTCTTTGTTCATTTATCAAAGTACTGTCATCGCACCTCTCTGTGTTAATGTGTGTTTGCATTTGGGTGCTGAAATCCTGAACCATAACAGACTTTAAATTTGATGTTTGGTGAGGCTGTTTTCTGTTCGCACAAATTAAAAATGAAAAGTAACCTACATTGTCAGGAGAAAACTTACTGAGATTAAAGACTGATATTTTTTTTAATTTTTTTTTTTGTGTATGCAATCTGGTAACAAATCATCAAATTACTGAATGTTTGCATTGTGCCATACAGTAAGTCAAATGCAAAGTTGCCTCGTGAAGCTCACAGTATGTGCTAAACCAAAAGTTTTGACTTTAAATTAAGTCAGTCTAAGTTGGAGCACAGGATTGTTTTATAATCTGAGTAAACTCAGAGAGACACAGTGGCTGGGCTTAGGCAGCCATTAGAACAGTTTCCTAAAATCCATATGCACAGTAACATTTTGGGGGGGGGGGTCTGGTCTGTAGTGCCATAAAACGCAATTCTCAATAATTGAATGCTTCCTTCAGATGTAGCAAACAGGTCTGACTAAGACCTGCTGCAGCACTTGGGCATAACACATATGTTCATACACAAACTTCATGCACACACATATTCTGAAATTGTCCAAGCTCAAGAGAAAACCATAAATAATATATCTGAGTGCGTGCTAGCAAGCCAGTAATGTGACAGACAGGGAAGAACAGCTGTGAGTGTGAAATCCTGAGATTTAGTTTGTGTGTGGTGACAGTCTGCCATACCTTCCTTGACATGACCGCCAGGCCTAATGGAGGGAGCCAAGCCGGGAGGCATCATGGTCGCTGGGAGCTGCTGCAGGATAGCGGTGGGCTGCTGAGGAGCCTGGGGAGGAGAGATGGGACTGTAATGAGGCTCTCTGCCTGGAGGCACAGTGGCTGAGAATAAAATGCAGGTATCTACCTGTATAGGAGGTAAAGCTCCACTCCATGGTGAAGGGAGGCAGGGGGGATCAAAGAATTATCTTCGCATATGCAATCAATATTAAAAATGTCACCCCTTCTAATACTAGAAATGATTGTGTTATTATGCAAGATGAGTAATCAGGCTTTGTGTCTGAGCTACACAAAGCGCAGTAAGTTAATTGTTGCTATGATAAGGAGCTTTAGCTGATCACACCACCAGCTACAGACAAGTGAATGAAAACACTGCACACTTACAGGAAGTATCTGAAAAGCGTTTGGATCATACGGCTGAAACTGTGGATAAATATCTTCTGTCCACGCCATAAGTGAGAGCTTCAGCTGATACTGTTTACGAGATACTCGGTATGTAATTCTAACCTGTTTGCTGAAGTGCAGGGGCGCATGGTAGCAGGTTGCCAAGGTGCCAGAACACAAGTAATAGTCTGCACACGCACACTCAACCCACACAATGCACAAACATACACACGGAAAACCAAGCGCACCCTCCCTCCGTCTGTGATCACTGCATTGACCTACAGTATGCAGCACAGGCTGTTTGTGTAATTAAGCTCACTTTAGAAGCAGAGCAGCTGGTAAGTCAAAGAACTAAAACTATAATACTTCTCCTATAAAAAGTATCCACCCGCTTAGACTTTTTGTTCATGTTTTACTGTTTCTACAACAGTGAATCACAGTGGATGTAATTAATTTTTTTTTATGACACTGATCAAATGAAAAAGAAATCTTAAATGTCAAAGTAAAGAAATAGTGACACTTTCATCTAAATTAAAAACCCTGTGTAGGCATTCTAGATATTAATAGTCTGAAATGAAGTAAGACTTAATCCGCTCATATGTACAAGTCAAGCAGCGACCAATTAAAAAGTTCCAGTGATTATTGTGCTAATGAGATGTTTATCCAGAGTAACACACAGTAAGATCACTCAAATCACTTTAATATGAAGAACAAATATGGAGTTTAAAGAAAAATACACTTTTTTGAGGTATGTTACATAGAGCACATGTCTAAGTAAACACGTGTTTATTTAAATTACATTACGGATCCTCACTTGTTTTGAAGAGCTGCTAAGAGTGCTAATAAATTCCTTACTAGTACAATGACAAATACTGTGCTATGCTATCCTGTCACAGTGAGTGTAGAAGCCTCTGTTGCTGTTTTTTTCCACCAAGAGTGGTACAAAAGGGGGCAGAAGCCATTCAAACACAGCTAGTTAAAGAAAACAGTGAAATGTTTCTCAAAGTAGTGTTTATATCTTTGTTTTGTGATCTGTTGCTGAAGCTGCCCACAGTTTTTTCCCATCAGCTGTCACAAGCTTGTCCATCATTATCTGTTACAGTAAATTGTCAGACAATAGTGTCCACACACACTGAAAAGATGAGTGACTGTAGCCTGCATTCTGGCGTGTATATCATTTTGTCGTTTTTCTCACCACTATCGAGTAGCGTGCAGCAGAGATAATGAAACATGGTCGTGGTGCTTTTAATTTAGCAATCTGTTTCTGTCTGACTATGTGAACAGAGAAAGTGCTGCTTACATTACATTATGGTAGGTGGCTCAGTTATACACTAAAATATTTCAGTGGAAACCGTGAATACAAGGTTTATAACAGTTTATTGTAGTTATAAACCAATGTAAGTTTTGGTTGTGTTTTTATGTGTGTGTGTGTGTGTGTTTTTCTATTAATATTTGATAACTGTAAGTCCTATGAGGCACCAGTAGCTGGTGTATAAACTATTAATTAATACTTGATGATAAAGCAGTTACACATAGTTAAATATAAAGTGTATTGTGATGTGTCTTCAGTATATTTAATTAACCGTTATAAACCGTTTAAAGGCCACTTGTGAATTATGGGAACATGTGAAATAAATATTTCATAACACACTGTAAAGTTGTCATAAGGCAAAAAGTAAATGTCAAATGTCACATGACCCATATCAGGGCCTTTATAACCTAATTTACTGTTTATAATGCTTATAAAAGCCAAACAGTTAAGATAAAATGTTGCTAAAACTTTAATATCTCAAAATCTGTATTTGTTTAAAATTAAGTCTTTTTTTCTCAGGTTGACAGAAAACAGTATTGAGCTCATGCAGAATAAGTGTCATCACTCTAGTTTTCCTCTGATTGTTTGTCCTTGTTTTAAATTGCTCCCAGTCTCCCCACAGGTGATCCCTGAGCATTAATATTTAAAATGTGATGTGGCCACAGGTGTGCATTTAAGGAGTGCTCAGAATGCGACACAGCCAACAATGCTCGTGTAATAGATGGTTACAGCCCAAGAGCTTCACTATGGCAGACGACACTAATTAGCACACAGTTTACATTCACTGTACCACTCTGCCTTCCAACTCTCCCTCCCTCCTCAACCCTCCCCACCCCTTGTCAGAGGAAGGGGCCTCCACACCCCCATCGCATCTCTAGCTCTGTAATTAAAACGCTGTAATCTGGGTGGATCGTCTCTATTTTTAAAAGCCCCCTGTCATCGTGTGGGCAAAGTGACACAAAGGGAAGCATCAAGCGGTGACGGAGGAGGAGGAGGAGGAGAAGGAGGAAGGGGGGGAAATGGGAACAACTGCAGCAGCAGGTGATGATGACCAACTCAGTGAGGGATGAGGAGACGAATAAACTGTTTTAATTGGCAGAGTGGCCTAAAGATAATTCTCATCCTGTTGTCGAGTGCAGCCCACGCATCTCACATCAGCTACTTGGAAAAACAGATGATTTTTTTTTTTATAGAAACAAAAAAAGAAGAAAGAAAAGTACTGTTCATATACCACCAAAGAAATATAATTCACATCCCAGTGCCAAGAGTTTAATGAAGTCATCAAAGACAACTTAAAGACCATAAAGTAGGGATGGGCAGTATTTCAATATGATCTTTCATTATTTCACTGGAATGATATAGAACCTCGAGTGTGAATCAAGTCTTGAGTATTACAAAACAAACTAACACAAAAGTCTAAGTTTTCATTTCCAACTTCTGATTCTGAATGCAGTCATTACTCGAGTCCAAGTCCAAGTATAAGTCATCAGCATCAAGTCCAAGTTGGATCACAAGTCCTGAAAATCAGGACTTGAGCACTGCAACACTGATAGCTATATGTACATTGGTATGGGAAAAGTACCAATTTAAATATTGAATCTTATTGATAATGATATTGATTTCATCCATACTGCCCAGCCCTGCGCTGAGGTACACAAAGACACAATACAACTTCCCTGTATCTGTATCTATAAGTATCTATAGAATATGATTGGAACATTTCAGGAGCCTCAAAGGCATAGCTGATATATGTCAAATATGAATGTGACCCTGGAGCTTCCTGACACTTAAATAGCTCTCTATAGGGACTCAGCTGCTGAGGTATGATTAAATTATTTGCACTTCTCAGTAATATTTAATCACACTCATGCACGCACACACACACACACACATGCACATGCACACACACAAATGGCCATCAGTGTTGGTTAAAGGGTTAGCTCACTGCATTAGAGATCATTTATTCATACCCCAGGGGTGGTGAGGGAAGGCCGTGCATCGAGGATGCACAGCAGTTCTCTCTGCATCAAAGCTAAAAGCATTAACCACATTAGCTGGACGCATTAAAAGCAAATAGCATAACATCACTGCTGTCTAGAACTTATTGCATTTCTTTAAATGTTATCCTATTAGTACGCTCAAGTTCTCTGGAATTGTCGCCGCTATCGTTCAGCGGATGGTGACAGTATGATGGCAAATTTGAAATTAAAGCTCTTATCATTAGTTCATAAGTCTGACTCACTTTCACCCCCCCCCCCCCCCCCACACACACACACACTCACTCACACACACCCCTCTTTTGCCCCTCACCCCCTGCGGCATCAGCTCAAGAACATGGCCATTACCTTTCCCCGTTCCTATGGCAACACCACCCTGCAGCCCTTATGTGGTGGTAGCAGTGTGTGTATGTGTGTGTTCATGATCACGTGTGGATGGGTGTGCATGTGCATCGTGCTCTGAGGTTTGTTTAGATAATGTCAGCGAAGGGTACAATCAGTTTTTTTTAAGGTTTAATGTCGTCCTCTTCCTCTCGCTGTCTGTCACTGATAAATGCACGCTGCTCACAGCCTCAAATAAAGGCCACTACTCAACAATAGCTATTATAAGTTTTTGGGAAATGAGTGCTCACATGTTGCAGTCCAGTATATGTTTGTATGTTTGTAATAAGTTTCCAGCTGTGCTGTAATTCCTACTGATTGGACCCCTGCGGCAGGTGATTAGTAAATCTCTGATTAGGGCGACTGGACAGGTCAGAAAGGCTCTGTGCTTTCTCATCGGGGGCCATGCAGTGTCGCCTCCATCCCTTCAGGGAGGCAGAAGTTTTGAGCCTTCTCACTGGCAGTGTTCTGCAATGGTGAATGAAAAAGGAAGAGATGAAAAGAGACAATATCTAGAGACAACTAGAGCACAAGAGTGACATGACAGAGCTGAAATAGAGTGAAGGACAGAGGCAGAGAGGTTGAGTGTTATTCTCTCTTTGGCGGTCCACTGTCTGGAGTGTATGGATGAAGTAGAAAGACAGCCAGAGAAGCAATGTGAGATAAGGCTTTGAATATATCTCTTTTCACTCTCTTCTTTTTCTCTTCTCCCTAAGGAGGGGGGCTGACTGACAGACACTCCCCACGAACACCACCACCACCACCTCCTCTCTCGACTGTGGGCAAGCATTGTATGGTGCCTGCCACCATCTCGAGCCAATTAACACGTCTCTATGCACACTCTGAGTTTATTAATACATAATAAACTAGTTAGCCACAGACACCAATTATCTTGCATTTGCCATTTAAATGTAAGTGGGCGGGGGAGGTGTGTCGTAGGCGATGGGAAGGGGTTTGTAATGATGCGGCAGAACAGTGCAGCAGTTTATGGTCAATACAAGTGATTTTCAGTGGAAATCAATGGGATGAGACACCCACCATCCCCCCGAGAGGACGCGGCCATTAGAGAAAAGCATATTAATGCCATTTGCCTCAGACAGAATGAGCTCCCATTCTGTTGAATGTTTGCTTTTTGTTTATCGTGGGCTTGATTAGTCCCATGGTGATCGTCTCCATCTAAGGCAGCCAAGCTGGTGTCATTGTGTCTCAGCTCCCGCTCTCCAGTGCCTCTCTCTGAATGCTGACTTAATCAGACACAACCTGCACCAAGCTCCCCTCTCCTGTTTTGATCCGACATCCCCAGTGCCAAGCTGTCTCCTCGCCCTGACTGGATCTGTGCCTGTATCCAGATGCAGAATTGACCCAGACGTGATCCTCAGTTAAATACAGAAAGCAGAGATGAAAGATGGTTCAGTGCAACGTATGACTCGCCATCCCTCATGAGAATTAGATTTAACCTTACTGCCGAAGGCCTGCACAGACAATGAGCCTTAGCAGAATTATGCTCCATCTAAAACTTTCCTTCGGGTTGGAGGCTCATTAGATAATTTAATTTAGAATAGTTTATGATTTCCTCAATGAGAGATTGGGCACATGGGAAAGAGCATGTCATTCTCAATAACAGTAGCTCACAGACTGATGTACCTGTTCTGCTTCTTTTTATTCTCAGTGCACAAAAGCTGTAGTGGAGACTCAGATTGTGAGGCCACCTGTGCTGCTAAGGATCACACTACCACTGGCTTTCTCTCTGTTTGTTTCATTTTATTGCAGACATCTGTTCCTTCTGAATATGATTAAGCACTTTACACAAAATAGCACATGTGAGAGCTAAACCTGTGAATACTAAGTATTAATTTGCATATTGTTTGTACTGACTCACACAAAATAGACTGGGGTTTGGATTTAGAGACCCCCTCTTTAAAAGCGTAAAACTGTGACTTCCTTGAGATTATGGTTACTATTAATATTGTGCTTTTCAAAGCACACAAATAAAATAAGTGTCCACATTTGTAAAGAAGTGAATAGGAAGGAGGATAATTAATTTCTTTTAACTATAAGGCTTTTGTTGTTTCCTATTTCCACTAGCCAATTCTTTGTCCTTTTATGTCCCATGAGCCACATTTCCACTTCTTTTTAAACCAGACATTGGGGTATTATCACAGTCAGCTTGTTGTTGTTCTTTATTATCTCCTAATTTCATCCATTATTACTTGAAAACATGTGTTTGTCTGAATTCAGTGGCATTGCTGATCTGTAGCATCTGAGAAAGTGGAAATATTTTTTTAAGAGAGCCGCAGACAGATAAAAAAGTCGCCAGGAGAGAATGGGACAGAGCTGCTGGAGTGAGAACACACTGACATACTGACAGGCGAAGTTCAGGACCGGGCAGGTAAAAAAGCACAGTGACACATCACATCACCCCAAAAACTGAGGAGTGCCTTGGGGTAGTAGCTGACAGCACAGTATTATGAAACCAACAGCAGTCGCACTGGCAGATAATGCTCACGTTCATCGCTGTGAATATGTGCAGCATAGAAACACATTTGTGAGTGTGAAATGATGTAGGTGTATCATTTTGTGGATGGTCTGAAATGCGTTAATTGAGTTAAGTGTGTGTGAGTGTGTGCATTTGTATGTATGTGCGTAATTGCCAGCTTTTTAACTTCATGGTGTTGTGGGTAATGGAAAGAATGAGGCAATTTTGTTGTTTGTTGTTCATTTGCCTGCATATAATAGATTTATTTAAAATTTCATGAGTTTGAATGCAAGGACTATTGGTTCCCTGCTGAATTGGATGTGGCACCATTTGCCTGGGGTGATGTGGAGAAAAGGTGTGTGTGTATTTTGTCTGTATGTGTGTGTGCATTTGTGCCTGGATGCCTGAGTGTTTACAGTGTTTTTAGTTTTACTTTTTTTTTTTTTTTCAGAACAATGATAAAAATGTATAGAACTGCTTTAAGAAAATAATTCATTTTTGAGACCATTGTGTTTTAGTGGCAACATAAGTGAACTTTAAGAGGCTGTGTTCAAGTGAGATAAAAGGAAAATATGTTATAATGTGACACCTTCTGAAATGATTTGCAAGTCAGGTCACTTTCTAGTGTGTGTGTGTGTGTGTGTGTGTGTGTGTGTGTGTGTGTGTGTGTGTGTGAATGTGTGAATGTGTGAATGTGAGTGTGCAAGGCACATGAGTGGATCAAAGGAAGAGAGAGAATAGAGGGTGTTTACATCCACTAACCTGTGTGAGATATGAGATACCGTTTCCATTCAGCTTCACTGCCAGGCATTGTTATTGCTTCCTCCTTTGAATACAACACTTCCCATTAGAAACAGATTGAATGGGGCTGAGAAAGGCCACTTGGTCCATGTGGGACCCGCATCAGCATAGAAAACAGATCTTTTGTGTATCTTGCCCTCTAATCAAAAATACTGAGGGAATTACAAGTGCTCCATAGTATCTCTGACAAATCTGTATTGTGCCAACGAATTTCCGGTGGAAAAGTGAAGCACGAGAGAACCTCACTGTGATGTATTAGGTATTTTCACTCAAAGCCAAGCTGCATGGGAGAGGTGTCTTAGTTATGGAATACCACTGCTAGTTTAATCACTATTATTTCTGTTATGAGTTCATGGACAGATTTACACAGTTCATTATTTTCTGTGAGGTCGCTGTTGTAAAAGGTCAGCAGTGACACTTCTTGACATGCAAATGTACAGTAGCTCTATGGACAGAGCTTGAACCCTGCACAACTGCACACATGTGGATTTGGGTGAGGGGTTCACATGTTAACATGTTGCTCCTGCACTGCTGCTGCAACATTAGCCTATTAATATCTTCTTCATGCACTTATCATAATTAACTACACCTCAACCTTTTCACCCTTTCACCATCATACTCATCATAACAATGGGTCCTTTGTCAAGCAGTCCAACTTGTGAGCCCATAACAGAACATATCCTCCTGTTCAAAAGAATACACTGATTTTTGCAGATCATTCAGTTAGTGTCCACAACAGATTGTGGACACATGGATGGTGCTCCATGTTAACTCTTTAGCATATGCTCAGTGGTAGTGGGCGACTTGTAGTGCCTCCGATGTGAGAAAACTGGACCTTTAAGTCTTATCTATCCTAGGCAAGATGGTGAGTAATTTAACAGATATTCAGCCAAGTCAAGAAAAGGGACTTTTGTGTTTAAAAAAAAAAAAAGTGACAAAACTTACAGAATGCATTTGTGTGCTGTGATTTTGCACTAGCAATTAATATTAGGGTTAGGCAATATTCAGTGCCAATGCTAATAATAGTTAAGTGATATTTGTTTGGTGCAGTATAAAGTGAGAATGTGATGGTTGTGCATATCAGCATTTTGCTTCAGAGTTTCTGTCACACATTTAGTTGATGCAAAGTAGTTGCAACAGAATTTGTAAGTTGGTTGTTTCACATGCAGACCATGTAACTAGTCCAGGCAAAACTTCCAATAACACTTTGCAACTTGGCTACTGCATACAAACACTAATTTATCAGTGGCTCTATAGTTTTAGTCTGAGGTTATTCTGAGCATAAAATGTTTGACTGCTTGTTAAAAGCTAAATATCAAGGTTGCACGATTTGTTTATATTGATGTACCTACTGTTCTGCTAAAGTGTATGCCAGGAATGGATGCTAGCTGCTATGTTTCTGTTACACTTTCACACCAAAATTAGCGCTTATATGCAAGGAAAGGCGACTGACTTCTTTCTCTTTGCCAGTGGACGAATTTGCCTTTCTGTTTTTATTTCTGGTGTGCCACGTTCAATGTCATGAATGTGCCAGAAACAAGGTTATTAAACAAAGTAGCATGGAGGCCAATAACTTTTTTTATGGTTTTCACTTTTCTATATCTTTTACCTTTAGTCTCTTCAAACTAAACAATGTTCGAGTATTTCTTAAAAAAAACAATTGAAAAACAATTAAAAATGGGTTGTGTCCACCCAGATGTAATGTTTCCATTACTGCCACTCTGAGCTAGCATTGAGAGACGCCTGTGACAACTGCAGAGTCATTTGACCTGGGAATGAATGCTGATTGTGTTCTTTCCCACTAAGGACAAAAGTCTGATTATAGTGGGTGTTAATGTTTTTTTTTTTGTTTTTTTTGCCCATTGTGAAAGGGTGTTATGATTGCAGTCTTAGTGAACTGTCAGGAGTGACATATCCCATCAGGCTCTGTCATTTTCAGTTGACACAGATGTGGTCAGTGGTAGCAGCTGCTACCAGCACTTAACATTTGTCATGTTAATTGTAGAACTTTTAGAATATTATTATTTCTGTAAGTCAAACTACAACCAGCAGCTGTGTTGACCCTGTCCATGCCTGTTACCATTTTTCTGGGGCATTATTCTGTTGCCATCCCTCTGACTCTGGCACAGTAAGATGACATTCTCATTCTCATATATTCTGACATGCCTGCCTGCAAAGCTCTGATTGGAAAAACACCCAGGGAAAGAAATGTG
Source organism: Lates calcarifer (assembly GCF_001640805.2). Classification (NCBI taxonomy): domain Eukaryota; kingdom Metazoa; phylum Chordata; class Actinopteri; family Centropomidae; genus Lates; species Lates calcarifer. The sequence continues at coordinate 5,010,609 of NC_066843.1, read as the reverse complement.
AAAAAAAAATCTAAAATGTGTGCACCATTACAGAGGTCTGGAACCAGTTGGACTCCAGGTAGGGCATGATAACAACAAAACAATACACATTTATATACCCTGACATGTTCCAGGGCCTCTGTCAGTGGACCCTTCAAATCCTTCAGCCCCTTCCTTTTAACCTGAGTTCCTGTGTAACAAGTTAAGAAGGGAACAGTTAGCTATCTTCTCTCTAAAAATAGCATGCATGCTTCCTTGTTTCCAACAAGCATTCACTGGTGCATGGTAACAATACCAGAACAATTTAGTTTATCTTTTCCCGGAGGATTACATTACAGGCTTTGGAGGAAAGGATGAGGTTTACAAAGAACCGTAATAAATTATTTTAATAGCAGTTCTCTCCAACAAAATGATTGCATTCACTGCAGTAAAGCCAAACCATTTGACCTCCTCTCTATATAAAATATGGTACAGTTCATATTTCAGTGTGTGAAATCATAGGCCCATGATGTCCTGCTTCAAAAGAAAATATGACACTGAAGCTTTAAATACTGAGCTAATCATTTATGCTTTCATAAATCTTACTATTAGCTGAAAAATGATGTGCTTTACATGTTATGTTTAAATCCACAGTATTTCTATGCATGTTTTATGTGTTGTGTCTGTAACAGACACAGAGTTGTTCTCAGCTGTTAAAGTCTATTAATCTAATGAATTTTATTCATTCATGTTGTTTTTCTGAACTACTTTTGGTTGATGTCAGAATTTTCTGGTCTGTTGATCATCAGTGTCCTATGTGTGCATAGTGAATGGGCACATGTGTGAATGCATGGCTGTGTTTGTAAAGATTCATCTACCCCATCTCTTCTATCAAGTACTGAAATAATAATGAGAACATTGGTTGCTTCTGAGTGGGGCACATAAGAGAGATGGAGGTGGGGGTGTAGAAGAGAAACTGAACCAAAATGCTGAGCTGGATACAATCAAAACCTAATATCCAACACCTAGGATGAAACTTTCTGTGGGTTTTCTGTCTGAAATAGAATTAGTTAAAGTTTTTTTTTCTTGAGAGGAAAGATCATTATCATAATGTGCAATGACAGTTCATGAGCGTCCTTATATGTCCTCTTTGTGTGAAATCCATCTAAAGTTGCATTGAGGTATCACTGCATTCAGCTTTGTGCTCTCCCTTGCACACTTTCTGATGGAACAAAAGAAGAAGAACATGAACCTCTCTGGATTCCATACTTAAACTCTTTAGGTGAAGTGAGGGCTGCTGGGAAGTGAAGTGGTCAGGGGTGAGCATGAATGTCTCTTGATTGCAGCTGGTCACTCTTCAGAGAGATCAGATTAAATGCTATGAAGTCAATGTGAGCTCGGCCCGTTGTCCTCAAGATGGATCACTCAGCCTGGCCTCTCATCACCTCTCAATATAAAGCAGTAAATGCCTGGCTGCTTTTACTGACTGCTTATCTATTAAGTATGATTGTGAGCAGGTGAACTTACTGCATCTGAATTTTGGGGGATGTCATTTCATGTAAAATAATCTTTTCTGTATTTTTCCTTTAACATTTATAAAAATGATCCAGTCATTTTTTAAAAGACCATCCGTGCATTAATGGATTCACTTTCATTCATTCATTTCTGATCAGATCTCATTTGATATGAAGGAAGAGAAAATATCACGAGTCTGATCTGATTAAAGTTTAAAATTTAAAATGGAAAAGGATTGGTTAAGTTTTATGTAAGGAATGAATTCTAGATTTAATGACACAATATTGGAAGAAAAATATCTTTGCGAACACAATTTTCTGAAACACAATTTCCCCAAAAGATTTAAATACATAACAATATATCAAGTTAATTAACAGATGACAGAGATTAATATGGTAATTCCAATGTTTTAATTGCATGCTGCAATTTCAAGTTCAAAGGTTATTTGGTTTTCTTTTTTTTCCTTTTTTTGTTTTCTTCTTTTTTTTCTTTTTTCTTTTTCTTTTTTTTTTTTTTTTTTTTTTTTTTTACAAAATCATGCAGCATCAGTGATTTCAAAAGTGCAAAACGGGTCCAAAAATCACTTTACAGATCAATTAGCGAGCATGCCAAACAGGACCAGAATCACTCCATAAAGCTGTGACGGAGTTTGTTGAAAAACGTGCAAGATTTCAGTATTTAGTGTATTTACCAAACTAAGAGACCAAGAAAAATACTTCGTATAGAGAATACCCACATATCCATCAAGTCCACGGAGTACACTGGCAGACGTGGAACTATAAGAATTCACAATCATGCTTTTGACAGTTTTAAAAACATTCATTAACAATCATTTCAAATTTACAAAAAAGAAAAAATAATAACCACACAAAAAATGAGGTAACAGCTTGTAAACATTTCGTCACTCTGTTCAAGTTGGCAATATTAAATTCACTCAAAAGATTCAACAGATCGGCCCACGTGTAAACAACTGTCTGTTACGCACGAACTTTACGCACAAACATTGGTCGTTGGACTACTTTCCTGTGGTCATTTTCGGAAGGAAATGTGAAGTTTTTGCATATCTTTCCTCACTAGGACACAGAGAGAGCGTCTTTGAAGTACATGCAGATGCAGATCTTGACCTGCGGTTGGGAATGCGCACCAGATCCTCATACCGGATCCCCCGCTCCAGTTTTCAGCTGTGCCTGCCTGCTCTCCCTCCTCTAGCTGAGCCCGATCATGACCGTCTCCACGTCTTTGGATGGTCTCCGGTCCTTCACCAGGAAGTTAATCATGCTCTCCGACTTGATCATCAGGTTGCACCCGAGGAAAAATATACCGAACACGACGGTGAGTGACAGCACGCACAGCACTGCGATTTGCACCACACGCATGACGAACAGCTTACGCTCTTCTTGCAGCAGCACCAGGGACCCTCCGCCGTCGCCGGTCACCACGTTATCTGTGCCATTGCCGGTGTATGTCGCCAGAGTTCCGGCGAGGGTCTGACTCCCGTTAAACAGTGCACCTTGGGTCACGTCGAAGAAGGAGACGTTCATGTTTCCTTGTGGGTTAGCAGCAAATAGACACGCGACTCCACTTGGCAGGCACACGGTCTCACCACAAAACCTGGACTCCAAGCGAAACTTTGCGTCATGTGACTGTTCAGACAAAAATATAAGGAAATAAACGAAAATACAATATGGTTTTAAAGTCCCGGTTTACTGTTAAACGTCGAGTTTTGCACAGCTCCAGCGCGTAAAGACCACATCCACATCACCAGGCTTTTTCCTGCAGTCAGAGGGTCGCATCAGGTGCAAACAAAAGTAAGTTTGTTCAACTCAAATTCCGCGTTTTCCCTGACTTTTAGTCTTCTAAAGGTACGCAAGGTGCAAAACGTGTTTCCCTTTGGTGTAATAAGAGACAGTCCCTGTGCTCGCCTGCGAGCGCTTCTTTTGTGCCAAGTCTCTGGTGCGTTTTAAAGTGATGATGAGCTCCCCGTGGACCACACCACCACTCATCACCAGGGGAGGTAGTCAGGTGGCCTCAGATAATGCGCTGCTCCTCTGATGTACAAAGAAATAGAGAAGAAAATCTTAATTTAAAGTCCTAATCTGGCATTCAGTCATTATTTTCCTATGTGAGCAACGACCACTGAAGTACAATGAGATCTATTTCTAATGCAAGAAGAGCACTAAATCACCATTAAATACAATTTACCCTCAGGGATTTGTTTCTTTTTTAATTTGTCTGGAGTAGTGTAACTATTCTCTTTAGATGTTTTCCCAAAAACCCACAACAAGTGAATGTATTTCAACAAGTGGTACTTCTTTTCAGTCTATTTGTTCAAGAATATTAGTTTTCAAGAGAGAATGAGGTTAAATGACTCATAACACATGGATATTCTGAAGTGTGCTCTTCTGAAACCCACTTAGCACTCATTTTATACACATCAGTAATGCCTGAAAGCGTCACCAATATTGACTCAGACATACATTAGCTTTAAAGGCTTCTCATGAAAGTGCTCAAAATCATTTAAAACCTGAAAACACCCAGTTCAATTAGAATCAGTATGAGAAGCAGTCCTGAGAAACAATTATAACTTTGTGAGGTATTTATAGAGTTTTATGCCTGTTGCTGAGGAAACTGTCGGTGTGACTTGTGAGCCTTGAGCGATGAACCAATATGGACACAGCACGACTATAACTTAGAAATGAAGGCATGAATTAATAAACTATGATTGAACCATGGCAAATATTTATCAGAAATATTGGCTTCCCTGCTTTCACTGCGTCTGCTGTTTCCTTTCTGAGGCAGCAGCTGAAATGAACCCCCCCAAAAAAACAGCAGACAGCTCTGTGTTTATTGGACTGTGTTATTCAAATTATCACTTTGTCTTTCAGGTGTTGTGTGTAACTACTGCAGCTGTCTGAGACACCAGCTTACGAAGGTGGAGATAAAACCCCTCCACCCTGATGGGTAAAGGCGAACCAGCCTCAAAGCACTTTTCAGTGCAAATAAACCATTTGATGAGTAAAGAGAAAATGGTTTCAAATCCGTATCGATTCTTAGTCCAAAAACAGAGAATTCTTCTACCTATATTATTCTCCCTCACCACTCCCCCCCGCCTCCTGCATAATGTGAGGTTTCATTTTATGAGGTCAATACTTTGACAGGCTGCATGAATTAGCAGTGGGTTTAGATTATTTGCTCAAAAATAGCTGTCCCTCATGAGGTTAGCAGGTAATCTATCACGATTAAGTCCAATTTGTAATATTTGTATGACTAGTATTACAAATATTAAGGCTGAAAATCCTGACTGTCGTGTTTGCATATGTTGGGTCTGTTTCACACAATTAGGCATAAAGACAGTTTTATTCTTGACTGATGGAAACTTGCCCACTAGGTTTGAAAGTTACCCAAGAGACCATTTTGTGCTGCAGGAAAATGATCTGAGAGATGTGATTTCCATTTAGTTTGTGCTCTGAAATTTCAAACCGTTCAAATTTATGAAACTATCTGTGCAGATTTTTATGGAGTCGTAAGTGATGCAAGGAGGGAGAAACTTAAAATCTCTGAAAATAGGTAGTATAACAAAATTAAAACCTATTACACGTAATATTTCTTATCTAATTACAACGCCAAAGGATTACAGCTGCTGTAATGCCCCCTAACTGCTAATGTCATGTAATTATACCACACATAAACACACTCAAATGTGTCTTTTCCTATTTTATTTTAACACCCCACTTGTATTTGGAGGAAATGTAACACCTGAAGCAATGAATTTCAACAGGTTAATAAAAAAACTGCCTCCTCAAGACTAGACTTGTCAGTGGAGCTTGTCAGATTAATGTGCTGTTTTCTAAAAACAAAGGCCATGAAATTCAATTTGGGATGCTCCTGATGCCTGGGTAAGCAGCTTTCAGTCACCAACTGACAAGCATGTGTACAAACAATGATTAACTCCATCCACAAATACCTTTCATAAGCCTGGAGGTAGTTTACTTTCAGATCATTTATTAATGGCTGACAACAGGAAAAACAAGGTTTTTTTGTTGCGTGTACAATAAGATCAAAATAATCTCATTAGCTTTTGGATTTGGTTGACGCAAATTAATTGGCAGCATGTGAATCAATGCGATGCAATTTGATTCCACTCTAGTATTCATTGCAATGTGATTATGCAAAGCAGCTTGTACTTACACTTCATCTCTCTGTCAACATGTAAATCCTGTGCTACAGTTAAAAACAAACAATGCGTCTTTGAGGCTTAAAACTACAAAAAAACTACAAAGAATTTGCAAATGAGGAGAAAGTGACTGCAAAGTTAAGGAGGAGGAAACCATAACGAGCATTCTTCTCTTTCGAACTAATAATGAAAGTCTTTAGAAAATTTGTCACGTCTCCACTAAATCTCTCTGAAGAAGTTTTGCTCTTTGAAACCTTCATAAACTGAAGAACCTGTTGCTGATTTATGACTTCAAACTCTCTGGAGCGTCAGACTGAGGATGTGTTATGAATGCTACACATTTCACTGATGTGCCGGTCACTGGTGGAGATACTGTGTGTTTCTAACTCGTGGTTATTGTTAACCTAGCTGTATATGAAGATATATTCATATGAGGATGCATATAGACGCAAATGTGAGTGTCTGACTTGTTCCTAAGCAACAGTAGACCTGTGAGCCCAGTGACAGATGGTTGGTGAAGTTATTTTGGTTTAGAGGAGAAGGGAGAGGGAGGGAGTGATGAGGTGCCTGGACGGAGGAAGGGGGAGAGTGGGGGGGGGACGTTTCCACTTAACATGAGGGAATTGGCAGCCTAGCAACACAAACTAAGTGAAGACATCCCTAGCAACAAGGAGGTGGTGTTTGACCCCACCCACCTCCCCTCTGCTCCCTACCCCTACATCAGCTTTGCTCGTGGCGCTGCTGCCACAGCACCTGAAATGACTCAGGACTCAGAATGGACACGCCCTTTGGAGTCCCTTTACCCCAGAGTGAACAGACTTCCCTCACAACTTCCCTCTTTTCAATTAACAGATTCCCCCCATGAAGATGTGACGCCGTTAACTCATCAAAGCGCACACAGGACTGTGAGGGAGTCGCTGTGTCACTGTGTGTGTGCTGGAAAATCAGTGTGTGTGCAGAGTTACACGCAAAGAAACACAAGGCAGAGTAGGAAGTGTACATTGAAGGTGAAAGTGTGTTTTAGCCATTAAATATGAGTAAGTGAGAGAAAGTGTTAGAGGCCATGTTATGATCTGAAGGATTTGCCACCTTTGAGACTTTTAATCATGTAGATGTAAATACAGTCATTAATTACACACTGATGCAGATTGCAGGGATGCAGTGGCACAGCGGAGTGGTGCCCCACATCAACCCCACACTAAGCAACCATCAGTCATTAAAGTTATTTTAAGGAGGTAATGACTTCATTGCTTTGATTTGCAGGGGGGATATTAGACTCCCTGAGAGTGCGTGCTGCACCCACTGCTGCAGCCTGTCCGTCTGAATGGTTGCCGAAAATCTGTTTGTTTGAGAAACAGATTACAGACCTCATGAATCTAATTGAAGAAACCCTCGCTCCGTCTCTGCAGTGCAGACATCTCACGCACTCAGCCACTACCCATTAACCTCATTTCCATTTAGACACATCTCCACATCACAGTAACTCCGGCTGCCATGATCTGCCTTGTCTTTACTGCTCCTTCATTCGCTACGTTTGGCCAGTTTGTCTCCTTCTTTCCTTCAACTTCTTTCTTTCCAGCTGTCTCTCTTATATTTGACAGCAGGCTACATTAGACCTCTTGCAGCGCTGAAGTCTGGATGTTCTTTAAAAAACTGCAAGCACACAAATGCCCTCTTGCACTCTTTCTATTTCTCCACCCCTTGTGTCTGAGTTGTATGCTTATTTATTTATTTCATTTTTACTTTCTCCACATATAAGCTATTGTCCCCTGAGAAGGAATTGAAGCTGCAAGTCCTCAGGGGCTAGAGCAGGAGGAGGAAGCAGATCAGATAAAAAAGCATCACAACACAAATACACATTGTCCGACGTCAGTGACTCCAGGGGCACATTTCATATAAGCCAGTCGACCCTTCACCTCAGAAAAACTCATATCTCCCCACTTGACCCTCCCACCTGCCAGTTAAATCCCACAAAGCTGGAAAGGGTAAGCCGGTCGTAGTTAACCAAACACTGATTTTGTCTGAGAGCAATTGCGTTTTGATATTGGCTTTCTGCGACAGTGTTCTCAGACTCAGTGAAAAGCCTAAAGGGCTCTGGATAGATCTGTAACATAGGTCAGGACCCCTCCACACCCATTCCTCCTCCAGCCCCCACCCCCACTTTCTCGCTACTTGTTCAGTCTTAATTGGCTGCCATCTGACCCAGTCTCTGGCTTTTTACACAGGGCAACTGGTGCTATGCTCCTCACAAAATGCCATTCGTCTGTGGCGGTGGTTGCCACAGAAGGCGTTTGGAACGAATAGATCCAAATCAGTCAATACTGGAGAGGGGGTTTGATTGCCCACAGTGTATTACCTGCACCACCCACACTGAGAGCTTAATGCCAGCAGAACAGTTGACTATTATAGCTTTTCTACTTATTTCTCTATTTCTGTCATTTCTTCTAGCGGCAATTCTTGGACACGGGTGGCAGTAACTTAGCAACCAGCCGGAGAATAAGAGCAGGGCAAAGGGATAAAGATTCAATAAATGGACAAGTGCAGCGATAAGAAGCATTGTCTGCCTCTACGAGCCCCACCACACACACACACACACACACACACACACACACACACCACCACCACAACACACTTCCCAAAGTTCATTTCTATAGGGCAATCTTAGCTTTTATCCCATTTTCTGCCTCATTTTCTTTTTATTTCTTTTTTTCTCCCCTTGTTTTAGAAGCTGGCAAATTTCCGCATGCTCCATCATTCACTGAAATGGCAAGAGGGTTTTCTGTGGCAGGCACTTATCGGAATCATACATTTTAGTGAGTAGGACAGAGAGCTTGGCCCCACTGTATCTAGGGAATACGTATTACACGGCAGTAGCTTGTGACAAAATCGGTCAGGAAGCAACTGGCTGCTGATCACAATCACCTACTTATGATGAGCCCTGTGTATATCCTATCATATATTATTTTTCCCACTAGGGGTCCTTTTATCACAACTCCACAGTTTTATGTCGGGTGCTTCAAGTATTTGTGGCAATTCATTTATTTTTGAGTCCAGAGTTCTAAATGGATATTCAGTGGTTTTCCAATTACACACACATCATTTGAAACAGCATTTTGTGCTTTTTATCTTTTAACTGTTATGTTGTTCTCTTTCCAAACCAGTAGAGGGCAGGGTGACATGCAAAGTGGTTTATATTTAATAGAAAGTCACTGTAGACTGTTTTTGAATAGTGCCAGAAGCACTCTGGTTTCAAGTGAACTGTATCTGTAAGTTAAATATTCACCCCACCTTCACAGACCTACTTCCACACTAGTTCTAACCAAGTCTTCAGTTTGTGGTAGGTTCACAATCACAAATGACAAAATAATAAACTTTAATGTCCAGTTCAAAATAATATACTTTAATGTCCAGTGTTAGTGTTGATGTTCACTGTTTTTACACAATGCAACTCACAGTGGAGACAGAGATAAGATGGAAAAAGGTAAGAATTGTCTATTGACAGTGTAGAAGTTAAAGAAAAACTTTAATAAATCACTTATTTATTTATTCAAATTAGATATTTCTAATGTGGCATTAAAAATATTTAACTAAAACTAAAATACATTCATTTCTTGTGGAGACTTTAAAAACTGTCCAGGTGTTTCTTGTCAGGAAGAACCATTAAAGTAGTCTGTTGTTAGTAAAGTAAGTAAATGTACAGTCACTTAGTCCACAGACAATGAGGTAGGCTTTGAGTAATTTCTGATTATTCGTCATGGTTGTTCTTTGGTAATTTGAAAAACATCAGGAAAGGATATCATGCACATTAAGGGACGAGTCTCAGCTAGTCCATACCCATAGCTGTTCTCAGACTGAGTGAAGAGAGAGCTTCATGTATGAGGTAAAGCAGTACCCAACATGCGTTCAGTCAAGTCAAGAATGAGGAAAAGCGTTGAAGTTGCGGAGTGAGGAAACCCAGAGGGAACACACACGACTTATGTCAGGTCGGCTCCGTTACTCCTCAGCCATGGGAACTTTTTTAAACCGTCTAGTCATTCTATTTCTCTTTTTGTCATCGGCATCACAAGTTTTCGGTAAGACGTGTTTTGTTTTGTTTTGTTTTTTCAAATTCTTTAGGCTACTTTTAAATCTTTCACCTGCTTAGGCGCCCTGGGGGTGTTTCCGCCCGAGTTGTAGGGCATCTCTGAAGGTGTGTTTACAGTACATGTTCTGATGATCAGATCGATCAGTTGTTTCATATAAAGTTCTCAAAGGGAAGACGGGATAATTCACTGTTTCCTGACATGTGTTTAGCCACACTGTTGTAATTGCGCTGAACCGCTGGAGTTTATCGCCACCTTACCTTATAAGGGAGTGAAAATAGTCAGGATGTGTTTCTCAGAGCGCAATAGCCAGGGGTTCACCACAGTCACCCCGGGGGGGGTCCACAGTCATCTAGGATTTTGTTTGTTTGTTAAATTAACAGACTAACTAACTGAGAATGTATACATGTATGTGTGCTTTATGGCTTTACTTTTCCTTAAAAAAAAACTGTCAGACTTTTCTGTAAAGTCTCTGCAAAGTTCTGTAGTTTCTATAATCCCCAGGTACTGAAAAAAAAAGCTGTGGTGCTTTTAACTCAGCCTTATCAGGTCCTTAAGTTGTGTATATTTACTTCATGGGCCATTGAAGCAGCTTGATTTGACTAATTATATGATTTCAGGCACCTATTCAAAAGTTACATTAAGTTTGTTTCCATGTATATTCTGTCAGATTACTGATTTTTACCAAAGGTTATCAGAGGTAAATTAACATTAGTGACTGTGCTCCTGTGTTTTACTCTAGTGAGCCGCACCCATAGACTACACCAGATAACAGAAAAGAGTATGGAGAAAAAAAATTGTTGACTTTCATCAAATGACAAGCTCAGTCACAAGTGCAGTTTGCTGAGATAGCCAAAGTACAAAAATTCAGTACTCTTGTAAAAGACTGAATCTAATGGCGGTGATATCAGTTGCCTAATGCTGCCGATTTATTTATTTATTTTTTAAATGTGGTCAGCAGTGTTATTTACAGTATGTGTGTCTTTTCCTGGACCACATATGTGGTGATGTCGGTGTCACAGGTTCTAACATCTGCACATCACGAGGTGTCACTACGTGTCAACAGTGCTTGGCTGTCCACCCCAGCTGTGCTTGGTGCTCTCAGGAGGTAAAAACACCTACATATCCACACAGTGTCTAGTGCACTTCTCTTATTCTCTGCTCAGCTCAGCAAGTTGTAACACAAACCTAATTTCCCAACAGCATTCTTCTTGTTGTCATCCTCTGTTGTTTGTTCATGCTGATTCTTCAACATGGTTATACTGTCTCTGAGCAGAGAGGAGTTATTGCAGTCCTTGGGGCTCCTGTATTTGGGAGATGGCTAAGCCTGCTACTTAGTGGATAAACCAACAAACCTAAAAAAGCTTTTTCCTAATTTTCTGTTATGTAATGGTACTTTAGTAACTTGTCAGTTCCTTGTTTGTTTAAGGTGTTTGGGAAAAAGGGATCCAGTGTGTCCCGCTGCGACCTGAAACAGAATCTGCTGGATGGAGGGTGCAGTGCGACATCTCTGGAGTTTCCCTCCAGCATATTGACTATTCAGAAGGATGTACCACTCAGCGACAAGGCCTCGGGTACAGCTGAGGATGTCACTCAGATAAAGCCTCAGAAAGTTCACATGGTACTAAGACCAGGTACTTTTACACACACTGGACATCACCCATAAAAATGCTAAAGGACCAGACATGAACTACCAGATACATGCACTTCATCTGAAAGACAAGGTTGAGAAACACCTCTTAAGCTCATGTAATGAAAACTGAATCTGTTTCATCTCTCCTTCTGCGGCCCTCTACTCTTTGCCTTTCAGGCGATACCAAGCGTTTCACTGTGTCAGTGAAACAGGTGGAGGATTACCCAGTGGACCTCTACTACCTGATGGATCTTTCATTTTCAATGAAGGATGACTTGGCTCGCCTTCGCACTTTGGGCAGTGAGCTTGCCGTGACCATGGGCCGCACAACAAGCAACCTGCGCATGGGGTTTGGAGCCTTTGTGGACAAGACCACATCCCCTTACATGTACACCTATCCTCCAGAGGCAGTGAAAAACCCTTGCTATGGGTAGGTGAGGAGGTTTTGGTTGGTGTGAGGAGCTAATATTTTGAGAAAACCCATCCAGTTGTAAACAAGTTAAAACAGATTTTTCTCCCTCGCTGATTTCTTATCCCCCCTTTCACCTATTCAATATACACAGAATTAGTCAAACATGCCAGGCTCAGTTCGGGTTTAAGCATGTGCTGCAGCTGACGGAGAAGGTGGCACGCTTCACGGAGGAGGTGGAGAAACAGGAGGTGTCTAGAAATAGAGACGCTCCAGAGGGTGGATTTGATGCCATCATGCAGGCTGTGGTGTGCAAGGTATAAAAATTGTAATCACACAGAGCTACACGTACACACATTCAGTCACGTGCATGTGTGTGCATATGTACAGATTAGCCTTTCCTTTGCTTACTTTATTTTTTCTTTGTCATCATTAGGACAAAATCGGCTGGCGTCCAGACGCCTCACATCTACTGGTGTTCACCACTGATGCCAAAACTCACATCGCCCTGGATGGGCGTATAGCTGGCATTGTCCAGCCCAACGATGGACAGTGTCACCTTGATGATGACAATGTTTACAACAAAACCACTGTGCTGGTAAAGACAGAAATTTAAGCCATTTCATTCATTCACAATGGTTTATGAGAGTTATTTGAGGCACTGGACAGACTCTGCCTCTGCTGAAAACTATTTGCATCCTGTGTCTTCCAGGACTACCCCTCCTTGGCACTCATGACTGAAAAAATGTCTGAAAATAACATCAATTTGATTTTTGCCGTGACGAGCTACGTGGTGCCACTCTACCAGGTAAGCAGACTGTACTGCTTCTTCCACAGCATGAATTTATTTTAGCTTTTGATAAGAGAAATACAAAAACTCTTGCTGTCATGTCTGTCTTCCCAGGAGTACAGTAGGCTCATTCCAGGCACGGTAGTAGGAACCCTATCCGATGACTCTGGGAATGTTATTCAGCTCATTGAGGAGGCTTATGCGGTAAGGTTTCCTGAGGACAATAAAGTCAACATGCAAATTGATGTTCGTTATTTCATATGTACAATAAATAAGGTGCGATTGATAACTTTTGTTGAGCAGAAAATCCGCTCTAAAGTGGAGCTGGAGCTGCTGGAAGTCCCAGAGGAGTTGAATCTCTCCTTCAATGCCTCCTGCCTAAATGGAGAGATCATCCGTGGACTCAAGTCCTGTTCAGGCCTCAAAGTTGGAGACACGGTATGTATCAGCTGAGACACTGAAAATGTCCCACATGTGGTATCTACACACCCAGATTATCACACAAACATCTCCTCCTCCTCAGGTGTCATTCAGCGTGGAGGCTCAATTGCGCGGCTGCCCCAAGGAGAAGAGCCGCACTTTTACCATCAAACCGCGGGGCTTCAAGGACTCCCTGGAGGTCACGGTGGAGTTTGCGTGCACTTGCAACTGTGAGGCAAACAAGGAAGTTGACAGTCCCCTCTGTAGCAACGGCAATGGGACCTACGAGTGCGGCGTGTGTCAGTGTCACCAGGGTCGCCTGGGCCCCCGATGCGAGTGTTCAGTGGAGGACTACAGTCCGACTGATGATGCCAACTGCATGCCAAAGCAAGACAGCCCAGTCTGCAATAGGAGAGGAGACTGCTTATGCGGACAGTGCTCTTGCCACACGAGTGAGCATGGTCAGGTTTGGGGACAGTACTGCGAGTGTGACGACTTCAACTGCTTGCGGTTTAAAGGGGCACTTTGCTCTGGTGAGTAGATGCACGTCTTTCTGTCATGATCAGTCTTAGTCTTCTCTGCAGGTTTACCAACACCAGTGTGTTATTAATGGATCTGACAGTGATAGGTAGGTAACCAGTATCTACCCAAAAACGTCAAAGCACCCTGATTCATCGTGGTACAGAGGTTAAAAAACCCTTATTATAGTGGCTAAATTATTAAAAACAAGACCAACATATTGTATTGACGTCACTCACTGGTATTCCACGGTGTAAGACATTCCCTTTCATTGTTAGCAGGAAAGATGAGGTCGTCCTTCCCTTCCTTTTCCCTGTTCCGAGGCCTCATCCCTTCAAATTACTAGAACATACTTCAGTTGTTTCAAGTCTCTCTCCGTCTGTAAACACACCTTAGTCAGTTTACTTAGGAAGCATGACAAATGAAAAATCCACAGCTTATTCAAAACTAATGCTCCATTATCATGACCATCTTTGTCAAAGACACGTAAATTATTGCATCATTTAACTGCCAAACATAAACAGTAAAGCTTACAAATGACCAGTTCTCTGTCAGGCCTGTAAACTTGCTGTGTGTACGCTATTAAAGGCTAGTCTGAGAACACACCCAATTACTGCTGCCTGAGTTTGACCGGTGTTCTTACTATTCACGGCAGTGTGGCACGATTCTCTATCACTCCCCATTACAAGTCTGCACAGCTCAGTGCACAGTTACTCAATCACAGTGATAAAATTTTAATAGGCTTTGTCACTGGGTAATTTCATGTAAAAGCAGTTTTGGTGTGTGATTGTAAGAATGGAGGCATGGGAGTAACAGAATAGGAAAACTGATCCTTTATCTTTACGTATATTAAGCAGAGCAAACTCCAGCTATGCATACCAGCTCTGATTCAAATGGAAAGTCTCATGTTTGACATACCCTGCTTATTTAAAGGGGGCCTCAACCACCAATTTGGGATAATACTTGGCCTATGAACAAAGTTGTGTGTTACCTGACAGAGCTTTGTGGATGATTACAATACAGGGAGGGTCTAAAAGATGCCATACCATGCCAATAATTAATCACTGGAACAAACATTTGACTTCATTATGAATTAAAAGTTCTATACTCTTCTACTGTGATGCAGTTTCCAGTTATCTTAACTGAAAGTGCAACATTCAGGAAATGACTTTAATCTGACACGAATGATCAAATTGGTGTATACAGCATGTACTCACAGAGGGCCCCTTGTGGGTGCGTCATGAAGGATAATATTCAGGGTAATGTCTGTGTTGGAAAGCTTTGAAATTTTCCAGGAATATGGCAAGGAGGAGTTTGGAGTATTTCCCAAGAGAGGTTGTTTTTCTGAGAGACAGGTATTAAGGCATTCAGCGATGACAGCAAGGGCCTGGGTGCACACTCACCCAACCCAAACACCTACACACACACACACACACACACACACATAAAGCCATAATTGGTGTGAGACAGTCCACAGAGCTCAATTCAGGACCACTAAGTTGCTGTGTGTCAGTACAGTCATGACGTTGTCTTTAAAGAACAAGCGTCCCTCGGCCCCAGCTCAATTGGAGCTACAAAAAGCTCCATCTCTGTGATTTTCCCTGTGGCTGTGTATTTCCTCCACTGCTGAGGGGCTGAGGGACTGGGGAAAGGCCAGGGAGCAGCAGTCAGCAAGCACAGACCCAGGGCCCATAAATATGAGGACAGAAAGAACAGGAAAGTTTGCATTCCTCTGCTGGCAATTTGCCGAACCTCTTCTCTCTCCAGTATGTCTGTCTCCACTGTTGGCTCTCTTCAGCTAGCTGTGTACTATTCTGTTTAACTGTTCTGTCTTTATCCTTGTTTTTGTCCTTTTATCATGTCCCCCCACATTAGCCTCCTCTAAAGCCCAGGCATGTGATTAATGGGCTGGATTACTGTGCAGTCTCACAGAGAGAGTAGGATGATGTAAACCTAAAACTTCCCTTTTATGTGTAAATCAACTTTACAAATAATGAGAACAAGACAGCTACTTACTTTTGTTAAGTGCTCTACACTGCAAAAACATCCATTCTTACAGTGATGTGGTTGTCTTATTTTTTTAACAAGAAATATTGTAGATTTTTTTTCTCCATGTCTTAGCTGCTATCTTGTTGGCACACTCAACGCGCAAAGCATTATATGTGAGTGTTAACCATTAACCAGTGACAACACCACCAGCACCCATGTCTGTTCTTATCGCTGCTATTAATGCAATCCAAAAGAGAAGCTGTGGTAGACAGGGCGGAGACAGGGGACTTGTTTCCGTGAGTTTACAACATTGGATGATTTGTTTTGAGCCCAGGAATTAGGGACCCTTGGACCTTCTGTGATATTTCATGACCAGTCACTCTTCCAGTCTGATCCAGCTGGGCTGTGACTCACCCACTTCACTATTAGTCATCCAGTGCCAAATCCTGTTTGGTTTCTCGCTAAGAACACTGTAGTCTCTGGGGTTCTGCCTCTGTTTCTAAGGTAGCCTAATGTGCTGATGTAGGGTGGTTCTCTGTAATCCAGGGAGAAAAGCTTGCCTCCAGATTCTGTCAGTAAATGGCTGTGTACCACACTGTACCACTGTTCCTAGAATGACCTGCCTTTTGTTCTTTCAACACTTCCTTAGAGTTTGAGGATTTCTCTCTCTCTCTCTCTCTCTCTCTCTCTCTCTCTCTCTCTCTCCTCTCTCTCTCTCTCTCTCTCTCTCTCTCTCTCTCTCTCTCTCTCTCTCTCTCTGTGTGTGTGTGTTCCTTTCTGAGGAGAAGAGGAAACAACATTTCACGCCTTTGTTAGAATAGGGATGATTAAGAGCTATGTGCAATGTCCATACTGAGTAAGATGGGATTTAAAAACAGTTCATTTTAAAAGTTAAGTTGTTACCTAGCATTGTTCCAAAGAATAGATGTTGAGTAAAGACAAACGGAGCAGTACACAATTCTTACTCATACTCATAATTAAAAGTAACTCATTAAAGTACTTTTGCATTACCCACTTGATATAGCATAGGTTAGTGCTTTGTTTTTTAATAAACCAAAGGCAACATTTTAATTTTAAAAAGTAACAAGTAACAGATGAGTACACAAACAACACTTACAACAGCACAGTAACACTTTACACCTAACTAGTAATTACATGCAGAATCTACAAATGCACCCAGAGGTGCACTTGCCTAAGCATGCAACATGTTTCAGTGTTTAAAAAACACACAGGTTGATAGGCAACAACTGACAACCCACAGACGCCTATAGATCTAAAACAATAAAACACACACATACACACACACTGTGATTAATTTCTTAATTGCGTAATTGTTATTGCATGGTATTGTTTGCCTGACCCCACCCACAGGATTATGAGCGCTGACAGATAGATGTAATGTTTGAACCGCACATATCTGAGGCGAAAGAATTAATATTTTGAAGGACTATTATAAGATTAACATCCTGATCTTTTTTTTATTCTTTCAGATCATGGGAAGTGCAACTGTGGCTACTGCCAATGCGATGCTGGCTGGACAGGAGAAAACTGTAACTGCTCCACACGCACAGACAGCTGCTCGTCCAGCATTGGCCTGCTGTGCAGCGGCCGGGGTAACTGTGAGTGTGGGGTTTGTCAGTGCACTCAGCCTGGTGCCTATGGAGCTACCTGTGAGAAATGCCCCACCTGTCCTGATTCCTGCACTATTAAAAAGTAAGTTCATCACACAAAAAACATACACTGGCCTGATGGTGGCATCAGATGAAAGCTCAAGGGGTCAATCAAATAATTAGAAATCATTCTGAGGACCCATTAATATCTATACTCATGGCAACTAGGTTAGTAGTTGGTGAGCTATCATGTTCTATTGAGCAATGGAATATTTGTTTTCAAAGAAAACTTACTATACCCTAAAATCATTTTTTATTACCCTGTTTCTCCTTAAGGGAGCTATCTGTAAGTTTTTCTATACATAGCCAAGCATTAACAACTGTTTACTTAACAAATGTGAGTTCAGCATAAAACTTCATTCCTTTACTCACCAAGAGCTGTATCCAGCAGTGTAAAGCAACTGCAATGTTTTGCTTCTAGCTCTATCACTGTTTTCCTTCTACTGAAGTTAGCAGACTAACCACTTAGCCCTGGGCTAGCCGACCCATCTTGTCACTTTCTGATAGCAGCTCATTCTCAGAAGATGTATTCTTACCTCTTGTATTGTAAACGCAATAATGGCTGAAGCTCTTGGCATGTGACCATCACACCACTACCACTTTAACAAATTCTCCCACCAACTAAATAACTGACTTTGCCATCTTCAGACCCTGCTGCTCACCAGGAAAATAATCCACAGCCAAGATTTTGATTTTGTTCCACCATGATGTTCTGACATTCCAGGATGATAACAAACTACTCCCACACACATTTTTAACAACTTCAGGTGTGGTTTCACATACAGCAGAAAAAAGTCAACCTTCTCCCTTGGCCTTGACAGTCAGCAGATATTAACACAGGTTCGAACTTGACTTGCTTGACAAGCTTTTTGTGTTTCTATTCTTTTGTCCATTCCCTGTATATCAAATTGAACCACACACTGCTACTTAAGAGAGTCAGTAGTATGTACTGCACACTGTGTACTGTGTATAAAAGTAACAGAGTAGGACCCTGTTTGCAGGGCGTGTGTTGAGTGTCAGCACTTCAAGAGAGGACAGTACATCGAAGACAACAGCTGCAATAGAATCTGCAAAGATGAAATCACGGAAGTGGCTGAACTGGGTGAGATACCCTCATCTCCAATCTTCTTACTACATAATGTAATAGTGACCCTTTTGTGGAAAAGCTTTACTGTTGTTTTGCTGCTGGTGGAAAACAACAGTAAAGCTTGAAAGCAGTAAGAGCCTTAATACATGCATTGAGATCATAGGGTATTATGGACTGATAAATATTAAATGTTTTTAAAGACAACTTATGATACTTTAAAATCATTTATATCACCCTTTCTTCTTCTTGACATCTTTATCCCACAGTTTTCAATGACAGAAATGCAGTGAATTGCTCATACAAAGATGAAAATGACTGCGTGGTGCACTTCCAGTATCATGAAGATGACAGTGGCAAATCCAATCTGTTTGTGGTAAAAGAGCCAGGTACTGTAAGAGTTTCTGTACATGTTTGAGACATTTAAGAGAGAACTGGGGGTTATATTTTGGGCACATTATTAAGACAGAATAGTGTGTTCTTGGATGCCATTTCAGCCTGTGTCTGGCAAGCTGGGGAACAGTGTGTGCATCTAGTAATATGCTATTCTTTAAAGAACACATCATCAGCCTGTTGACCACAGCTATACTCTGCCACACCACAGAAACCCAAATACATCAGTGTACTGAGTTGTTGCGCAGTGGAGTGCCTGACAGTGGACTGCTGCGGTGGTTGCTTAACCTCATGAGTGTGCTCCACTGCTAACAAACCAGCACCAGAAATTAACTCTTTTGAATTAACTCTCTCTGCACCCCTCTGTCTCTCATCTCTCAGAGTGCCCTGAGGGTCCAGATATCTTGGTTGTGCTCATGGCAGTGGCTGGAGCCATTCTGCTGCTGGGCCTTGTTGGTCTGTTAATCTGGAAGCTGCTGGTCACCATCCATGATCGCAGAGAGTATGCCAAATTTGAGGAGGAAAGAACCAAAGCCAAATGGGATACGGTGAGAAATATTTGTAATTAAGTAAAATAGGAGCTTTAACAGAATATGGCTACCATTTTTGGATATTAGTGTGAGGTTGAATTAAACAGCGTTACCTCTGTTTTCATTTCCCAGGCTAACAATCCTTTGTATAAAGGAGCAACCTCCACCTTCACCAATGTAGCGTACAGAGGCAACTAACGACTAAATGGAACAAGAAAAACTCAGGGGACAATGACAAAGATGGAATGTAGTAGCACAGAAATGGATGGGAAGAAGCCTACACTGTCATGTGACTAGCTACTGTAGCTGAAAAGTAGTTATTGCTGTCAACATCGTGATGAAATAATTGTACACATTGTAAAAATGACTAGAACTGTTAATATAAGTCACAGGCAGTTGCATGCTCGTCCGTTTTCTGCTGTGCCATGTCTGTGACATTCTCTCAGTGCTGCCCATGCAGTCAGATTGGATTATATTGTCAAGGTACGGTTAAGGGAACTGCTGCTGCTGCTGTCGGACTGTGGTTTCCTTGTTATAATTTTGTCTTTCAGAGTGCAGCTGCAGCCTATTTCGCAGTTTCCTTTTCACTAAATTGAAAAAGGCAATTTCAGATTAATCACAACAAAGTTCATCAGTATACCCAAAATGTGCACTGTGGAATTTTTATACATTATTAAAACATGCTTCAAGGGCTTCTATACACATTAGCATCTCCTTTATTTTTAATAAACATTATTTTTAACAAAATCATTTATAGTAATTATTTTGTCAAGAATGCAGCACTCTGTGGAGCAGTTAACTGCAGCCTCTAGGCTGATTTGGTTTACAGTGAAGATTGTGGTCTATATTGTTTTTGAAATGCTTACCATCAATGGTAGCTTTATGAGTGCTATGACATGTTTCTTTATCACTGCATCATCACCTGTTTTTGTGTTTGTTGGGCTGTTTAATTGTTCATTTTATTTGTAAAAGTATTTCAAAAAATGGTGATCTGTCCTGTCACTGCTGAGCTATAAATTGTTTGAAATGTTTCAATTTCCTACTGACCAGCATTGTGTTACACTGAAATACCATACTCTTTATTTGTGTATTTGAGCAGATTTTATTGCACATGGCCAAAATGCCATGCATTTGTTAATTTGGAAATCCCTCTTGCTTGTTTGAAACCTCTGTATGGGAAATATTAGTACAGTGTGAGATGAATTCTGGTTGTACAGCTCTAATCCTCTCTCAGGACATGGTCAGAAAACTGTTTTGTTTGTTTGTTTGTTTTACTTGTTTGTTGGTTTATTTTTGCACACTTTTTTAAAGAATCCTTTAGTTCTTCACAGTGGGGGAATGCATAAAGATTCATTATATCTGACTTCACCAGTCTTTCTGTGATGCCTGACATTTGGTTTCCTTTCAACAAATGAGAGCAGAGCTGATTTTACTCTTTATTAATTTCAGACTTGCAAAAGCCTAAAGGACAAGTGTTTTAGATTCACATTTCAACTCCAAAGCAATATGTGTTTAAAATAAAGAAATACAACATAATAAACTAGACCACATATTAAACCCCTTCACTGTTTAACTGCAGAGGGTAATGGATCATAAATAAATTGGTGTCCTATTACCAAGAAAAACACAGTGATCATAAGATCTTCAGGTTCTATCAGATTGAACTCTGCATGAAGCGAAAGACGGGGGTCAGTTCGACCATCTCGCCACATCTCACATGGACATTAATGTGAAACAAATTCTAGTGTGACAGCACCATTTGACTGAGTTCTGTACTGTGCCGCCAGGCTCACAAAAAGAGGCCCCAGAATGTGCATTCAATCTCGAGTGACCATTCAAATAAATATCACTGATGCCCCATGTGATTTCAGTGTTTCATTCCGCCTCCCAACTCCATTCACACAAATGGCAAGCTCTTACACAAAGTACTATGAGAAATACTTTGATGAAAATATCTTAATGTAAATATTAAAAATCATCACACAAAGTAGAGAGACACATCAGTGTGTTAAATGTTGATGATATTTGTGCATTCTCAGACATTCTTAATTTATGTCTTTGATTCACAATGTCACAGAAGTATCATAGTAAAGAAACTATAAAGGATTAGTTTTATAAGTTCTTGTATTCAATTCAAACAAATCCGGTATGATATGGGTGTGTGAAAGATGTCAGTTGAGAATTTCTGCCTGTTACTGTCTACCTTATCAAGTTATAGCATATTTCCTGCACTTAATCACACATATGTCAGCATATCCATGTTACCACATCCTGCTCACATCACCCTGATATTACTAATCTTCCTATTAGCCATCACAACCAGGCACTGCCTTTCTTTTGGTTATGTGTACTATGCATCAAATATGCTCATATTCTACTGTTTTCATGTACATTATCTGTTATGGTTAATATTAAAGTGGATATTGGGAAAATAACCATATATGTTTAATGGCTATTACAGGTGATGTAGGTTTCACTAATACATACTGTAACCTAACATGTTCATGCTCATTGGTATGTGGCATCTCTCCTGTCCTCTGCTGAACCTCACAGTACATCACTGTTGTAAATGGTGAGTGTCACAATCTGCTGTCTTTGTAAATCTAATACCTCAATCCAGATGTTGACTACTTCCTGACTCACAACTCACAAGTCATCACAACAACCAGGTCAAGATCTCAATCTAGTAAACAACATTTTAGGGTTGCTGTTGCAGTGCATGCCACAGCTATGATTTAACAAGTGCATCAAACTGTACAAAAAACAAAACAAAACAAAAATAAAACAGTGACAAAAATAAAAACAACTTTGTTGTTTTTTACAGTCACACTTCCGTATATATGACTATTCTGGTCTTTATCAGTAAATCTCTTTCTCTAGGCAAAAAATAGGAAGCCAGCAATTAGCTGCTGTAGGCTATATACATAGACTCCTGGAAAGCAAGAAAACAGAGAATGTCCTTGGGAGGAAATATGGGTGTTTACAAAAATCGATCCAGAAATGCATAATGATCAGCATTTAAGCTCAGCCTATGAGTTCTCTGTTGACCTGAGCAATTTCAGGCCCAACATTCTCCTCATACATGTGGGTCAGAGTGACACCAGTGGGCCTAAGCAAAGATAATCCTGGCATCTGTCTCCCTCTAGTGTATAAACACTGCACTGATCAAATGTTGCAGCATACACAGCCTGGTAATCTCGTGCAGATAATGTTATTGTCAAGCAGCATTTAGTAGAGTGTAGAGAGCTGGTTGACGGTCTGGTTGTGAATTATCAGTGGGGCCAGTGTTATCGTAGTTATGCATCCATTGATATCTGGACAAAGAAGCAAGTGCTCTTCACGTTTCTTCCACAGCATGGGACATCTGTAATTCACGACCAATTATGGCTACTGTATATAGAAGGAGAAATAAGGCAAAGGGGAAAAGGAGGGGAGAGATAGAGTTAGTCCATTGGACTCTGGCGACATAGAATAATACAGCTACTATATGATGCAGAAATACAAAACTAGAGGAAATTATAACAGGGAGAAATGTTCCCAATTATGAGTGTGAATAGTTTTAAAAAATGGATACATTTCGGTAGCAGATATTTAGAGCCATATAAACAATATAATTCGTTAGGGGCATCCTCGCTAGTGTTTAATGCACTGCATCAATCCCCTACAACTTTTATTAACTAAATCCGACTTATCGAGTTGTGTGTCTATTATCAGTCTTGATTGTAATATTTCCGTTATTATTTGAACGCAGCACACTTAAATGTACGGCCCTGCTTCCGCCGCGTCAGTTCCAACATGGCGGCGCCCCATGCCGTGGCAGGAGTGGAAGGAGGCAGCAGTGAAACAGGGCTGATTCTGTCAGATTCGTCCTCCGGGGATGTGAAGAGACCTCAGTTCGGGACACGTTTCCTCACAGACCCGCGGCAGGTTTTCCAGCACAACGCATGGTCGGTGTTTTATACAAGAAATCCAGGATGTAAATGCTATGACTTGTCACTGATTATGATTTTTGTTTCTTTTTGTTTTGATTGGAGATTTAGCAAATAACATGTCTTATTATTATCGTATAATGAAGCTCTTAAAAAATCTCAGTTCATAGTGTCACCTGAACACAGAGAAGAACTGGGTGTTAAATGCTAAATTAAACAGCCTGTAATTTCAAGTAAATTACGCTGTGATTCATTAATAAATACTGTTTTCATTGTCGATTGACAGATACATTTCTCAATTGATCCATTGGTTGATAAAATGTCAGAGAAAAGTCAGAATATCCCAAAACCCAAGGTGAAGTTGTTACATGACCAACAGTCCAAAACCTAAAGAAACTTGCTACTACTAACTTTACTATCAAAGAGGATTTTTCTTTAAAAAAGAGAAAATAGATTCAGTTGACTAATTGCCTTTCAGTTTTCAATGCAATAATGTATTCTATTGTCTGAATTAACTGTATGAGTTACACTGGGTAAGAGCTGTATCTAAATACCACAAAATGAAATCTGAAGGATACATAAGTTTATACATTTGCATATTTGATTATATCAGCTCTGATATAATGCATCACTGTTCTGGTAGGGCTGGGAAATTTCCCAGCTTCATCTGAATGTCACTTGAAAACCTTCATCTTTTGTGCTGAAGTATTGCCAAGTGTTTATTCACCACATCACTTCACCCACACTGGATAATAGTTTTCTGTTGTCAACAGGGACAATGTGGAGTGGACTGAGGAACAAGAAGCAGCTGCTAAGAAGAAAGTCTTGGAAAACAGTCAGCCACTGCCTCCAGAGAAACAAGGTTGCATTGTTGTTGCCGAGGCTCATGGCTCATACACATAAACCACACAATATGACATTATGGCATTAGGGATCAGTAACAGAACAAATACTGCTTCTAAAAGGAGGACAGCATACACCAGTGTTGTATATGTGTATTTGTCTTATTAAGCTGTATTAATCCTCTTTGTAATGGCAACATGTGTTAGACTATCACTTTAACGCTGTCTTTACTGTCTTACCTTTTCTTGCAGAGGAGTATGACAACCGGGCCAATGAATACTGGAACGATTTTTACACAATCCATGAGAATCGTTTCTTCAAAGACCGTCACTGGCTCTTCACAGAGTTCCCAGAATTGGCCCCACAGTGTAGCCTGAACCATGAATCCCATTCTGAAGCGTCTGTCACAGATGCCGGTCAGCAGGACACCCTGGATCAAGAACAAAGCAGAGAAGTCGCTGTGCCGCCTCACACTGACGGTGACTTTCCCGGCTCCTCTGCCACATATCGCATTCTGGAGGTGAGAGATGAATTTGAAAGCAACTTACTTAAATGTTGACCATAGACATTTAATGGCAAAGCAACTAGTGCACTAACCTGAAAGAATAAAACAAGCTGGTTTGTGTTCCATGATTTCTACAAGAAAATTGACAGGTTGCACTCGATAAATTATCAATAAACTCAGTAAGTTATTATGTTTAGAGGTACAGGTTTTCTTGTAGCTGTAGCAATCTGTATTTCTTGTCAGGATTCATTACCTTGAAAAAAACATTCCAAATGCAATATGTATTGATGTGCAGGTTGGCTGCGGTGTGGGGAACACAGTTTTTCCAATACTGAAGACCAACAAGTAAGTGCAGACAAGATATTGACATTTTGAGGTTTCAGGCCGTGTTTGAACAGTGAAGTATAACACAGACTGAAAAATGTATGTAACTGCAGCTTTGCTTGTTGCAGTGACCCAGGACTCTTTGTTTACTGCTGTGATTTCTCCAGCACTGCTGTGGAGCTAGTCAAGGTGAGATGACTGGGTTAATATAAGGATGATGTGTTGATAGGGACTCCTCTCTAAGGACATGAGCTAACTGATGTATTAAAATTGCCTTCTTGTCATCAGACTAATCCAGAATATGACCCTGGGCGCTGCTTCGCCTTTGTTCACGACTTGAGTGATGTGGAATCTGATTACCCTGTCCCCGATGGAACCCTTGATGTTATAGTGCTAATCTTTGTGCTATCAGCATTACATCCTGACAAGTATGAACTTTTTCTCTGCCTTCGTCCTCCTCTCCCTTTTTGTTTTCACTCAGTGTGAGTCAATAAATATCGCACTGCCTGTCGTAACGTTTCACCCCGTCTCAGGATGCAGGCGTCCATCAGTAGGTTAGCACGGCTCCTTAAGCCAGGTGGAGTGATGCTGCTCCGGGACTATGGACGGTATGATATGGCACAGCTCCGCTTCAAGAAAGGTTAGTCAGGCCTAAGTCCAGCTGTTAAGAACCTCCGTATTTAAAGAGGTCAATTACTTGTGCTGATCCTTGAAAATGTGTTTCCCTTAGGCCTATTTTTCTGGTTTCACTGTTTCAGAACTGACCACTACATGATGACACACCACACTTAACAGTCAAAGTATTCTGCACTTAAAGATATAAAAGAATATTATAGACCACAGATACAGATAGTAACAGCAAGTCTGGCTGCACAAGACCTGTCAAATATGGGGTCTACTTGCAGTACTTCAAATGGCACACTACAAAGTAAATGCCACTGCATATAATGACCAAATCTTTATTTAATGTTTGCAATTTGTAGTATAATAACAGGTACATTGTGACCCTTTACTTCTTTTAGGAAGGTGCCTGTCAGAAAACTTTTATGTCCGAGGTGATGGAACAAGAGTATACTTCTTTACCCAAGGTAAAAATAAGCACCTCTTAATAAATATTTTATCATGATTAATTGTTCTTTAGTAATGTATATACAAATATTCCTGTGCTTCTTGCTATTTCAGATGAGCTTCATGATCTGTTCACTGACGCAGGGCTTGAGAAAGTACAGAATCTTGTGGACAGGAGGCTACAGGTGAACAGAGGGAAACAGCTCACCATGTACAGGGTGTGGATCCAATGCAAGTACCGCAAGGCTCCGGTTCAGCCACCTGAGACGCTGGACTGAGACAGAGGAGAGAACCCACCTGGGCCTGACCTTCAACCACAACTGAATCTAGGAGCAGAAATCAAGGCGGTGCTGGCCTCTTTTCTGAGGATGTATGGAATTGAGAAGCTCTATTGTGATTGTGATAAAGGAAACGCAACTGGATAGTTACAGTATATCCTGTAAAGACCTATACTGTCTCAGCCACTGTGATGCTGGTGGACTTGTTTTATAGCAAGTGTTCCTGATGGTGCTGCAGTCATAGCTAGTAGAGTGATGATTTCCCATTTTCTGCTGATGAGTTAAGTGATCTGAGAAAGGGCTGGTTACCTGAAACAAATGTTTCTATTCTGCCAGAGGTTGTTTTTAATGAGCTGATGTTTTGATATAAATTGCATGGTTTTAAAGAACACTTAATAGCCTTTTTGTATATGCAAAATGAATAAAAATCTAAACTGTAATCTGTGGGTTATTTATTTGGTATATCAAAGCTGTTTTTTTTTAACAAAGGAATCAGGCAATTTCATGATACTGGTCCTTACTATTACGTTTGCCATCACAGCATCTTGACTGGCTAAATCCTTATTTATGCTTGAATGGCTACTTAATGAAAAGCATTATTTTGCAGTTTATTGATATTATGTAAGTACTGTATGTGGGTGTGAACATCACTGGAATGGCAACTTTCTGATAAGTGATCATTTTGGTGGTTGTGTGGGTGGGCGCTGCTAAATTGTGTTGTGTACGGAGGGATTTGCCATTGGTCCAGACAAGAGATTTGGGGCAGGCGTGGACTGAACGAAGGTGAAAATACTTGAACAATCTCACGAGAAAATATGAGATTTTACTGATTATTGTTTACATTGCAAAAACATGAGAACCGAACCGAATCGATCCGGATTCAACTGAAACGGCTTGCAGCAGCACAACTTCCGAAACAGATTGGTTTCTCCCCTGCAGCGAGGAAGACGACTGGAGCCGAACTTTGTTTTGATCGACCTGAAAAGCCAGGACCCGAAATTCATCTCACCACCGGGGTAGAAGAAGATAGGGGGTAACTAACGCTGGCTTAAAGACATCATCTATATCTGGTGAAAACCGCAGAATCTCGAGGGTCGCCATTGTGTGGAAGGAAGGTACCCGACATAGGCACGGCATGGTCCTCTGGGAGAGGGATGTGATGGGGATCCCCGCCTAAGGAGTACTGAAAGGCGGGTTTGGGATACCCGGAGTTGTCGAGGCCTCCGAGGGAATCCTCCGTCGTCTACCTTGAGCTTCACCGCGCGCTCCCGTGTCTTGATCGTTAACAATCAGCACGCGAGGGACGCGGCTGTGGATGCGGCCTAGCCTGGGAGGGTCTGCCGAGCACCGGGGAAACAACGGGGACGGTTTTAGGGTTAACAACAGGCCCTCCGGAGGACCGAAAAAATATTAAATTACAGTAAGTATCTCGTTAGGGTGTCGAACAAAAGAATATATCGGCACAGGTCTCTTGTTAGAGTATGTCCAGGCGTCGTGGCCCGAGCACCTGACAACACAAACCTGAGAAGATGCTTCTTTTTGACAGACGAGTTAACGTTAGCATGTTGGCTACCTAACGTTAGCTATCTTGTGTGTGGTTGTAAAATAATTTACCGTCGCGAACTGAAGTTGTAATTATTTTTTAGAGTCGTTATCTAACCAGATAACTATGACTGGGCCAACATAAATCAACATATGCTTCGTTTGGGTACGTAACTTGAGAAAATCAGATGTAATGTTACTGGCTAACGTTAACCGTTAGCTCCTAGAATGCAATGCTAAGTGATGGCCAACATCGGTTGACTTGTTAGCTCGTGTATTCAGTGTAAGCTAGCTACCTCGCTTGTCATTAACTGATGATGTTTCATATCGTTATACTGGTCTTTTCAACGTTATCTGAGCCAGAAAACTCACTCCCGATTAAAGTTATACTAGAATAAGTGTTTAAAACACATCTTAAAATGGACACGAATGCTGCTGGTTACATCAATCATTTATTGTATGCAAGCCACAGACATAGTAGTCAGTGTTGGGCGTGTAACTTAAACGTTAACCTTTGCACAAGCTAGCAAGCTGGGCACTTATTGTCTATTGTGGCCTTTTCCATTGCTGTGAGTATACTTGGCAGTCCCTCCATTAGTGACCTTTCATAACTCCAGCGCCATGTAACTTAGGCCTATAATGCCAGGGCGTTATCACATGATGCTATAATTTTCCAGGCAGTGACTCTACACATCTGGCCTACGTCTTTGATGCATATTCAATACAAGTTATTGCCTATATCTTTGATATAGATTTAGCTTTTTAGTGCTGGGACTATTTTACTGAGTACTCAAATTGCATGGCTGGTGCTTGCTTAACACACATGATAGTGGAAAACATTATTGTCAGGCTTATTGATGACTCAGAACAGGAATTTTCCACATCCATATAGCTAAAAACAGCCATGACTCATCACAACCAATGCCTTTTGAAACAGTGATCGTCGTCACTCCCATTTGAATATACCAGACCTTACAATGCCTTCCTTAATCTGTGTTCTTGTCTCTGCAGCCATGATGGAAGAACTGCATAGCCTGGACCCCCGGCGACAGGAGCTGTTGGAGGCTCGCTTCACAGGGGTTGGTGTGGCTAAGGTTTGTGTTACAGCAGATGTCGCAGTGATGGAGTATGGGAACTCTCTCCTGTCAAAGTGCTTATAATCACAGATTTTATTGATTACACATTTTTGTGAATCTCTCCCCTCCTTTGTCTCAGTCCGCCTCAGTATCATTCTGCTGTTTGGCCTGGACAAGCTTGGCCCCACTCCTTGTCTTTGTCTGTCTCTGGAGAAGGTTGAGCCGTGTCTGTGTTTTTTGGCTGGTGTGATATGGCATCTCTCCCTGGCTCATGATGTAGTGGCTGTATATGCAAGTGGCGATGCCTGCCAAAAAGGCCACAGACGGGACAGGGGTGGTAGGGGGAGGAGGAGTGAAGGCAGAGGAGGAATGCAGAAATAGTTCTTGACCAGGTGTGAGTGGAGGCAGCATTTAGCCCTCCACCCTCTCTCTCATGACATGGATGGAGCTGTCTTTGTGGAAGGTGATCTTGGAACAGTTAGGGAGTGAGAGTCAGCGCCAGGAGTGGGCCCTGTGCCAGCCATAGGCAGAGCTGAGCCCAGAGCATGGCATGGCTGCTGCCGCAGAGAAAATGGCGGCTCTTGCTAAGGCATCATGCCATAGCCACCCTGTATGACAAGAGATGCAATGTGTGTGGGGGGCAGTGAGGGAGACATGTGTCAACAAATGGCTATGAAGAAATATGGTTAGGTGGTCTAAAAGCCCTTCAATGTCATAGAGCAGCTTAGAGTTTTTTTTCTTGACCTTGAGCAGCTCTGTGTCTCTGCTGCACTCTCTGTCATCTCTGAGTTGGCATAAAAGAAAGGAAAATTGTTACCCTTTGAGGACAAAGAGCTAGCACACCTTTTGGTAATGGAACAGAGAGGGCCTACTAAAATTATTGGAAAGTGCATTTCCTTTTGAACAAGTCTGATCAAACGACCAAGATTTTGGGGGGAAGGGGAGGGGGGAGGGGTGTAAAAACAAGCTGTCATTCTTAGATCAAGCAGAGCATCTTTCACCCGCTTTCTCCAGTGAGCGCAGAAAAGAATGGTTAAGACCGTGGTGAACAGGAGAAAAATGGATGACATTATCTAAAGGTGACAGACAGAGGGAGGAATACATCCCCATCAGCATGCCTAATGTTCAGCCATTTTAGGAGGGTTCAGTGAGAGAGCTCTGGTGTGCTCTGAATGACTAAGTATCTCTCCCTGATTGGACAGTGCCTGCTGAATTCTGATGTGATTCATTTGACTGACAGGCATCACCTAGGGAACCGGCATTAGGACTGATGCAGGTCTAGATTCAGTGGGAAGTTAATGGCGACAGTGTTTAGCCAAACCTCCGCATCCCCTCCCTCAGTTTGACACCCATTTTACTTTGTGTTTTCTAACTCTGTGTCTGCTCTCTCTAACAAGTGCACGCACACACAAGTACATGTGCACGTATTTTGAAGATGCAGTTTTCTCTGAATTTGATTACTCCTTCTGCTTTATTTTCATGTATTTTTACCTCATTTTAACAGGGCTCGGGTCAGAATCAAAATGAGTCATCCAATCAGAGTCTATGCAGTGTGGGCTCGCTCAGTGACAAAGAGCTAGAGGTTAGTTTGTATCACGTGTTGTCAAGATTTTTTTACGCCAACCATCTCTCTGTGTTACTTTTTTGTACATCCGGTTGAATCACACTGCTCTCCCGACAGACGCCCGAGAAAAAGGCAAATGACCAGAGAGTGAGAAAACGGAAAGCAGACCACTTTGACAGCAGCCAAGGTAAGTTTGTCCCTCTGCTTTGATCCTCTCATTGTGTGTCCCAAATATCAGCCTCTCTCTGAACTCCCTGCCTCTCTCCTCCAGGCAAAGCAGGAACAAGGGGGCATAAAATTAGTGATTATTTTGAGGTGAGTAGCAGAAAATTGCACCGAGTGTGTGTCCAGCAGAGCTCATGTCCTCTAAGATTCTTTATTACTGGGTGCCTAACTTTTCATACTTACTTTCTAACCCCTTGTTTTAGCCATCTTGGTCTTTCCATTGAACTGCTTTCCTATTCTTCTCTCTTTTACATGTCTATCAGTTTGCGGGAGGTAGCGGTCCTGGTACCAGCCCTGCCAGGGGAATTCCACCAGTGGTCCGCTCTTCCCCACAACACTCCCTCTCCAACCCTCCTGTCACGGTGAGCATGTCTGCTCTATGGTCTGTCTCATGCTTTCTTTTTTATCTCTTAACACTTTTTCTTGCCATTCTCTCGTCCGTGCTTGTTATTAACATAAATTACAGGTAGGAAGAATCTGACGTGGTCTTTGTAGTAACGTTTAGTCATAAAGTGTGTTTTAAGTTTGTCATCATCATCTGTCATTATTGACCCAAGTTCCTGCAAAAGCTAAAACCAAAGAAAGGAATCATAAGGAGCAATATACTGTAGAACTGGCATATAGTGATATAAATGAAAATATTTGCAGTGCAAACACACATATACGTACAGGCAGTCAAATCATAGTAGAAAAGAGTTTAAATAAACCTGTCGCGCAGCTTTTGGTGTTTTTGGTGTTTTTATTGTAAACTGGAGGCTTTACATCTTCTCAAGTAAAATGAATAGCTCAAAAGCCTTGGGATGAATTTGAGAATTTTTCTGTGAGAATTTAACACAGTGTCACGCTTCTGATAGTTCATTTGAATGTCTACAGTTTCTGGTCATTGTTTTTATGCGAATTTCTTGTGCCAGTCTGGTTTCATGTTTTATCATGACCAGCAGCTCCACATTTTGATAAATTCTGTAATATGACGACATTGACACATTAAGGCACGCTCTGTAGGTGTATGGTTTTTAGTGGATGAATGTGTCTGCCTCCCAGGTGCAGCAGGGAAGCCCCTCCTCCGTCAGCTCGGCCAACACAGAGCACTCGTCGTGTTCACTGAAGCCTGCTTCTCTTCACATGCTCCACAAAGCCACACAGGTACTTGTCACACTATGGGGCCTGGCTGGCTTGTTACTTGATTTAACTCTGGTATAACTCAAAAGGCAGTTTACGTATAATGTATACAGTATTGTAAGGTGGGAATACTTGTTGCACTGCATTTTGTCACTGATACAGAATGATGCACCTTTAACATTGTTTTGTGCTCACTGTACCCTGTAGTCTGACCTTACTATAGAGAAACTAACAGCAATGGAGAACAACAAGAACTCTGACCTGGAGAAGAAGGAGGGCCGAATAGACGATTTACTCCGGGTACTAATCACATTACATTTCATCCCTGCTACTCTGCTTGCCATTTTCAATGTTTTTGAAAATATCATGTTCTCTGTCTTGATTTTTCACTGAAGGCATGTTAGAGTTGATACATTCCTTCTGCCTTTACATGTATAAACAAGGTAATTCTTTTTTGCCTGACCTTTTCCCTGCCTGTTTGTATGTTCTGCTCCAGGCAAACTGTGATCTGAGGAGACAAATTGATGAGCAGCAGAGGATGCTAGAGCGATACAAGGAGCGCTTAAACAAGTGTGTGACCATGTCTAAGAAGCTGCTGATTGAAAAAGTATGTTTGTTGCATAGCACTATCATCTATTATAAAATGATTGGTCATTGTGGGTTTTTGACATGAGCTAGAAGAAGCCCTAATTTAAGCCATGTGAAATCAACAGCGCTGGATTGATGCCTGTATTTCTCTGTTCTTCCCTCAGTCCAAACAGGAGAAGATGGCATGTCGGGACAAAAGCATGCAGGACAGGCTTCGACTGGGTCACTTCACCACAGTGAGACATGGAGCGTCTTTCACTGAGCAGTGGACGGATGGATATGCCTTTCAAAACCTCATTAAGTGAGGATCACCTTGTTTTAACTTCTCCTTTCATGCTCTTGTTGTAATTGTATTTGTTCAAGAGGTAAAATCAGACCAGAAAGAACTACTTACTTCTCTACATATGATTCATTTGTTATCCTTAATTATCAAGACCCATCGCCTAACAGAAAAATCAGGGAGCCAGAGAGCTTAGAATAGATCATACACAGACAAACAGAGAAATTAATTAGGTACATATGTCAACTAATGTCCTGTCTGTTTCCAGACAACAAGAAAGGATCAACTCCCAGCGAGAGGATATTGAAAGGCAGAGGAAGCTACTGGCCAAACGTAAGCCGCCCTCCATGGCCCAGACTCCACCTCCGAGCCTGGAACAAAACAAACGTAAAAGCAAGACCAATGGAACAGAAAGTGAAGCGTACGATGCTTTTGATTATTCATCTTCTCTTTCATACCAATGGTTTTCCCCCCTCATTCATGTTTGAAGTAACACTCAGGCTGGTTCTGTGTTCTTGCAGGTTATCACAGGCAGAGTACCATGAGCAGGAGGAAATCTTCAAGCTAAGACTAGGCCATCTTAAGAAGGTAATGACCAATATATATCACACGTTTTTTATTTCTACATACTTACTGCGGTCTTACCTTATTTAGTTGTTAACTTTTGATATTTATCTTGTCCTTTGCAGGAGGAGGCTGAGATCCAGGCGGAGCTGGAGAGGTTGGAGCGAGTGCGGAACCTGCACATTCGTGAACTGAAAAGGATCCACAATGAGGATAATTCCCAGTATGATTTCCTCTTATATGGTCCCTTACTACTTAGTCTGTACTAATGTGTCCACATGCTCTGTCTAATTCCTGAACTTGTATTGTTTTTCACCCTGTGCAGATTCAAAGATCACCCTACGCTAAATGATAGATACCTGCTACTCCATTTACTTGGACGGGGGGGTTTCAGTGAAGTTTACAAGGTGAGAGAAACTTCCATCTTTTCCTGCAAAAGAAAAAGCACTTCAAGACCTTTGCCAAAACATTCTGTTAGGACTCAACATGTTTGGTGCAATCTTGTGTAATAGCCTTACAATAAATACCAGTTTTCTGCTGCTTAGATAGTATCAAAGACCTTGTGTGTATTGTACTGTTGAAAACAAACACCTTTAATTCTGAAAGTGACTTTAGTGGCTGAGCAGTGCATACTTTGGAAAATATTTGAGGATGCATGTTTCGATTACATTACACTAAGTTGACATCATCAACATTTCAAAGTGAATGATTGTGCCAGAATGTGAGAGTTGTTCCAAGAATCTGTTGTCGCCTCAGTAAAAGTGATGAATGAATCTCACTGCAGCTAAAACAAAGTCGTGCCAAATGCAGCCCCTTAACTAACAGGAGAAATTTATTTTCCAGGCCTTTGACCTAACAGAGCAAAGGTATGTTGCGGTCAAAATCCACCAGTTAAACAAGAACTGGAGGGATGAGAAGAAGGAAAATTATCACAAGTGAGTGTTCAGTTTTTAAAGCAATACAATAATATATTAACTGTTAAACTGTGTTTAATAACCATATTTAAAATGAATGCTGTAAATGTTGAAAATGCTCTTTGTTTCAGACATGCATGCAGAGAATATAGAATCCATAAAGAGCTGGACCACCCACGAATAGTTAAACTGTACGACTACTTTTCACTTGACACTGACTCGTAAGTTTCCATTCTGAATAAATATGTGCCCTCAAAAAGATCTACTCATGTTTATGCAGATTGTATTAATTTGTTTGCATTTGGTGTACTAAATCCTGCTGAAGTGGTTATATTAGTCTTCTTTGTTGTGGGGCAGGTTCTGCACAGTCCTGGAGTACTGCGAAGGCAACGACTTGGACTTCTACCTGAAGCAGCACAAGTTGATGTCAGAGAAAGAGGGCCGCTCCATCATCATGCAGATCGTTAACGCCCTCAAGTACCTCAATGAGATCAGACCGCCCATTATCCACTACGACCTTAAACCTGGTGCGTCTGCACACCACACTGTTACTCTCTGAGAGCTTGCATGATCTTGTTTCAATTTCTTTGGCACAGAATTAGTACAAATTAAATTAGTAGTATTGCTGTCACTTAAATGAACTGCTCGAGATACTGCTGCGGCCACTGTAGTGTTGATACAGAGTTTTTGTTCTGGTTCAAGCTGAAGACATAGACGCACAAGTATATTTGTTTTGCTGATGATAGTTATGATTTCATCATGATTTACTGAACCAAGTTGGATCAAGCCTATTAAAGTCTGGCCTGGTTTCTGTTGACAGCAAATGATTTAGATTTAGATGGTTAGGCCTCTAATCTAGTTGCTGCCTGTTATTAAATTAGGATTTTGTCGGAAAACAGTCATTGTGCATTCAGTAGAGCTGTATGATCCATAACTGTCATTTTTGACTCAAAATGTGAATATAAACTGAACTATTCAGACATTTTCTGTGAATCCTCTCTTCATCCTGCTCAGGCAACATCCTCCTAGTGAACGGCACTGCCTGCGGGGAGATCAAGATCACAGACTTTGGCCTGTCGAAAATCATGGATGATGACAGCTACAACTCAGTGGACGGGATGGAGCTGACGTCACAGGGAGCAGGGACATACTGGTAAGATTTACACTGTGCTGCAGGGGTGTCATCATCTGTGGTGTAATAAATTGCTCTTTTCATTATTACCACTGAGCCTTGGTGCTCAAGGGTCAAATTTATGTCAAATAGTCAGGGCTGACATATTTCTCTATGCTTGAGTGTTTCCCACACCACAGTCCATTAGGACGTAAGTCATAATTTTGCTGTGTGGAGGCATTTTATACCAAAGCAAGAATATGCCAGAATGCAGTGTGTCCTGTTTAAGTGTTTTTATAGGCAGTTACTGGGAAGCTAAAACGCCTCAGTCTGAGATGGGTATCTTGTATCTGTACTAGCAAGTTAGTGGATTCCCTTCAAAACACATGGAAAATGTGTAGAAGGGAGTTTTGACACTTAGCACTTAGTCCTGTATGGTCACTGTATCTGACAGCACAGTGGATTGAGTCTAGTTTTGCCAGAAGCAGTGCTCCAGGCTTAATGATTTCATGGCTCATACAAGGGGGATTTCATTGCACCAGCAATGGAAGAGATGATGAATTCCAGTTTGACTGTGTCATTTCACAACATAATGCAAAGAACATGCACGTTGACACAGGAACACTCTAGTAGATATTAAAGAGAAAAAAATGTGTATGTGAGTTTTATCAGTATCTGCAGATACCAATAATATGGAATTGATATGAAATGAAGTGCTATGCAACTATACTTATAGTACACTACTTCAGTTTTCACTGTATGTAATATGTTCAGTAAGTTAAGTTCTTTGTCGCTGATACTAACGTTGAGGTTGGGTATTATGCATGTGTAATGCAACAGTAACCGTAAAAACTCCCTGCCAAAAGCAAAGTGCAGTTATAGCTAAAACACTAAAAGACATTCCTCCACAAGATACTTGGGTCATCAATCGCTCTTGTCACAGCAGTTAAAATATTACTGAGGTGTGTCTTGATATGTGGGTGTACAGGGCTTCAGCTTCCATCTGGTCGATAGTTGTTTGACTTATACCATGCTGCCTGGTATACAAGTGCACGCCCAAAGGTCCCCTAAGCAAGATGAAGTGCCCACACACAAACAATTAAATACACTCACAGAGCCTGGTGCTTATTGAGGGATGCCTAGTGTGCAGTGTTTACCTAAATCACTGTAATGTTACTTCATAAATGGGGACAGTATAATTAGGTCTGTTGGAATTGATTTTATGTTAACGGTCTCCTTTAGGTATCTGCCCCCTGAGTGCTTTGTGGTTGGGAAGGAGCCACCCAAAATCTCCAACAAGGTGGATGTGTGGTCCGTGGGAGTCATTTTCTACCAGTGTTTGTATGGCCGAAAGGTAGGAGAAAAATGCTGTAACAAGAAAATTTGAGCTGTTATTCAGTTCTAAAGTCATATATTTATTGTAGTAAAGTAAAAAAACATCGTTAAGATCGATCGTTAAGACCAACACACTAATTGTTCCTGTTCACTTCTAACACTTGTTCTCTTTGCTCTCCAGCCCTTCGGTCATAACCAGTCCCAGCAGGACATCCTACAGGAGAACACCATACTGAAGGCAACAGATGTGCAGTTTCCTCCTAAACCAGTAGTCACACCTGAAGCTAAGGTACTGAACTCCCTCATCTCATGGCTTTTGTTTAGTCTATCCAGTGTTTGCATCACATTTATGCATCTTCCACTCCCAGAATACCCTCCTTTCATTCTCTTTTTATACTGCAACTAATTATGCTCACATACATAGTTTTTAGGAGGGATTTTTTTTGGATGTATATATTTGGAAACCGTATTATAAAGGCTGATATCTGCCCTTTTGTCAGTCATTCCACTCATTTTTTTTTTTTCTCTCCAGGCCTTTATAAGGCGCTGTCTAGTGTACCGTAAAGAGGACCGCATTGATGTGCACCAGCTGGCCAGTGACCCCTTCCTCATGCCCCACATCCGCAAGTCGGTGGCCTCCTCGGGCACCTTGGGCATGGCCGTGGCCTCCACATCCAGTTCCTCCAACAGCAGCGCCTCAAACTGAGCCCATGCCCCTTAACTGACTGACTGAACCATTTGAAAGAGTCGAGTGGGTGGGGGCGACGCCATACTGTGTCCCCCCTCCCAACAGCATCCCACCTTGCCATGAAGAGTCCCAAGAGAAGCTGGTCAGACGATGGCAGGGGGTGCGTGAGAAGTCATGGATGGGTTGCGAAGGGAGACCCACGTCACCCTTCATCCCTCTCATGTCCACCCACCCCAGCCCACCTGTCCTCCTTTCTCAAAAGGGTGGCATTGTTCTGGGGGTCAAAGCCCTGGACGACTTACACAGTAAGGGGCGAGGTTTGGCACTGTGTTGGTTAAAAAGTGGGGTTCAGTGTTTGGGATTTTTCTTTTCTGCTTAAAAAAAAGAAAATAAAAAGAAGTATAGAACTGCTTCAGCTTGGCCAGATGGAAAGGACTGCGGAAGGCCTCATACCCATACGCACTCACACACATACACCCATGCATGAGCCATTCTGGTCCGAGGTAGTCTGAACTCCCCAAGCTCAAACATTTTGTTTGTTCTCATCTCCCTGAACCTAACTGAGAGAACCAGTCTGACCTGTTACTGTATTGAACCCTAAATATCTATGGCACTATGTCATCCACCTTGCTGTTCTGGGATCCTCTGCCCCGCTTAAATTCCAGACCCAGATAGTTTGTGACGAGGAGGGACAGAAGCTACTATCCCCTCTACATCCTCCCCTCCCATCTCCTCGTCAAACTCCTGTGACCAAAGCTTATAACTTCCAGCTGGTGGCAGTGTTCCACCTAAGTTTTTATAATGAATGGTTTTAGAGTCGTGTTACTTGATATGGAGTGGAAGCTGTTGAGGAACGACCCCTTTTACATTTTTTTAAACAACTTTTCAATTTAACCAGTTTTATGGAGAAAACTGTTGTGTTTTTCAAGTTGCCTTTAATTAGAACTGTTATTGTTTTGATTGACCCCCTACCATAAACACATATTTATTTAGGTATGTTTTGAATTTATTTTTGGCCAATAAAATGCAAGGGACTGGTTTACCTTATAGTACTGTGGGGGAGATTGGGCCTTAGCAGACAGTTGCATAAACCATTAAATACTATTGGTTAAAATGTGTTTGTTGTTCTGGGTTTACTGTTACTGCTTTCTATGAAGGATTTACTTCTGTTTACAACACAGCTCGCAATGTATTCATGAGTGTTACGTCTGTAATTAGTTTTTGTTCACAGTTTTTCAGTATAAAATTGTTTTCACAGACTATAAATCAAAGCTATATTCAGGAGAAGATGTGCAAGTGAGAGCTAAAAATTCCTCAATGGGTTTCAGTGTTTATATTCAGAATCCAGTTTTGTTTTCTGATAAGAGCAAATGGGTCAGGGAACAAGCTGTATCTAGATTGTATTCTCACATTGACTGTAGCCTGCTCCAATAAATGATCTGGAGCGAGCTGACTTTATGGATGAATACAATATTTGTGTAGTGTACAAGTCAAATTAGTGAAGCATCTAAAATCTGACCACAATAGAATATAACTGGCCTATACATACTCTGGTAACAGACCTCAGAAATTCATTTGTGCGTCTATTTTCCTGTGTAGATAACAAGCAGCTCTCACAAGACACACATTGTACATGTTTACTGGTAGAGATAGAGAAGACAAAGTTTCAAGTCTCCACAGTGTTTAGGGAAAACTATTAAAAACAAAATATGATAAAGTTACTGTAAAGGCAGTGAACTTAAGTCCTATATTGGAATATTACAGGAAAATTCTGGGATTTTTTTGGATTTAATTATACTCTTAATACCATATTGATACTCTCATGGGTCGACTATACCGACCTTTTTGACAGAGAGTAACAAAATTGATGCTTTGTAAATGCAAACTTAGCAGGAGTAGCATGTTTGTACAAAACAAATCAGAGGGAGTCTAAAGAGCACAAATCCACCTCTCTTTGGGCTTCACTCAAATTCTCCTGAGTCATCACTAAGCTGGCTCACTTTTAACCGAGTAAGATCACCATGGTAACCTGTGCTGCACAGCTAACCTACACCCAGCAAGTTAACTTCAGTGAGTCACCAATCAGATCACTGGAAACTTGGAGTCATCATTCCCCCAGGATCCTGACAGGGGAATAAAAGTAATTCTACAATAAAGAACAACATTTGATTTATAGATCAGCAGAATAGTGTTCCAGTCATATGTATCTCCTCTGCCATTAAAACAAACGTAGGAATAGTTTATGACACTAAAGGCTGTAATTAGAGCTGCATTTTAACTCTGCAAACATCATTTAATTCCAGCCAAAATTCCTGATAGCGTTTATGCTTTTACACTATTATTCCAAGACTGCAGCTCAGTATATCACCAGGGGGCTAAATATTTCTCATGGCCGTGAATGCAACATTTCTGTCAGATTGACTTTGTCAGGCATTAACCACGCTACCTTTTTCTGCACTGTCAGTCTCACATCAATTTAATATTTTTTGTGCATCACATTGATAATAGTTTGTTCATTATTAGACAAAATGAAACAAACGCTTCGTCTATAATAAAGCCAGCGTTAGAAACCCGGTAACCCAAAGACAGTCCCGAAAGTTGAACTACAGGCCTCCGGAGGTCCCCGGACCTCATGGTGGGAACCATACAAACACACACACACACACACACACACACACACTGTTGACGCTGCTCCATTCATTTCAGTCTCATCTGACTCAGAGGCAGACGGAGCTCTAGCGGTCAAACTCGCCACCAACTCTGCATCCTCCGTCTTCAAAGTAAAACACTCGGGCAGTTTGCTTCTCCGGCTTCACTTTTTTTCTTCCTTTGGATTTTTTTGCAGCGAGTGTGTGTGCGTATGTGTATGTGTGTGTGCGTGCGTGTGTTGTAGCCTAGTTGTGAGCATGCAAGGCAACGACCGTCACCGAAACAAGGAATCAAGAGGAACATGGACAAATCGGCAACTTATATTTTACAAATGCACTTTATATTTATTCATCTTTAGTCTGGAACTGAAGAGGAGCGTTTCGGGTGAGGAAAAAAAATCTCAACTCTCGCTCAATTTCATTCATGTAAAAAAGTGGAAAAAACCCGAGCAGGCATTGCGCTTATTGTGCATTGCTTTTGTTTTGGCACCGACTTCTAGTCAGAAAATGCATTAGAAAGCAATTACCGAAAGCTGTTTTGTGCGTATTTTGGTTTCTGGTGCTTTGGTATGCCACGAACCAAAAGTCCGAGCCGTGAGTGGAAACAGATGTGGAGAAAAACTGGGGGGAGGAGGTGGGAGGAAGGGTGCTGCAGGCTTAGTTTCTCTGTTGCGTTTTGTATTTATGGATAAAGTTGATCTAAAACCGAAAAGCGACGCATTTTATAGCTCTTTGGTTCTGCTTTTGGCTCTGCTTTTGGTTCTGTGTTTTTTTTTTCTTGTCAACACTGCAAAAACTTGACGTGGAGTGACGCTTCACTGGGCAACCTGAGGGCAGATGTGACCTTTACATCCTGTTACAGGCTGCAATTAACACATTCAGTCCAGTCCTGAGCAGCTACTAGACCATTACATGTTATGGGATGGTGTGCAGAGGGTAAACCCACCCAAACAATGTTTTCCAGTAAAAATCTGATTAGTAAATTACAGCACTTTCTGTTCTCTAACCATACAATTAACTAACCTTTTGTTTTATGACCACATAATTATTTTTCCACTGTTTTTTTCTGGTCAATTGGAAGTCTGAGTTTACCAACTTCACAGCGACTTCTCACTGTGATTGAATGAGATCATGAAGTGGGACTGAAACAGGGATTAAGATGCATGATTTTTGGGCACAGAAAATGACCTATAGAGAAAGAATATATGCTTTCGATGTCAAATAATCTGAATATTATGAAATGTGGGTCATCTCTGGCCATCAATACACAGACAGCTGTCATATAGAAACTGATTAACCACATTGGATTGTCAGTTATCACCATATATGAGGTGCAGGTCACTGTGCAGCTGCTTAATATGTTAATTTGTAAGTTTTTGTTTGATCTTAAAGTTTGATTAAAATACTGAGATCATGCAGTTTACTCTCTCACTAAGAATATACAGCTAGATACACATCCCCTAAAATAATCTGGAGCCTTTTTTTTTTGCCAAGGCCTAGTTTCTTAATTTTAAAAATGACTTGCACCCATCTGCCATCATACTCCCCTGTTGCTGAAGTTGCGAATCCCTTTTCAATCACTCTAAGACCAAATGGCTGAGTTGCAAAAGGATAGAAGGGGTTTGTTGATTTGGTTTATGAAATGTTGTCTCTTTGGTATTTGTTATGGGAATTGTTTTTCATTTCCCATCCACCAGAGTTTAACGTTAGTCTTGTCCTGCGCCATGTGTTGTCACCTTGATGTATTTGTAGCAATCACTGGACAATGATGAAACCCAGGATGATTTATAGGAAATTCAGCTATTTTTCATGACTGGCAGAGCTGTAATGGGATGGAGTTTATTTGTGCATGAGAGTTAAAATTAAAATTCTGTGGGATGACAGTTAGTTTCCAGCAGCTCCAGATCTGTGCTGCTCAGACAGTAAGTTGTTCATTATTTCACGCTGCTCTCATTGAGCACGGCTGAATTGCATGAAACTCTGACCACTCTAAGTTTATGATGTAAACTTAAAACTGCGCAGTGATAAGTCGTTATCTCCATTATACCGAGCATAAGTGTGGGAGTGATGGAAAGTTTTGACAGTGTGCACTCACTCTCACTCTGCTTTCTAAATTTAATGTGTGCTTTCCCAAAGGTTCCAGTTAGCTCTGTTTCTGAGTGTGGCTGCAAAATGCAAATATGGCCTTTTCTCCAACAGTCCCCCCTCTCTCTCTCTCTCTTCTCTCCCATGCCTCTTGAATGAGGTAAAACCTATCCACAGTTTGGGGTTGCCTGAGAGGCCAGACCACCGTAAAACACCAAAGAAACAAACACAGCAGGCGTGGAATTTCCTGCCTATTTGTTGGTTGCCATTTTATCACACTGACCAGCTGAGGAACAGTTTGTTTTTTTTTTTTATCTCGGACATCTGTCAAAATAATAAAAGGTTACAGAAACAGCCTTTCACTCATATTTCAGTTTAGATCAGATATACAATAAATATATAAAGCAAATGAATGGGAAAAAAACAATCCACTTTAATTATCTGGCAGCTGCAGTGACTCACACTCACCCACCAAACAGTGTGATATTGAGAAGTTTGTTTCACTCATAACATCACAAGAAAAAAAACAAACGATTGATCACCCACATTCCCAAATATTGTCCTCAAATCTGGTCCAACACATGACCGTACTGAGGAGGTGGAGGTTCTGGGAATATCTGCCTCTCTTGGTGAGTGTTGCTGGTTGTTCTTGGCCGTGGGTTTCAGCCTCTCTCTTCAGCAGGAAACTGTCTTTGGCGTCGACAAAAGAAAAAAAGGGGGCGACAGGGCAAAGAAGAGGATGAGATCACAGCAGGAGAGCTGTTGTGGCTTAGCTTTCACAGGGCTCAATGGCTTAAAGTTAATCTGGAATTCTGCACTCTCTCTGATTGCCCGCGAGTTTTCTCACATCAAACATCCCGTCGTGTCCCCTCCAGACTGGAATTAAAAACTTCTTTTTGAAATTTGCTTCTTGCTGTCTGGAACTTCAGCCTCAGGTTGTCTTCTAGTGCTTCAGTAGCTGCTTTTGCCAGGAACTTCTCATATTGTCACAGTTTTAATACAGAGCTTATATTCACACACTGAAGTGGATTCAACATGATGTAATGCTGATTTTTACTGGGACGGTTCTGGTGTGAAAATCTTCCCAAAGGCACCATCGGAGCAGACTCTGTGGTCTATTTCTAAAAATGGCTTTAATTCCCATTGAGAAAATGAGAAAATGGCATCAGAGTGATTTACTGACATGTGTGCCTCGCATTGTGAACAAGTCAGCATTGTGTAACTCTACCCAATCAAG
Source organism: Lates calcarifer (assembly GCF_001640805.2). NCBI lineage: Eukaryota > Metazoa > Chordata > Actinopteri > Centropomidae > Lates > Lates calcarifer. The sequence goes on along the minus strand of NC_066843.1, from coordinate 4,967,520 downwards.
TATGGTTTACTAAATCCTGAGCTGAGATTATAGCATATCAACATTTTATTGTTTGTTGTGGCACACATCACTCTGTAATTGCAGAACAGAGTGAAGTAGAACACAGAGGGTTTTATATCAACTATAGTGAGGATCCAATGCAAAATATTCTGTGTGATTTAAGAGCTGAAACGATTAGTTGATCAATCAGTTAGTCAATCGATTTGTTTTTCTTTGTATCCAATGATGGTAGACTAGATATATATTATGTTTTGATTGCTGGACAGACAAGATGTGTGAGTCGACTTGGGATTTGGGACATTGTGATGGACATTTTTGCAATTTTATGACGATTAATCAGCTAATTGAGGTTAGCGTTAGTTTTTTAATCAGCTGTTGAGAAAGTGTTGGTCTGGCAGAGGTCAGCGATGTCTTTGCCTTCAAACGTTTGACTCAATGGATACACCAGACAGTGATTTTCCACAGAAACAGGTCTTCGCTTGCATTTTTTATACTTCATCCAGCTCTGGATTGTGTTGCATTAATAGAAGTGACTAGAATAACAGGCTCATGGAAAAATACTTTTGCAAAAGGAGCAACTGAGATGTTTTGTGTTAATTGGACCAGTGTTTGGATACAGTATGAATATGACTTTTTTTAAAGGATTTAAAAGTTTTAGTATCATTGTCAGGGATCACACTCGCTCTGATTAGAATTTATCATGATGTAAACAATAAACTGTCAGTACAGCAAGCCCAACAGCTGGGTGTTACTGTGAGATGGATGGCTTTATAAAAAGAGCAGGGTGGTGATTATATCTGATTACACGCAGAGCGCTTTCAAACTTACGCCCTGCCACTGCGCCCTGTTACTGTGTTTGCTACCGACCAAATGGGCTAACACTGCTTCTGAGAAACTCAACCGCAGAGCCTGAGTGCAAGGAGAGGGGCGTGGCGGTCGTCTCCTCCAGATTACAGGGCTTTTTATGGAGCTCTTGATGAGACTCCATTGTCTCTGTGTCCATAAAATCAGTGCAGGAGGTTTAGAGCGTTTTAGCCGTGAGAGGTAGGAAACAAGGGATTGCGGCAGACTGAGCAGACTAAAGTACCCACACATGAGAGTTGTGTTTTTCAACCAAATGCCCACTGATCTTTTCCCACCTACCCCACTTCCTGGCCTCTCACAGGAGCCCGCCGAGTAGGAATGCTGAGGGTCTCACTGTCTTTCCTCTGAATCTCAGGCCTGACAGAGGAGAGATTTACGTTTATTTTGGGAATATGTTTTTTTTTTTTTTTTTGAAGTAGTTCTAATTTAGAGTCACTCCTACACTCCTGACATGTGTTTCTTTTTTGCTTTCTTTCTCCCACCTTCACACACATTCACTACCAGTACATTCACAGTCCTGGCTTCTTGGTTACCAATCGCTAAACCCTTCAAGAAGAAAAAAAAAGAAAAAAAAACAGGAGTGAAGGAAAACCACATATTTTTTTGGAGAAGGGGTGTTGGGTTTTGTTCCCGAAATTCCAGTCACTGCGGCTGGCGTCCGGCCACTGCTCTGGATGTGTTAAGTTCAACACATTTTTCAGCAACTCTTTATTTTTTGTTAACATTTTATTTATTTTGGATATTGGAAATGTATATGAGAATACTGGAGGGCTCTGTGGGTAACACCTTGCAGGCAGATATAGCTCCTCAGAGAGTCATACCTATAAAGACATTAGTGTACAGGAGTGAGAAGTCTGCAGACTGAAACAGTGACCCATTTCACCCCTGAGGATCATTACAGTTTCATCAGATTAATCAAATTCAGACCTGTTAACATATTCACTTACATGAGTCAAATGCATGTATGTGTCACTGCAGATTCCCATGATAAGTATCATTATATATTTATCCTCCAAATCCATCAACTGCTGCTCTCTTCACAGTCAAAACCAAAAGAAATAGACACCACAAACTGTAGTGAACAGGGAGAGAAGCTATTCCAGGTTAAACTGGGGAAATGGGGTGAATTCTTGAGACCTGATGCACGGTGAATTACTTCAGCCGTGATCGCTAACCTTGCATTTAAAACATGTGCAACCACTTTTCAGTTTATTGCATGACATTTCAATTACTTCCTGCTGAGACCTCTGTCATATTATGTGTATAAAGGATTTTAGGGTTATTACAGGATTATTAGAGAATTAATACCACTGAAGTGTATTACACAGGGTTATCAGAGTTCATGACTGAAATTAGTTCTAACCCAGCACTGCATCCGTCAGTGCAGATATAGATCCAGTGCCCTGACTTCTTGCCACACTAGCTGCTAACATGGGATTCTGTTTTCATCAGCAGGATCGACTGACGCCATTGTTTTCCTCTCTCTGCACAGTGCCACCGGACTCTGACGACTTTGCTTTCTTCCATGAGGGCGCCCAGGGGTGCCTGGGGGTGCGGGATCACTCCCTCATCCTATCGACCTCCTGCGAGGAAGACAACCAGCGCTGGAAGTGGGTGACCCGCGGACGCCTGTTCAACCTGGGCTCCTCGCTTTGCCTGGGCGTGACCACTGGTAACATCACCTCCAGATCGGACAGGTCTCCTCTGGGCGTGTACACCTGCGACCGCGAGCCCCCCAGGGTACGTTGGACCTGGAATTGTGGCCAGGTGCTGGACAACCTCAACAATTATCTTCCCTCGCCCTCGATTTGGAACTCCTCCTCAACGGCCCCCTCTTCCAAGCTCAAATGGACTTTGCATGGTGGTGTGCAGGACCTGTGTGCTAAAATATATCGCGGTAAGCATAATTTAAAACACTGGTGTACAGTCCTTATCTTTTTGATCCAAAAAGTTTCCAGATTCTTGACTGAAATACCTTCACTTTTTAGACCATTATTACAGAGTAACATTGATTATTATTATAATATAGAAAACAGATACACATGCTCTACATAGCATGCTTATATAATTAAGTCTTTAAATTATTTTGTGATAATTTTTCAATTAAATTTGGACAAGAAAATAGGAAAGTGATTGAATATAGTATATGTATTTGTAGATAAAACAAATTTTAAAAAGTGATAATGCCACACACACATACTGCACCCATTCAAAGAGTCTGCAAACCATTCTCATTTAAAAGGGCCAAAGGCTCTGACCTCCCCAGCTGTAGTGACCCAGTGAGCTGCTCCTCCACTTGCATGTTTTGCTGCCTCAGTGTGGCAGACAGAGTCACTGTGGTGGATGCCACAGCTGTATCTAATCAGATGGATACAGCAAAACATTGCTTTTAGGGAATCTTTTAGGACAAGTGGCCGGCTGCCAGTCAGAGAGCCAAGGAAAACATTCCCGGTGTTTGTAAACTCCAGTAAACACACAGAGTTGTCCTTTGCCTCAAGTATATTTGTATTTATATATATATAGTTTTCTGTCCAAATTAAATCTAACCATGGTGGTTTGCTGTTAAGCCTCATTTCCGCTGGCAGTGCCATTCTTACCGATATCAAATGTCACGCTTGCTCGTTGACAAACTATACTGTGATGCTCAGTCAGCCGTACGAGTCTGTAGTTAACAGGCTCTGCTTGACGGGAATTAAAACCAGATCTGCCATAAATATAACACCAGAAAATCTCTCTTTACTTTCCTCTTTATTCTTCCTCTCCTAGGTCTCTTTTACTTTTTTGTGGCAAGGGAATCGGGTGCATTGACGTTTGTTAACTTTCAAGTGCCGATCTTCACAAGTTTCTTTGTGAAGTCAGCTCTCTGCTGGAGAGGAATACCTCTGACATTAGTCAGTCGAGGAGCAGCTCCACTGCAGCCAGACAGCCAGCCAGCGGTGGAGCAGAAAGAGAAGTCAGGGAGGGAGCTTCAGAAATCTTTCCTCCCTCGTTTAACATGTCTGCCCTACTTTCCATTGGCCTAACGTGTTTTGGTAACATGACAGATCCAGCCTTTCCCTCTCTCTCTCTCACTGTTGCCCTTTTCCTCACACCATACTATGTGGTGGAATGTAGAGAGTCCTGAAGAATGGCAACCTCAGGGTATTTTGTCAAACTCAAATCAGATAACTAACCTAAAACACTTAATGTAATCCTGTAACGACCCTGCTTTGGAACATAAATATTCAGATCTAGTCTTTTTTCTAAATCCACTCTGTTTTCACATGAAATTCATTAGAAAAGAGAGAGAGTTTCATCAACAACCTTCCTGTTTTTATTTGTTTACTCTTCCTTCTGCTGACCACTGTTTGACTTTACTGTTTTGACTGGAACATCATCCTCTGTTTGATTATACAAGTTGCTGAGAAAACAGATAAGGTATTTCAGTTCAGCGCGGTTTGTGGTCGTAACTTTTAGACAACACATGCGAGGCCCATCTCTGCTGCCACATGTAGAGATTTAAAGTCTTCTCTCTCTTTGCTCTCTGCAGAGATCTACACAATCCAGGGGAACTCTCACGGCCGCCCCTGCTACCTACCCTTCCTGTATGATGGCCAGTGGTTCCACAGCTGCACTAGCATCGGGCGTGAGGATGGCCACCTCTGGTGTGCCACCACCTATGACTACGGCAAGGACGAGCGTTGGGGGTTTTGCCCCGTCAAGAGTGAGTTATCACTTTTCAAGTTTAGGAGTGTGTTGTTGCATTTCTCAGCTCACTGCCAGAAACTCAGTGAGCTTCGCTTCACTTGACTCTTATTTCCTCCTGCTTTCCCCTCCGGTCCGACTGACTTCTCATCTTTTTCCATCGCTGTCAGGCAGTGGCTGTGAGACATTCTGGGATACTGACCCCCTGACAGACAGCTGTTACCAGTTTAACTTCCAGGCTACACTGTCGTGGAGCGAGGCTCGGATCAGTTGCCAGCAGCAGGGAGCAGACCTGCTAAGCATCACCAAGCTGCATGAGCAGACCTACATCAATGGTAAAGTCGATGTGCATTTATGTGAAGAGGTCTCCACTCCTGTTGAAGCTGTTTGTTTCTTTCTCTGCCACCAACGTCTGTGACACAGTAGTGATAGAGCCTGAACCTATTTCATCAAATCATTTACACTCTTTATCTGAACACAGTACATCAGCATCAGCCTTAGAAACATGCAGCAAGCACAAATCAATTAACAGTGAGCTAACAGTTAAACAATTAACACAGATTTACAGACTGATACACAAAAAAGAGCTATTTGGAATTTGAGGATTTTCATGTTTATCTCAAAATTTAAAAAACAGTAAGTAGGCGATCCATGGGTGGTTTTGTTCAGACAGAAGAATAACGAATCGCAACAGTCAAGTTGTGATGCAATAAAAGCATGCATGATCATCTCCATTTCAGGCTGAGACACCACATATTAAAGGCTGGCAATGTTCTGTAAATGAGAAAAACAAGATCGTACAAGACAACCAACATGTTTATCAAGACTGAGCGCCCGATCAGATATAACACCACCATTTCTAACAGTCAGGAGAACTGAGGATGAAATGGGTCCTGGATTGTCAGTCACCATGGGCACAATGTTGTCAGGGGCACAGATAAGAACTTTGGTTTTTTGTGTATTTAGCTTGTCTGTGACAAACAAAACAATTCAAAAATCAATAGCAATGAAATTTGCTGTGCAGCATAATGTCCCTGACTCGCAAACACTGACTATTTGTTTTGCTCATTCACTCTCCCAAAAGGAATAATTGATTTTTGGGGTGTTGTGACCCTGCTGCCAATATTAGGCAGCTCTTCGGCTATTCTTACATAACTGCTCTGTCATTTACCCAGTGCTGTGCTGACAGTTAAAATCATGGCTGACTGGAGAGTATTTCAGACCTAAGTATTGAGTGTCTCTTTGTATTGTGTCTTCCTTCACCAAAGTACACAGAGCAATCAGATGGTATTTGCTCCTGTCATATTGAAAGGTGTTGTCCTGCTGTTTCAGGTTTACTGACCGGCTACAGCGCTGCTTTGTGGATCGGCCTCAATGACCTGGACATCAATGGAGGCTGGCAGTGGGCCGACTCCTCACCGCTTAAATATCTCAACTGGGAGCAAGGTTAGCCTGTAAAAACCAAATCTGCCTTTTTTAGTTTTGAAGCTTGATATTTTTTAAAATACTTACTTTTTCATTTTTAGCAACACTTAGCTCTGAGTTCAAACACTCACTTGGCAGCCCTCCAGTGCAACCACAGTCTTTTACTGGAGTATTTAGGGGGTTAAGTGCCTTGAACAAGGGCACTTAAGCATTAGTGATGTTCTGTTGTGTTTAATATTTCTTGCTCTCATCCTCAGACCAACCAAACCATGCCGAGGAGGAGAACTGCGCTGTGATCAGAACTGAGTCATCGGGTCGTTGGCAGAACCGTGATTGTTCTGTTGCTCTGCCGTATGTCTGTAAGAAGAGACCGAATGCCACCCTGGACCCCTTCACTACTGGTCAGTGTATATTAATTTGTATCAGTTCATTTTAAAAGCAAACTACAGCAGTTACACTCATGCCACGGTGCCAAAGTCCAAGAACTCGATGGGTTTTAACTTTTTGCTCCCACAGACTCGTGGGCAGATGATGAGAAATATGAGTGTGATGTGGGCTGGCAGGCCTTCCAGGCTGGCTGCTACAAACTCACTTCAGAGAAGACTGACTGGGATACAGCTCAAAAAACCTGCCAGAAGATGGAGGCCAACCTTGTCAGCATCCACACCCTACCAGAGCTGGAGTTCATCCTGCGCAACCTGAAAAAAGGTGATTTGTTCATGTTTTATATGGACCTTTCCCTCTGATCTGCATAGCTGTCAAGAGCCAGAAATGAAACAAAACCCTCACAGATCTTATTCATCCTTCACTTTATCTTTGTTTATTGACTGTTTCTGACACATCCAACTTGTGTTTCAGTCTTAAACTGGCCTCCTCTGTATCAAGTTTTCAGAGTTGTGTGCCTGTGCCACAAAAGTTCCCACTGGTCTTTCAATTACAGAAATAAAATATGCATTTTGACAGATATAATCTAGACAGGCGACGTCAGAGATTTTAATATTTTCTGTATTAATGTAGAAGAATAAAACATCATACTCAACCAAGGGCAAAAAGAAAGAACAGGAGCGCATGTAACAGATATTGAAGAAAGTGGGCTCACAAAGACTTCACACACTCAAATCTATGGCGACGCTCCTTAAATTCTGTTTTTCAGTTTCTATTTAAAGCACAGTGGAACAAACACACCAATGTTTCAGCTGTGCAAGCTCCAAATAAAATAATTCCTGATAGAGTTGGATATATTTTCTGGTACAAAATTAAAATAATTAAATAGAAAATATATGTTAACTGTATGAAGTGATTGCTTCCAGCTGTTTTCCTACATTGAATTATCTGCACATATCTTCATATGAAGCTCAAATATAGTGGAAACCAGACATCCCTTCTCCCCCTGTCGTCTTTCTTGAGCTGAATAACAGCACATAAAGTGAGGAATCAAATTTTTAGGTCAGGGAAGTTCTCCAATCTAATTATGGAACCTCATGGAAAATGTGAGAATTTTATATTAAGGTCATAGTTGGAAACCTAATCCTGTTTTAAGACTATTTCTTTCTTCTATAATTGTCTTCCTAACCCGATTCTCTTATCTGTGTCTTCTTTCAGACGTTGACCAACTATGGATAGGGCTCCATGACACTGACATGCAAATGGACTTCCAATGGACGGACCACACACCCGTCATCTTCACCTACTGGCACCCCTTTGAACCCAATAACTTCCGCAACACCCAAGAAGATTGCGTCTCCATCTGGGGCGCTGTGAGTGACCTCCTGTACCCTCACGCTGACCCCTGATGACTGGGGTCTTGATCACCTCACAGTAAAAAGGACTCTCACTGTCAGCGATTCTCCTTCGTTTGTATATATTTAACAGCTGTTCTCTCTCCCTCTCTGTTTGTGTCTTGCTTGCATGTGCAGGACGGCCGCTGGGACGACAGCCCTTGTAATATGACCCTGCCCTCCATCTGTAAGAAACCAGGAACAAAGAGTGACGGGAAACCACAGCACCAAGACTGCAAACAAGTATGACTCTTTTTCTCTCTTTGCATTTTTGTGCTACATACTTCATTTTCCCCTCAACATTTTACACCATAAAGACTCTATTCAGATCTCCAGCAACATTTCATTGTTCACATTCCAGCTGCTGACAGACTGTAGTGTTACAGGGAGCATAATTATTATTCTAAATATTTCAGTCATTTCTTCACCTATGACCCCTTTTCCCAGAGCTCCCCCTGCACCCCTCCACTGGTCCACTAGTCCGCCCCCAGTCTGTTACTGTAACATAAATCACTCCTTTAAGACTTGGGAGGTTAACAAACAAGATTTAAACACAAAATATATTATATTTTTAAGGAAATCAAATCAAGGAAAGATGATTTTATCTTCAAATAACAAGTGCACACAGTTCATACAACATTCATTTATGCTATCATGACCACTAGACGGTGAGTTGAATCACATCTGGACAATCCATCTACATCTGTCTCTGATTTCACACTTCATAATTCTCTCCATATGAGACTACACAGCCTCTCATACCTGATTTGTCCCTACCTGGCCATTGCTGAAAAGTCCAAGTGCTATGTGTGTGGGTTTTTTTTTAGTAATGTGTGACACAGGGGATCATTGTGGTGAGAAAAGAATCCATAGTGTGTTTCTGTGTATCTCCCTGCCCCTCAGCAGTTTTATATTTTTGTGTACGTGTGTTGATTTATGATGCAGATGATGAAGTGGATGGTGGTGCTGGTTCTCAGCTGTTACAGTCAACAAACATCTCTGTATGGACGGACCATTTGTTTGGTGTAAGGAATCTTTACCCTCCCCCTCTGCCCCCGGGGAGCACGGCATCATGGGTGGTAATGTGATGGGGGTCATTTGGCATGGCACGCGCCACGGGGGGGCCCCTGTGGCAGCACAGTTTTTGTTTTCGAGCAGATGATCTCACTTCGCGCAACATGTGAAACAACAATGACAGAAAGCCCGCTGACCGTTTCAGCAACATTACACCGCACAATCCCCAAAACCATTTACCCCATCCAGCGCTGAGCTCATTTCTCAAGAAATCTAATGGATTGCTCATTACCGTAATGCTGTCATTTTACTTGCTGGAGCAGTAAGTCCTTATACTATTTCTTTCCTGCTCTCTACTTCCAAAGATAGTCATTTTTATTATGAGAGTAACTCATTTGCTCCATGTTTGAATTAACAGTGAGATTTTAAAGCAATGATTGCTAATGTTAGAGGCAGCCTGGGGTGTAAGCAGCTGCTTAGGCCTTTCAGCCACAAGGGGGGCCTTAAATTAATTGAAAATGTGAACTCTCTGTGTTCCCTGTGTTCATTTTTTGATAATTTGACTGTTAAAAGATACAGTGCGCCAAATGTCCTCCAGGATTTGAATATATTTGGATTGGAAATTACACATTTTGCAGGCAATTTCCAGAAAAAAAGACAGTGGTGTTTTGCTACTTTTCAAATGCTACTGACAAAAGCAGATTGAGGGTATGTAGTTGTAATGTAATATATAGTTTAAGCTCAAGCCTGACAAGAGAAGTAAATTATTTTCTTGACAGATAACAGTCATACTGGTGAAATCGGGTGTAATATTTCATAACATTACTACCACACAAAGAAAAATACTTCCATTATTGCTACATGTTACAGGTGGAAGCTATCAGTCAGCATTAGAGACTTGATGTTTTGACTGTAAGACACAGAAAATAAGGACAGGAAAGAGTGGGAGAATGTCAAGGAGATGTGAATTTCAACAGATCAAGCCTCTCCTTTCCAAGTGTAATCTCTGAGGTTTCTGTCTGGATGCCAAATGCGGTTGTGCAAAAAAAGCCAGAGGTTGAGCTTATTCACACAAAGCTATATACAAACTGTCTCTCACTATCATTCTCGCTCAGTATCTCTCCCCTCGTGACCTCCTGTGTGTTGGCTGCGCTCAGTGTCTGTACACGTCCACAACTACAGTACATGAGCTGGCAGGAGGGATTGAGGCCAGGCAAAAGTTATTTCTGCATGCACAGACTTGTCCTTTTTTTTATTCTGCATTTGGAATACAGTCGGCTTGTGTAAGTGAACTTATTTGTGTTGAGTGATAAAGTAAATTGTTTTCTGAGGGACCGTTGATGTTTTTTGACCTCTGCAAAGGAGGATATGTTTTAGGTCCTGTTTGTTTGTCTCTCTGTTAGTAAGCAGGGCATGTTTAAAAGTACTTAACAGAAGTGAGTGAAATTTAGTGGAAGGAATTAAGTGATTACTGTTTGAAGTGGAGCAAATACCCCCGCTGCCCCACTCTGTTTTCCTGTAACTCTACCAATTTGTTGTTGGCTTCTGAATGCCATAGTTTCTTATTTTTCCTAAGTGGTGCTGCTGAAACACAATCAGTGCACCTAGCTCAGAGGTCATGAGTCTCACTCACTTGAAAGGTTGCATTATCCCTCTATGTAAAAAGTATTTTAAATGAATTCACAAATCTCTCCTCTCCTCTCCTCTCAGGGCTGGAAATGGCACAGTCCAGCTTGTTACTGGGTGGGAGAAGATCTTCTCACCTTTAGTGAGGCCAGGAAATCCTGTGAGGACCATGGAGCTGCCCTTGTTACCATTACCAACAGGTGCACACACATACCTTGACACACTCCCATTCAGCAATTAAAGGACATCACAGTCCGTTTTGGCAATGTTGCCCACCTAAAAGACCCTTTAAATCTTCAAAGGTTCGAGCAGGCATTCGCCAACAGCCTGTTGTTCGGCCGTTCTGGAGATTCTTTCTGGATCGGCCTCCATGACCAGAGCAGCCCTGGCTCTTTCCACTGGCTTAGCGGGGATGAGGTGTCCTACACCAACTGGAATCGAGACCAGCCAGGTAGGCCACAACATGTCATGTTGAAATGAGTCTGTGTTTTCAGACTGAGCTTTAATCAGTTCAGCTGTCAAAACATGTTTAAATATTTGTAAGTTTTTCATTGGTCTACCAGATTCAGCTCTAATCTTTTATGTCTGCTGTAATGTTTTCAGTGTGTTCTATTTATTGGTTGTTACACCATCTTCCCCACCCACCGCCTATTCATTTCTTTATCCCTGTTGCTATGATGAGTTCACTTCCCTGAGGGGATTATTAAAGTTTTATCTAATATATAGCTGGAGATTTTCAATTGCCCAAATCATGAGGTCCATTCTGAAGCAGAGCCAGTTTTGGATTTAATCTACAAAGAAGAAGGACCTGGGTTGTTTCCCAGGTTCTTTTGCCAAAATACAGATTCAGAGCTACATCCTGATGTTCTGATTTGGCTCTATGGCAACTTTGATTAGCTGACAATCTTGTTTATCTAAGAAAATTATCAGTCAGCAGTCAAAACCAGCCAGCAGGGGTATGTTCTGATTTCAATTCAATGAATCAAAATTGGTCCAGTTTGTTCAGGAAATTGTAAAGTGTTTTGCTGTGTTGTCTTCCAGCAAACTGTCGTGGCAGCAGCACAGGAATGAGGCAGCAAACGGGGGAGGATTCTCTTTGTAAAGCGTATTTTGGATTCACAATGCCCGTAATTTCTAAAGCAGACCTTCAGACGTAGTCAAAACCATTTGTGGGCGCGTCCTCTGGCTTTAGAGTCACTGATAGATCCAAAGATACAGACTGTCTGACCTCTGCAAGGATTATGGCCCTAGTTTGCTACTTCAGTTAGCAAATTTAAGATTAAAAAACTTCAACTTTCTCTGAAGGTTTTTGTCATGACAATATTTTAACTATTGACACTTGTTAGTACTCATAGGAAGGCTTTATTCATAACCTCCAAAATCTAACAGCTGATGTTGAGTAGTAGCAGAAAGACTCACTATAATCCCAAGTCCTCTACTGTGAAGTCTGAAACACATGCAGCATTATATAAATCTCATCAGTAAACAAGTCCATCACCTACAAGATCAGCTTTCTTTACACACCAGCTTTAAAAATATGATTCATAATGATGATCAATACTGAAGTTTAGAGGAATAGAGCCTGGGGAGTCAGTGTTTACTGGAGATGTTGCCCTTGTTTTGTGAAAAGTTAAATACAAGATCGAACACTCATAATTTTCTTATAAGAAATATGTAATCACATTCTCCACACATTTCTTTGACTCCACATCATTCCTCCATTTCCACACGTTTCATCAGAGCAGCCTCTTTTCCTCTCCGCTCACCTACGTTTCACCCTGTATCTATTTCAGTCAACATCCGCGGCGGCTGTGTCTCCATGGCGACAGGCTTTGCTACAGGTCTGTGGGAGGTGAAGGAGTGTGCGTCAGCGAAGGCGAAATTCATCTGCCGACAGAACCAGGACACGTCTCTGAGCCCCGAGCCCCCCGTCCCTCAGCCCACCCCGAGCCTCAGCGGCTCCTGTCCCACCGGCTGGAAGAGCAACAGTAACCTGCGCTACTGTTACAAGGTTCGTCCCAGAAATGTTTGACACCATCACAACTCTGCTGGAAGTGTCTTGTAATTAAAGTCACACTTAAGTTTTCATTACTTTGCTGTCCTGTGAAAACCATGCATTTCCTTGTGGCAATTTTTTTATCACTTAAGAGCTCTGTTTTCAGCGTTGTTGCAGTGAATTTTTTCAGATAATCAGTGGGTATTTTCATGTTTTATTTGGCTTAATAAATAGAGGAACTTTCTCAGCACTAAGAATCTGCCCAACTATATAATGCCAAATTTTAGTTCTTGACAATTTATTTCTGTCTAGTACTGTGGACACAATTTAGTCAGTACTCAAAAAGTACAAGGAATATTCTCAGCTTTAAGTATGAATGCTTATTTTTATTCCTAATGGCAAGAACACCATTAGTAATTAAACTACATCTTTACTACCTGTGTGCAGGTGTTTCATTCCTCCCAGCTGGAGCAGAAGATGAGCTGGCTGCAGGCTCACCTGTTCTGCCGGAGACATGGAGCCAACCTGCTGAGCATCAGCGGCCCTGACGAGGAGCACTTTGTTCTACAGGTTCTCCACGAAGCCTTTGGGTGGGTGTGCACCTCTGACCAGCTGATGGGGATGGTACTGATGATGATGATGATGATGATGATGATGGTATGGTCCACAGGGAATCTGAGGACCACGAGCAGCATTGGTTTTGGATTGGACTGAACCGCAGGAACCCCATGGACAACGGCAGCTGGAAGTGGAGTGATGGACTGGCTGTGAGTAATGACAACGGTACCTGCTCCAAAAAGTTGGAGCTTAGTTGTGTACCAACAGGATCTGTTTATTGTTGTTTGTGTCTCAGTTCACGTACCAGAACTTTGGCCGCTACTACTACAACATTCGGCAGTGTGCTGCAGCAGACCTGGGCACTATGACCTGGCTGGCCATGCACTGTGACTCTGAGTTAGACTGGATCTGCAAGATCCCTAGAGGTACAACTGCACTGGAGCTCTTTTATGGGTCTATTTAAATAAATCTTTAATAACTGCTGTTTTCTACCTACAGTTCATGTTGGCTGTGTTTGTATTTCATTAAAACACCTTTCCATTATTTATGTGTTTTTAGGTAGTGTTGAGAAGGAGCCAGAAGTCTCTGAAGGTCAGTCTTATTTCCTCATCTCTCATTTTCTCCCATCATTCTGTGTGTTTATTTAAAAACCTTCCTGTTATGGTTCTTCCTTCCTTTTCTTATCTCTCGTCTATCAGGCACAAGTTCACCAGAGTGGATTGGCTTCCAGGAGGCTGAGTATAAATTTTTTGACCACCGCACCACTTGGGACCAGGCCCAGAGGATTTGCTCCTGGTTTGATTCCTCGCTGGCCTCCGTCCACTCAGCTGAAGAGCAGGCTTTCCTGGCCAACACTTTACGCAAGGCACTGGACACTTTATCAAAACGTTTATCATCATTCATAGGAGTTGATTTGATCCAATTGAAAATACAATTGACTGCGATGATCTGGACAAAACCATGAGATATACCTCACAAACACAAATCTGTTTGTGAAAGTCCCCACTAATTATGGTGTCTATAATCTGCATAGCAACCACACCATGTAACTACAGTTCAAGATTATATAACTGTGTATTTACAGTAACACTCTATAAATGTGCTGCATTCTTTTTCTGTAGACAAGCCTTGCAGGTCACTGTAGTCTCAACACGTTTTTTCTCTCATGTTTAGATGGTGAAAGTAGAGGGTGACAACTGGTGGCTGGGGCTTCACACCTACGAAAACGACGGGCGTTTCCGCTGGTCCGACCATTCTGTGCTCAATTACGTGTCGTGGGCTCTTGGGAGGCCGCACCCACTTAGCCGCGATCGCAGATGTGTCCACTTGTCCGCCACCAAAGGTAAAAACAAACAGGCGGGATAAGATATCTCAAGAGGCTTAATCAAATGCAGTGCACTTACATGTTCTTAATGTGTTTTTCACTTCCTAACAGCGGACTGGTCTGATCAAAAATGCCACTCTGACCTGCCCTACATCTGTAAGAGAGTGAATGTCACAGGGACCATTCCTCCTACTCCATCATCCCCCCACCCACCTGCAGGCTGTCCTGATGGATGGGCTTCCTATCAGCATAAGGTAGAGCACCAGGATTTCATGGCGTATTTACCATGTTAGCTGTATAAAGGATGAGGGATGTGAAGAATACATAAAATATACAGATCCAAGGCAGTGAAAGCAGAGCAATTAGACAGTAAGTACTTAATGTTGTATTTCATGCACCTTTTACTGTCTAACTCAACCTGAGTAAACCTAAGCTGAGCTGTCTTTTTTGTGCTGCTGTTTCTGCAGTGTTTCAGGGTGTTTGATCAGTCATACCGCGTCACATGGTCTGCATCCAAGTTGAAATGCGAGACGCAAGGAGGCGTACTGGCAGTGGTGTCCAATCACTTGGAGCAAGGTAATTACAGCAAAATACAGCTGGCATGCTGTCACAGGCAGAGAGGGTGGGGGGTGACGGTGGGAAGTTACTTTTCTGCTTGAATGTGGAGAGATTTTTTTTAGGTCTAATTATTTTAGAGGGTAAATTTGTATCATCTGTCATTGTGAGCAACATCAAATGGATGTAATGTGGTACACTACATTTTAAGAATCTGTTCATAAGTTTCTCATACACGTCTGTTCATGCACAATCCTCACAGCCTTTGTCACCACCCTGCTGAACAATGCCAGTGTTGACCTTTGGGTGGGTTTGACCTCAGACTCCAAAGGTCATTTCCAGTGGTCCAAGGCCGGCCTGCTCAGCTACACCAACTGGGCTCCCGGAGAGCCGCTTGACAACAGCGGGCCACACCAGAACAAGACCCGGGTACAACTCACAACACCCACCAATCACCACTCATGTCACGGTTTGTCCTCGGTCTGTTCCTGTTCTGATGATTTCACTGTCACCTCTCAGGGAAACTGCGTGGTGATGATTCATGGGAACCCACAGAAGAACACTGGCATGTGGGCTTCCCGGGCCTGTGAGATGGAAAGCAATGGCTTCATTTGTCAAAGGCATCAAGGTGTGACATTCAATTATAGCCACAACAATGTGTGCTTTAAGAGTCGGGATGACTTGCACCACAAACAGAAGTGTGTTGACTTTCAGTAAAATCTTGTTTGACTTTGTTGTTTCCTCAGACCAAGGTCTCCCTCCAGCACCTGCGCTGATTCCTGCCTCCCTGTCAAAGCCTGTGGAGCTCGGGGGTGTGACATACCGGGTGGTGGAGAAACGACTGGACTGGACCGGCGCTCTGCACCTGTGCGAATCGTTGAATGGCACCCTGGCCACAGGTGAAGGATCCCTACCAGCAGGGTTACCTCACCCTGCTGATCAACAGCCTGCGCCGGCCAGCTTGGATTGGTCTCTACAACTACGGAGTGAGCCTAAAAACTTACAGAATAACTTACTTTTTAATTCATCACTAGAGTTTTCCAGGCTTTGCAGGAGACTTGTAGTGATCTGCTTTTTTTTTTCTCTAGGGACGAAGCTTCACCTGGCTGGGTGAAGAAGAGGGAACATACTCAAACTGGAAAGATGGAGAGCCCAATCACATGTTTGGATGCGGTCACATGACCACTACTGGACAATGGATTATGACTCCCTGTGATGCTAAACTGGAGGCTGCTATCTGTCAAATTAGTGGTATGTGTGTTAATACAATAACAGTATACAACAGTTTACATGTTGCCCTTAACAGAAAACCCCTTCACTTGGCATTCATTTTCCCTCATAGTATTACATCATTCAGTTAGGTTAAAATGAGTTAATCCCTGGTGTTTTTCTCCCTGCCAGATGAGCCTGTGAGTCACCAGTGGGTCTACCCTGGCATTTGCCCCCGCTCTCTGGGAGAGTGGGCGTGGGTCCCTTTCAGAAACCACTGTTACGCCTTCAACCTACAAAGTCTTAAACTGCAGCAGGATGCACGAATGTCCTGTAAAAAAGGTAGGGAAGAGTTGCAAGAGATCCCCCAAACCTACACCAGTCACAGCTCAGGCTCCCCGCTGTGCCGTCTGTACAGCTCATGACACTGAACCGAAAACCAATTAAGCACAACACTTCTGACCTTCTCCACTGCCAACACGATTGACCAAATGCATCAATACGTCTAAATATAGAAGTGATTCATCGAGCCTGCTGCACCATTGTTAAATCTCCCTACATGATCAATTCTGTTTTGTTCCATCTCTGTCTATTTCTTTCTTTTTCTCTCTTCTAGTGGGAGCAGAACTTCTCTCTATCTTGGACGAGATGGAGAACGGATTTGTGTGGGAACACATCCAGAGCTATGCAGAACAGGCACATGGAGCTTGGCTGGGCATCAGCGTGAAAGGTCCAGCCTCAGACAGCCTTCCATCTCCCTCCACAGCAGCAGACTTATTAACCTTCAGCAAAAAGTTTAAATCCAATCTTATTAATTTTACGCTACTTGTAGTCAAATTATCTTGCTCTGCTTGCAGATAATTCTCCTAATTTAATGTGTTTTACCCGATTGACTATGATTTCTTTTATAGAATAATCTTGAAAGAATTAATTAAGTAGAAGAAACCTGATTAAGACTGTTTCTCTCGTGTCAAATAAATGTGATAAAGCGAGGTGCATTATCTCTGAAAAGTTAATTTATTTAAACAGCATTATTATCACTCAATTAGATAATTTGAGAGAAATGCCCTGAAACATGCTTGGTAAGCTAAGAACTAAATCTTATACAGGAAACCTCTATGACTCAACAGAGACATATTATGACGACTTAGCTTTCCTCAAGATAAAACTAAAGAGGCTTGAGAGTGTTTACATCTCTGAGTGTGTGTGTGTGTTTGTGTTCCTGCTGCAGGTAGAGGTTTAGTGTGGAGCGAGGACACAGAGATGTCATACACCAACTGGGAGGCGCACGATCTCGCCTTCTCTGTTCTGTCTCCCAACTCCTGCTTCTGGATCCAGAGCAACAGCGGCCTGTGGAAGCCGGGCTCCTGCAGAAATCGCACGCACGGAGTCATCTGCAAACGGCCACGCAGTAAGCACACACACACAAGCAGAAAGTTTGCATGCTAATTAGTTACAACAAAACTACAGAATAATGAAGTTATATAAGGTTTCATTAAGCTGAAAACATTCACTGAGGATGATGATCAGGAGTCTGTTCAATATCCTTAATATCTCTTCTGTCATTTGCAGGTGCTGAAACCTCAGCTGTAATATGTAAGTATGATTATCAGCTGCCATGTTATTGTGTTCAACTGAAACATGACAAATATCTGTATATATGTTGTGTTTGCCAGAGAGTGAATTAGCAGCATATATGCTAACTCATATTTCCATCTTCTATCTAGTGGATAGCGACCATCTGCCCACTCTGATTGTTGTCATGGTGACGGGCCTGGTGTTGGTGGTGCTGATCGTCGGCGTGATCTACCTGTACCGTCGACGAACAGTTGGGTCCCGTGGGTCCTACGAAGGGGCCCGCTACAGCCGCACCAACTCCAGCCTTGGCGAGCAGGTTGAGAAGAACATCCTGGTATCCGACATGGAGCTGAACGAGCAGCCCGAGTAGCAGGGCCGCCACCGCCGCTACTGCTGCTGCTGCTGCTGGACCCGACTAACTGACCAACCCAAGACTGAACCCAACCTGACCACAGGAGAGGCTGATTGCAATGTGCTGACTCAGAAACACATTGTGGCATTTATGTTTTTTTGCTGTTGTCTCTTTTAAAACCAAAAAAGATTTTAAAGTTCTGAAGGGCTGTGTAGAGCGCAGCAGATAATTTAGTTTTTAAATTGAATCCCCGGCCTTTTCAATCCTCTCTTGCCAAGACTTAACAGTTCGAGCAATTTTTCTCCAGACAAATCAGATCATTCCATGTGTACAGTTTCTCCCTAAAAGCATCCATGAAGGCCGTAAATGGATCTACTGGGAGTTTAGTTTTTATTGCAGCTGGAAAAGTTCAACGTAAAATCAGTTTTATGAAATGACTCCTTGCTGTCTTCCCTGATGCCAAAGTACATTTTTGCTTGGTGTATATGTCCTCTCTTGTTCCCATTTTGATTGAAAGACTCATAAAGCAAAGGGAAAAAAAGGACAATCACAGCCACAGATCAACTCCTAACTAAAACCATTTGTCTCTGTCCTTTAAATACGCAGTCAGTCTTCTTCAGGACCAAATTCATTTTTCAGTTTCATAATTGTCTTTGCCATGACAGTATTTACCTGAACTTGAGCTATGTTTTTTTGTTGTTTTATTGTTTGTGTCCTTCCCATTGATTTGTCATTATCTGTGCAGCTGCAGAGAACTGTTACTGATGATGCATGTGTTGGGTTTTTTTGGTTTTGTTTTTTTTTTGTGAGCCTGCCTCTCTCCTCCTTTCGGGTCTGACACGTCGGCACCAGCTGTCAGACGAGCGGAGGGGGAAGAAGTCCAAATGTGAATGTGTGGAAGGTGACAGGGACCAGTGACCTCAAACCGTCTGAGGGCAGTACACTAAAATTGTGCACATAAGTAGAACTTAGTATTGAAAGGTGGTCTTTAAATAGACTGCATTGTCGTTTTTTGGTACAGCAGGAATTAAGGTTGTCATCGTATGATTAGGCTCTGTCTACGTTTTGGCACTTTCTACTATTATCTTGATCTAAATCAATCTTAGTCATCCGCTTGCCTTTAGTCATTATCCTTAAGACTCAGTTGCTGCTCTGTGATTCTTAACTTTTGTTTGTTTTGGCTCCTCGTGCCACCATCTGGAGCTGACTCAGCATTTTTTAAGGACAGTAATTTTCTTTGTATGCGCCATGAAAAAGGGTTTGCAATTTGATATTTGTCTGATTCATCATTTTTTTGGACCATGATTCATTTCTCGATATCTTTTATCTGTCAGATATTTTTCTCTCATTTTGTCTTTTTAATTAGGCAGGTTTCATTGTGTGTTTTTGACTTGAGTACAACTGGTAAAGACATTTGGAAGCTCTCCTACTTTCTACGGGATAATTGCCAACACTTGAACCTCTCATTGCCCCACAAAGGAAAACATCCCTCATGTGAATGACAGTGTTGTACATATGAGAGCCAAAGATTGTTTTAAAGCTGAATTCACTCTTTCGTATGAGAAGAAGTCATCATTTTAAGAGTTGTGCATTGTAATGACCAGATTTTCAGAGTTCATTTGTCTCCTCAAACATTTTTCTTTTTTCTTTCAGCTCTTGCCTCTGAGTGCATTTCTGTCTTCCTGCTCGGAGGAATGCTTTGGAGCCGTTTCAGTCTGAGGCTTTTGGTGTTTCACTGAGCTGCTGTGAAAAAAAACAGCCTTTTTTTTTTTTTTTTTTTGCTCCGTGAGTTGGACTAAGATAGAGGGGGAAGGTAGGAAGAGAGGGAGTAAATAGGACTGTGTGTGTGTGTGAGAGAGAGAGAGAGAGAGTGTGTGTATGTGTGTGTGCAGTCTCCAGCTGTGGAATGTTGAGTCGGCAAGAAGAGCTCAGTGGCACGTCTGGAACCAATCAGAGAAGGAGGGCTCAGGGACATGAGGGGTCAGAGAGAAGACTGAAAAAAAAGGAAAAACCAGATGAAGGAGAAAAGGGGGGAAAAAAGGAGGAGTTGGGGACGTAGGAAGAGAGGAGAGTAGGGAAGGAGGAGGAGTGCTAAAAGGGGTGCAGCAGTTTGTCCCAGGCTTACCCCGGCCTCTGCTGGTGGTGAACTGTACAGGTCTGCTTCTGTGTGCAGGAGAGGTGAACTTACTGAGGTGGTGATGAGAAGGTGCGACGGCCCTTTGGTGTGTTCCCCAGTGAGATGGTGTCTGCGATGCAGGCTGGCTCGTGTCCCGGCGAAGGTTACCTGAAGCACCTGTTCAACTTTTTTTTGAAAGTTTTTGTGTCATTTTTATATGAAATGAATAAAGTCTATGTTCTCAGAGCTTTTGCTTTTATAGTTATTTATAGATTATTATGCATTACTGAGCTTATGTGAAGACAGTAAACTGTCCAGTTTCCTCCCCATGTGTTTATAACTTAGTGGTGAGTTTTTCCCTCTTTTTCCCTGAGTTTTCCAAGGCAGTGAGCTGGGAAATTAATTAAGGAACTGATGTGTAAATTGTGACTGCGATGTTGATGTTTTTCCACAAGAGGGCACTCGGCGCCTGCTTTGTGAGAGTCTCCTCCTGCTCATGTCAACGTCTGATTGTGTGTTTTCTATTGCACCAAGTCTCTCGGTACACAACCAACCTACAGCTACCACTTTTATATTGTAAAATTGTACAGACTCTCTCCTACTTTCTGTTTCAGGTTTTTATGCTCTATGCTTTCAGCTGTTTTATGCAGGTCACGTGTGATTTTGCCTGATAATAGGCTGCTGCTGGCAGCTCGTGGGTCTAAACCTCTTCAATTAGGTAGCTTCATTAAAATTAAGATGTCTTTTTCGAGAGACACCTGAAAACGAAGTCTGATAACCGACAAATACACAATACAGTGACGCATCCGTTACTACTGTCACTAATTACTTCTAAAGGAGTAACGCCATTACAATTCCTGACATTTTGTCGTCACTTTCGTCTTCCGGGAAATACACACCTGCAGCCGTCACCTGACTTCACCTGTCGCAAATCAGTCAATCAATCAGCACGAGCTCAAACAATGGGCGACAGTCAGAGTGATGTCAGCTTTTCCCCTGGAAAAAGCGTTATTTTTTCCTCCTCGGGGTCAACGACTTACATATTTAATATTAGCAATTCTAGTCTTGTGAAGCACCTGGTGAAACTTCTACAGAGCTCGTCGCTAAAGAACTGGCACCGCTGACCGAGGAACCGCTTCATCCAAACATCCAAGACTTGATTTTAAACCCAAGAATTCGTCTGCACAGTCAGGCAGAACTCCACAGACGAGTGGCAGGTATGTTGACGAAGACACGCAGCCTATTTTATGTCAACAGCTGAGTTAGTTACCTTCATACAACTGAACTGAAACAGAGCCACCATGTAGAAAACCTTTTTCCAGCTACCTTGAAAAAGAAGAAGCTGAAATGGACCAACAATAAATGGCTATGTGTGCATAAGATGAGGATTGAAGAAGACATTTAAAAGTGACTGAAAAGTTAATTTCCCAAATTACTACTTTTTATTTTATGCAGTACTTGGGATAGATGCAGTTACTTTTGAAAGAAGTAACTGTAAATAATTACTGATATTTCTCAACACAAATAAAAAGAGCAATGCAGGATGCTACCTTTGTGGTGCTTATTTTAATTTTAAAGTCAGTTCTTAATGTTGAGGCCATTGTTTGTAGTTTTGTTGTGTTAGCCCTCAGTAACTGTCCATCCCTTCATTTATTCTTCATTTACTGTCTTTTCAAAGAGTTTCTGCTCTCATCACATCTCCAACATGCTGAGAGTCACTGCAACAACACTTGACCTGTGCTGGGATCCCAAAGTCTGACGCTGCCGAAGTGTTGGTCCAGACATAGCCGCCACCAGTCATGCTCCACCACCTCCATCCCCTCATCTGGACTGTACTGGAAAAAGGTAAGCCAACACAGAGACAAGTGGATGTTTTAAACCCACCAGCTGGCGTAATGGAAGCTTTTGGCCTCTCCTTACCAGAGACCTGCACCTCTGCATCACATCTGAGCCAGCAAATTGCTTGTTATTCAAATCAAACTGGCTCCGTGTAATCCGTCTCACTTAGGATGGGTGTCAGAACACATCCAACTGCACGCCGCAGGCACTCAGTTTAAAGCATCCAGGGGTTATGTATTCCATCAGTTGTTTATGAGTTTCCCAGCCCCATCGTCTGTCGTTTTTAATGTGTCTCTAGTGTAAGGAAACTATCCTTGAGGAATTCTCGCTTACTCTTTACACATTACAGTTTCTGTCTGTTGAATTACAAATACAGCTCTACCATCAGCCTTATTCTCATGCCACAGCTGCAACTTGTAGTCTAAATACTTTGTCTTGTTATATTTATTATTGCATCTTAGTATTCATCAGAAAGCTTGCAGGGTTCTTGAATATTTTAGGTGCATTCCAAACTATCACAACAGCTCAGAAACACATTTAATTGAAATGTTTCCCTGGCAACAGATGAGGTAAATTTGCAGTGTTATATAGCCGCACTTTTATAGTGTGTGTGAATGTGTGTGCTTCCTTTTTGCCCATCATCTATCATGACAAGAACATCTAACCTATCAACCTGAGATGTTTCTTTGCGGCCATTATACTACCTATTTATCATTTTAATGACTTTGTTTTATTGGCATTCTTTACTAGCTGCAGTTGCTGTGCTTTTGGATATTTTTCCCCTTATTTCCTCATTTGATGATGCAGTATGCCTCACAGACAGGTCACATGGGTAATATAAAAGTGCCAGCTTGAGGTGAAAAAGGTCAAATCATGAGGAAGATTTCATGACGGCCTGTGGGCTTCTCTTTGCACATGTACAGCATCCATTGCTAAGGGAGCAGCCATCTTGCCTGAGGCGTCATGAATGCACCTGTCTGGGGTTTTGGAGTTTAAAGACAGGCAGCGTTGATGGAGGTCTCTGCTCTGGGAGTAACAGAACAATATCACTGCTTCATTCCTCCTTGCCTCCTCTGAGATACTTGAGCAAAACCCTTCATGATTAATTAACCAACAAAAGAGGAGAGGAAGGAGAATGAAACTCTTCAAATATCACAGCTCATGCCCAATCAGTGTCCTCTTAATTTGATGGTTTGATGTTAAGATTCTTCTTTCGTGTAGTTCACAAACTGCTGTTTATTTCCCTTCCTCCCACTTCAAGTTTTCTTCCTATCTTGACAGTGTTGGCACTGCAGGTTGAGGGAGGAGAACCAGAGAGAAAGCAGCGTTAACAAGTGAAATTAAAAACCCATTCACTCTCCTCAGTCATCCATTTGGAGGCTGGCCAAAGGAGAAGCAGCTGTTGGGCTGGCAATGGAGGAGAGAGACAGACAGAGAGAGAGAGAGAGAGAGAGAGAGAAAGTGAATTCCTGAAAAAGAGAGAGAGTTTTTGAAAGGACAGGATCATGCACTTTTCCCTCTGAACGCCAGCAGTGGAATAGGCTCTTTTCAAAAGAAGCCGCCTAATAAAAACTTTCTCTGCACTCGGCTTATATAATCAGTCGCTTTTAATGCCTCTTGTCCAAAATGGCACCTATGGGACTGACTCTGCAGATTATCAGCAAATAGCTTGGGCTGATACTGACATAGCACTTCAGTGAATTCACATTTGCAAAACAATAATCTACTGTACTTATAAAGGTGAAGGGTGCAACAAAAGGCATTTTGATAACACTAATGCAGTTGGATGTAGATGTAACCTTTACCATCAGGTGTTGGTTTTGAGGCACTGTGTGATTTGTCTTGGTAACAGGTTTGGTGCTTTAGTGTCAGTCAGCATCCTTGTGACAGTAAGTAGGGGGAGAACTTTGACCTAATGTTATGTCGTATTTATTCTTTCTTAAAAAGAAGAAACAAGTCAGTTCTCTGTTCATTTGCAACTAATATGGCTATTTTACATCGGTCACTTCATACAAATCCCCCCAAAAATCTAGCTGTGCAGATGGTTTGGGTATTCAGTACTATTATTTACTATTTATTTGAAATTTGCGCTGCCACCCATTTACTAAGAGCTAAAAAATCTTCTTTCACATTGTTTGTCCTTATTTCTCAATATTGATATACAATATATCATGATGTAAGTTTTTGTGTAACTCAATTGAGAAACAGTCTCAACAGTATTTTTGGCTAGTTCATTGATATAACTACCTGAAATGTCAAGGTAATTCATCACTACTCATTGATTAGCTACATGGCCAAACAATGGCCTAATACAGTCAAACATTTTAACGGGATCGCTTCCTCTGTGTAAATGGCAGCTAAATCTCTGGAGGCTGACAAATTTCTATTATCTCATTTATCCTCGTGGGCCCTTCTTAATACCATGGAAAATGACAGACATGTCAGAAATACTCAAAAGCAGCGTGTCCATCTAGGAATAGAGTCATGGTTCCTTGTTCAGTGTAACTGTCCATTAGAGACCTCAAATCTCAGTGATGGTTAAGTCAAACTTAATAAAATAAAACCTAAACCAGCTGCAAGGCTGGATAAGAGTTAACATTTTTTGTGTATGTTTTTAGTGAACGGAACCTATAATCTATCTAAGCATGAAGACTCCTCTACACAGGGAACAGTCCTAATATTATGCTTTTAAGTGGCCACAGTGTACTTGCACTGCACCTGCTTCATTTTATATGGAGGCACCACAGAGATGATGATGTTCCTGTTATCTGCAGTGGTAAGAGCTCTTGGCTGAGATTGCTTCTGGTGTGTCATCATCTAGCATGACAGCTCTCTACCCACCTGTTGTTAGTACTAGATGCTTGTCATTGCCGAACTCCTCTGAACTGTGAGTGTGAGAGTGGAGTCAATATAATAATCTCCCTGGCCAGTGGGTCGCCTGATAAACACTTTGCAGGCACACACTGACATACTCAGTGATGATGCACTTCACTCCCAGCTGAGAAGGCCCCATCTGGAATCAGCCATTGATTTTTAGTCAGAATGATTTTTTATGGCCATGAAAACAACCCCTGTGTGCCAGCTCCTTTTGAATGAGCATCAAATTCCCTAATCTATGTCCAAATCAAAGGCTGCACACTTCAAAGTGACTGGATCAGCAGAGATACACACAGAACGGCAACACCAGAGCAAGAGGAAGACTAAAAAAATTAAATAAATAAATAAATAAAGCTTTGCTCTCACTTTGCTGTCCAAACTCATTTTAAGTCCCGTCTTTCTTCTCCCTCCTCCCCTTTCCAATGAGTTTACAGCAGCATTGTGCTCTAGTTTGAGAGTGAGTGTGTGTGTGCGCGTGCATGCATGCTGTGATGGACAGTCGTGAGAGAGAAAAGTTGGAGGGCCAGGAGGATGGATGGTGTGCAGAGGCAGGTTGGTGGTGTTGATGGTGTGTGTGTGTGGGGGGGGGGAGGACTAGAGCCTGGGTGTGGTGCGGTTATCTCCTCTGTGCAGATGAGAATATGTCTTTGCCTGCGGGATGCTGCTCTTTCTCAGGCCAAGAGCATCCATGTGGTGAAAGGGATTATGGGCACACTGTTCCCAGCCTCTGCCTTTTGGGGGGAGCTGGAATCTGCACTTGGTTGTCCTGTTTGTTGGCCATTTTTCAGGTACGTAATTAGCATCCTTAATGAGCCTAATTAGGGCCTGCACAGTTTGTGTTAATTTCAGAAGCAGACTTTTATATTCAGATGATAAATAGATGCAGAAGATTTAGCTGAGAAAAAGTGTCTCACTATCCAGAGACACAATAGCAACCCTTATTTTGTATCAAACATTTTAAGATTATTGATTTTTCTTTTTATTCCCATTTTCTGCCCTTGAGACGCAATTTGTTGAACTATTTTGAGCCTTTTGCTAAAACAGGAGCTCTCTTGTGTTAGCTAAAGTCACAAAAATGAAGAAGTAAAATAGCAGTGACAGGATCACTTCACAAGGTGCCCACTCCTCCACCTGCCTGATGATAATTCCTTACTATAAACAACAAAAGGTACCATTATCATCCCTAACCAGGGACAGGATTAGCCATGTCCTCATCAGCATGGATTTCCACCCCAAAATAATAATAAGTAGGCACAAATAAGGAAGAAGTAGAGACAAAAGGTGAAGTTAATTTATGGAAAGCTTGGCTGCTCCAATGCTCACTGCTTTGATGCTTAATCCGTTATTAACCCCCCGAAACATTAGGCATATACGCACATGAGCATGCATGTGTGCGTGCGGTTTCTCACGCACACACACCTTGAGGAGCTGAGGTTTCCTGAGTCAGGGGAACCAGGTACTGGAGCCAATATTACCCCTCTGGGAAATAAAGATAGGCTGAGTGAGATGAGGCTACTGTGAAGACACGCTGTGGAGCAACAGCCCAATCCCACTTGTGTTTACTCTCAGTGGTTTCCAGGGCAATGGCAGGAGCCTCTGCCTTTCCTGTCGAGGCAAACCCACTTAGAGGAGAAAATTTCGGCCGTGAGAATAAAAATGATGTGTGGGGCGGAAATGTTCCATTACCGTGGCTATTTTCTCTTTGTCCAGCAGATTTCTCATAATGTGACTATACAGGCCGCATGTGTTCTTGTGTGTGTGTGTGTGTGTACGTGTTTTAAAATTAGCCACATAAAACAAGAGAAACTGCTTTTTAATCAGAATGTTTCTCGGCTTATTCTCAAAGCTGACCTGCCTTTGAGCAAAACGTCACAGGCGTTAGGCATTATCTGTAGATTTCTGTAGGTGCTAATAAGTATATTCCTAGTCAACTTTCATGAAATAAACGGAGTTAAAATAAATGTGCACTCATGACTGTGTGTGTGCGCGTGCATGTGTTTTCACCCAGTGGTTTGCCACTGAGTGTTTTCCACCGTGAAGCAGTCAGGATATGCAGAGATGAGCTCCATTGTTGGCATAAATTGCTTGGCCCAGGCATGCCGCCTCTCCGCTGGGCATCTCCCCCCTCATACTGATCGATCTAATCCTTAGCTATAATGAGTTTCTCTGTCTGAAAGCGAGGGGTGGGCCGGGCCATCAAGTGGAGAGGGAGAGTGAGCTGGAGGAGGTGGGGGAGACGAGGGATACTGTTGGTGTTGGTGGTGATTAAGGAAGACGGACTTAGCCGGTGAGAAGTGGCTGTGATATTTACAAGACCTGGGTGTTACAGGATACCAAGTTATGATGTGACAGTGGATTACGTTCATGAGGTGAACTCCATGGTGAGGGAATCTCACACTCCATAGCGTTGCATGATAGAATACTGTAAGCTACATCAAGAGTTACTGAAGTATGGGTCATCTTGACCTAGCAGTAATAAGAATTTTCATCACTGATTAACCTATTTAGTACTTTTAAATATGCCATTTATAACATATTATACATAAAATTGACTAACGCCAACCAAGACTTCACAAAGGCTTATAGGAGCATCATCAACATGTATGGAACAACAAATCTTCATATTTATTAAGCTATGACCTACAAAAGTTTCAACTTTGATTCAACAACATCCAGCAAAGGACTTCAGTGGCTAATCAGATATATAAAGTAGGTGTACACGCATAATTTCTGGATACTCAATTCCAGAACATATTAAGAACAACCTCCCAAAATGTTGTGCATGCTCATCTGGATCAAGCTACAGTGAGATGAAGCCGAGGGAGGTAACAATGAAAGGCAATGTTGCTTCCCTCTTGCAGAGACCAGACAGCCGAGGAGACGAATAGAAAAACTGAGAAGCCGAGACAGAACAGACAGGACTGCCTGTAGTTCACAGACCGACTGTCCATCATCTCCCAGAGAGCCAGCACTCTGCACATCAAGGTAGAAGACATGAAGATTTCTCAGTACATAAAAAGGCTTTAGAGGAGCAATAAGTCACACAGAGCCAGCATTTCTGTGAATATATATCACTCTCTCTGAACCCTCACACACACTGAGTCCAACAGGCCTCTATATGTCTGGTCGTCTTCTTCTCTTCCCTTATCTTCAAGTAACTTTGAAACAAAAGAAGAGAGTGCACTGTCTATTAAGTTTAAACATGATGTATGAGAACTTTCTCCTCTCTGAGAGCAGGTCACTATTTTTATCGTTCTTGCAAGTGTTAGCTCTCTCCCATCTGTAACTGAAAAAATGTCAGCGTTCTCAGCAAGTAGGGCTGCATCTGATGATTATTTTCATTATTTCCATCATGAAATAATCTGTCAGTTACAGTTCAATGATTAAT
The DNA here is from genome assembly GCF_001640805.2 of Lates calcarifer. NCBI lineage: Eukaryota > Metazoa > Chordata > Actinopteri > Centropomidae > Lates > Lates calcarifer. The sequence goes on along the minus strand of NC_066843.1, from coordinate 4,939,337 downwards.
TTTTACATCATAAAATAGTAAAAGAGCAGCCTTCACAATTTCCAAGATAACTAGGTTATATTTTTAAATAGTCTTTTTCATCCCCAAAGCAAAATCCATTCAGTTTACAATGATTTTAAACTGAGAAAATCAGCAAATCCTCACACTTGAAAACTGAAATAGGCAAATGTTGTATTTTTGCTTGATAAATAAGTTTGACGAATATTTGATTTCCAAAGTTTTTGTCGAATATAACATTTGCGTCAGTCATCCAATCGATTTTTCAGCTGTGTCTCATCTCTGTGGCCAAGAATCTAAAACAGTGCTGCTGTGTTTTCATGTGCACTCTGTGTATCTTTGCATGGTCGAGCATCTCTTAGCGGTTTAGCAGGTTCAAGTGTGGCTAATCTGACCACCACGTGCCTTCAAGGCAACGGCCTGGCATGACAGGGCAGTCCGTTGTGAAAGGCCTCTTTGTTGAGCCGTGTCATCATTTGTATTCAGCAGGATCAAAGTCTTCTCGGCTGCTTTAATATTTGTCCCGTGGCTAGTGTTGCTGGAGCAGTGAATGACAATGTCAAGGGATACAGAAGAGCCGTGAATTTACATAGAAATGGCCCTCGATATGAATGTGTAAGGAATCAAATCAGAGTCCGCAATTTGGGATTGTGTGGGCATGTATCTGTGTCTGCCTTACGCATATGCCTCTGAGTCTGTTTGTGTGTGTGTGTGTGTATGAATGGTTGAATGTGTGATTGCAGTGTACTTGTGGGTGCATGTATGAGAAAAGACTTACAGGGGAACAGGGGATTGTTGAAGTCAATCTTAAGGCTACTTTCCTCTCCACATCACTTAAAAAAAAAATAATCTTTTTTTCTTTTTCTCCTTTATTGGATAGTATGACAGTAAAGTTTCAGACAGAAAATATCCAAATCCAAATAACCTTGCTTGAACTTTTACTACTGCAGGATGAGAGGGCGACCTGAAAATGTGGCCTTGGATAACAGTAACAAACTAAGTTAGCTAAGTGATGTGGTGATGTGGGACTTTGATGCTCTGACTTGGCTCTGTCTCTCCTTTCAGACAGGCATGGTCCTGTCCCAACACCTTTAATAAATCCCACCCACATGTATTAGTATAGAAGCACTGATAAGCCTCACAACTTGCCTGTTTGTCACCTTACCTTAGAAATGAAATGGAAATAAAGTAGTTAAATATGCTACTGTATAGTTCCTGTTAAGAAATTAAAAATTAAGCCTTTAATCTTAAACAGCACTAAACCCAGATGCTGTGTATTTGTTAAAATGTGCATTTTAAAGCCTGACAACAGCTTGATCTGTATTTCCGCATTAAAAACTCATTTGTTTCACTAAGTGGTCAAATCAGTTGCGAGCTCGCAGGCCTGCCAGGAGGCCACATGTCACAACTTGGCCTTTCTCCTCTCCATCACTCAGAAATGCTGTCAGAGCATACACTGATTACACTGTGGCTGTGCTGACATCCGCCGTCTTCATTATTATGGCAGACACACAACAGAAAATCAATAGGGTCGTTGTAGACTTAATAAAGGTAATTTCTCTGCGGCCCTGCTTCATGCGGCGCCAAAGTACCCGGCTTATTTCTCGACTTATTTTATCCTTCTCCGCCATTCAATTTGTTGCAAAAATTCAGGAGGAATCGATTCATGAGCCATTTAAAAACTCTCAAAAGTGGATTGTGAAAGAGAAAGGTGAAGGCTTTATTTTAGGATTTGAATGCAGCAGGACTTTTCAATGGAATGGCTTGTGTTAGTGCAGTGAATAGGATATTTTAAATGAGCTCTGCTGCCTTTTTTTTTTTTTCTTGGAAAATGTTAGAATTTGAACTTGAATATGAATCGAACTGATCAGGCATTTCACACTCTCCACAGCACCATATCGACATAATATTCTGTACTCTGTCTGTACAGTATTTTCAACTGGAAGGGGATCTTATTTAAACAATAGGAGCACTATCCATGTTCACATTTCCATGCTCTTCACTGAGTATTATCTGTGCCTGCACTATATTATTGTATATATGCTTTGCTTCATCATATATGTTGCTACATTTTCATCTTCTGCACAGTTGATTGCAACTGAGATGATGATACCACACATCATTGCGCACACTGTCACATTTTATGTAAATCTGTTTCCTCCATCTGGAGCTTTTCTTCTCTCTTTTTTTTATAAAGTGCAGCAGCACTCGCATTCAGCAACACAAACCATGTACATATTATCTACATCTTTAATTTGAATACATTTTACAATGAGATACATATCACACATTTACATACATACTGATAATTTTCTGTACATTCATACAAACCCTCTTTTGGCAGATTAATGTGAATAAGAAAATTCCCTTTTTTGCAGTTTCTTAAAGCTTCAGTCCATGTTTCTTCAGTATAGTCAGTATAGCCACACATCCTCACCTCACCTCCTGTCTTTTCTGACAGGCATCAATAAAGTTTCAGCTTGAATTTCTGCATGCATAAATTGTGCATATTGTCCCTATAAATTGATGTAACATTGACCCTGAATAAAAATCTCAGCCCAAAAAAAAAGCACTTTTCTGCTGGGAGGAGTAAAGAGAGAGCATTTAAATGACTGTCGCAGGGTGGACAAGAGGCTGGATAAGACGCTGGTTAAAAAGGATTGTCTAAGCTGGTGTGGAGCCTTCGGCGAGAGATTATATTATAAATAGGAAACTGTGGTGGAGCTTGCCTTGCAGCCATGCATCAGATCAAGGACAGTTTCAGCCTGTACACTATTAAGATAGTTTCCGGATTAAATTTCTCTTAAAGTGCGGTTTTAGCCTGTTCAAAGTTTCTCTTCCTCTCCACTTGGACAGGCAGGTTAATCTGCTGTAGCTGGAGCACAACGGCCATCAGAAGCTGCTTTCTGTCTCTGTGAGGGAGGATGCAGCTCGACCAGCAGAGTTACACAGAACTACCGAACCATCCAAAACCAAGCTTAATATTTTCAGTGCCACACTGAATAAGCAGGAAAGCTTATATATTGCAAGATGTCATGTCTCATTCCAAGTCCTCTGCAAGGTGGGCTGACTAGTCCGTGTGGATATGCCGCTGGCGGGCCCAGGTGAGTTGACTGGGAAGACACTGGCCTTGCTCTGGCCTGGGGCTTGTTGTCTTGTGCATGTCGACCTGAGGCTCGCGTGTTTTATCATCTCATCTCCTCTCCCCGCTCCTGATGTGCCTTTGGATTCAAAGCGCTCCTTTATGAATTTTAATGTCCACTCCGGATCTTGACCCACCAACTAGATTGAAAATCTCAGACGCTGAAAAAACACTGACTTACTTTTTCCAGCATGTGTACAGTATCCTAACAAAACAGACACATGGGAGCATGGGTCGGTGGTGTTCACTAAAAGCGAGGAGTGTGCTGAATAATTTAATGGACATTGAGAGGAAGAGTGATGAATAGGGAGGGAATCAGAATTGAGTCTTTATGTGTGGGGAGATTCCTGGCTGCACTAGGTGATAATATAGATTCTTTTCCTGTATGTTAAGAAAATCATCTCCAGAAAAACTGTAACCTATAAGATCTAGCTCATTTTTCCTCACATTTATATGTAGTATAGTCAAATTTATATATATATATACATAATGTTTAAACTATTTGGGGTGTGTGTGTGTGTGTGTGTGTGTGTGTGTGTTTACCTGACATCCTACCATAATTTTGATACTCCTCACCTTTAACAGAGATGTTAAGTTATGTAAGTCACTTTCGTTTTCTGCCTCCAAATTAAGTGGTAGATAATCAGGATAAAATGTCAGGTTGTTTACAACATGTCTGATCATCTTGAACCATCTCACAGCAATGCTGCTACGCTCCCAAATATCAGCAATTACTTTGGTGAGCACCATGTCATTATAACTAATAGAAATGATGGGGGAAACTATGAAAATATGACTCTAATTGCAAGAAACCAGAATTAACTTTTAATTTACATTGTTATTTTGTTAAAAAGAAAAAAAGAAAAGCACCATAGCAGTTATTTGAGTGAAGGACACAGCTGCAGATTGGGCAGAGTATTTGCATGTGTGTGTGTGTGTGTGTGTGTGTGTATGTGTGTGTGTGTGTGAATAATACAAGGATGTAATTATCAGTGGGGAGTAAATGGGCAACCTGCCTTCACAGAGAGCCAGAGTGACACAATGACTTGCATCGACATACATATCCCAGCATGCATGCTGTTTTTATCCATGCTATCCTTCACACTCCCTCCCCACCCTCACTGCTCTTTCCTCACTCACTCACTCTCCTTCCTCACACACAAACCACACGCGCACACACACACACACACACACACACACACACACACACACACACACAAAGACAGACGAGGGCGATTTGCATGGAACACCGTGCCCGTCATGCCAGAGACAATCAGTTATGTGACGCAAATCAGACTTTGTCTCATCAAGAAGTGACGCCTGAGCCAGTGGGCAGTCTACACCGGCACCTCACTGCCTCCTGGCTGCTGCCTTTTTGACTTTGAAGGCTGCCTCTACTCACCTTTAGTGTCTGTTTGCAGGCAAAGTTTAATCCCAGATCGACAGCCGCACAGCAGAACACAAGCAGTGAATACTGAGAGGTGTCACTTATTGTTTTGCATGGCATGGTGCTGCACTGAGGCGGCAGTTTTTCTTTGCATTGTCAGCCAGTTTTCTCACATACCTCTACATATACGTGTGGGTAGACTGGTTTGTTAAACTTACATGTCAGTACTGAGTGAACATAACCAACATATGCCCGTGTTTCTGTCTGAAAGCATGTCTTGTTTGCATGTACGTGTGACTGAGTGCCTCATGAGCGATTCTCTCGACAGGCCGGGTTATAATGAGATCCCTGGGGCTGAACGCAGGCTGCCTGTAAAACAACAGATGTGACTGGACCCGCTCGGTCTCCCCTTTCTCCCCACTAGCTGACAGAGCTGTCACTCAGCCGAAAGGAGGATGACTGACGGGTGAGGAGGGCTCCAGTGCAGGGCAGGTGATAGGTGACCTACTCCTGAGGAAAGGGAAGACTTTCACCTGGGCTGACACTTGATCCCACAGTTCGGTGCTCCTAAAAAAAAAAAAAAAAAAGAAGAAATAGTCTGGTGGCTGAAACATCCCAAATGTCAACAGCTCTATCACACCGGAGATGCAATGATTATGATGAGACCTTATACTTCTGGTACTTATGCCACACTTAAAAAGTAAATAGAATAATCTGATATTTAAAAGTCAGCTGGAGACTTTTAGATAAGGTGCCATCTATAATCACATCAGGAATGACCTGCTACTAATGTCTTAAATGTAAAGGCTTGTAAGCTGTGCAAATGTAGGAGGATTCAAATGTCTGATCAATATACTAAAAGTGAATCCTTACATTTTATTTGACATTTTGTCCTGCCCAAAATGCCACTCTGATTCACACTCTTTATAGGCAAAATAATTCAGGATGCGATTCTTCACCTGTCTTTCTTCTTTAAGTCCCGAGAGAAAGGCAGTCGGGGGAACTGGCAGAGGCCCCCAGTCAAATGTTACTGCAGAGTGCCAGAAACATCACAATAGGGGTTCTGTGTGAGGAAAAGAGCAAATGGGCACACACACATACACACACAAACATCCCTCTGCTCCTGGGCAGACAGCCACTGGCCCAGTGCAGCCTCTCTGTCAATAGGCGAGTATTGTGCTTCCTCCAACAGGAACCTGCTGCAGAAACCTGTTACAGTGCCGTGTGCAGGCCAGAACAAAATTTAACAATTAGCCAAAGGTTGCAAGAAAAAGGCCCCTGTAGTTCTGTTTGTTTTGTTTTTTTTAAGGATCACTCTCTGAAAAGACTGTTGTTTTTAGCCATGCTATCTCAGCAGCTATTGGATGGATCACCATTAAACAGACATTCATTGTCCCAAGAGGATGAATCATATTCATAATCGCTTCAGTGAGTGCTTGACTTTTCCTTTAGCACCTCCAGCAGGTTGACATTTTTGGTTTCGAGTGAAATATTTCAACAGCTATTGGGTGGACTGCCATGAATTTTTTTGTACTGACATTCATGCTCGCCACAGGATGAACTGTAATAACTTTTGGGTCAAAATTTTAATCTGTCCAGTACTTTGATTTGACCAAATACTTATGTTTAGTGCTAATTAGCAAATGTTAGCATACTAAAATACTGAAAAACTAAGATGGTTACCAAGGTAAACATTATACCTGATAAACATGATGGTATTGTTAGTTGTTTTTCTCTTTTAGCGCACAGCACCACTTAGCCTATGTACAGCCTTGCAGAGCCACTAGCAACAGATTTCCATTTACTTTCCATTGCAAGCAAAAATCTCACTTTTTGCATGACATTTGCATAAATACCACTTATGAGAAAATCTCCTCTTTAGTAATTTGGGTGAAGTGACACTTTAACCCAAACTGACCCTGACTTTTGTTAACAAAACATACCGTGTATTAGCACTGGTCAGCTATTATGATCTGACAGTGGATCTGAAATATTTTAGGCTACGTAGTGTTGTACACTAGTTAATCCCTGTGCTGTAGCTCCGTGGTTTCTTTATGAGACAACATGTCATTAGCTAGATAATCAAGCTTGTTCCCATTATCGCTGCTCATTTTAATGAGCTGTGTACATCCACAGCACGGCCTCCAGAGATGAGCCATCACACAACAAGGCCCTGTTTTCTCCAGCATTCTCTGATGCTCTGTTAATGTGTTTAAATAAAACAACAATACATATTTTTTTGTAAATGTGTTATCTGTGGGGCATGACAATTAATGTTATGCTGTTAGGCTATTTGCAGATTGCTCATTTACAAACATAAATAGCAACCTTAGAGCTGCATAGCAACTCCATATCTTCTCTATTGCCATTCACTCAGCACACACTGGGTGGATATTTTGCAGGGGAAATATGCAGTGTCTCCATCATCAGAGAAGGCTATGATGCATGACCTGCTTGACTCGGCTGATAAATGATTTATCAAAAGCACACACAACTACTCTAGGTAAGGGTTGTGGACACAGGGAGATTCAAGCAGGGAGAGGGATGAGAGTGAGTGCTGAATCTGAGAGCAGAACGTTGAAGCTCCAGATGGTGTCGATGACAGGTGTGATCATCATTGGGAATTACGCTACACTTGTGATACTCTGGCTGCACAATGTGTGATATTTCAGCTCTAATTTCAGCTACACATCACACCCCAAGAAAAGTGCCTTGAACATGAATGGCTTTTGAAATCAGTAGGAGCAACATAAGCAAGCAGACGGCCAATGTTTGTGCTGTAGGTAGACCAAAAGTATGATTTACAACATTAAAAAGAAGGTCCCTTAAAACATCCAACCAGCTTGATAAATCAAAATGTAAGGGTTTGCAATTTAGATTTTATAAAATAAATACTGTCAGCTCTTTACAAATCAATTTTGTGATATTTAATTTAAATCATTAAATTATAATATATTAATTTCTGTAAACTTGAACTTAAGGCTGTCACTATTAGAATTTAAAGCTAAATTTGAAATGGGCTTAAAATTTGCATAGAAAACCAAGTCCAAATTCACTTCTCCCAGGCAGACGTGGCAACCCTGGTCAGAAGCCAAAGCAGTGAAATGATGTCTTCTTATTGTTGCCAATTGTAAGTTATTATTGATGGTTGACTTTGGGTCTGGCAGAATCATGTCATTATGCAAATGATCATGAAAACCTCGAAACATTTCATTTTCACTTGATATTTTAAGGACATGAATTTATAATTATAGTTTTAATTCCATTTTAGGTTACAAATTAACTGCTAATTCTACAATGAAAAGTCCATTTTACATTCAGTTTCATGATCATTGTGTCAGTGACTTAGGCAGCAATTTTCCTTTTTAAAAATGGACATGAAAATAAAAAAAAGATTTTTTAAATATTGATTTTACTATATATTATGCATGCATAAACAAACAATTAAAATGTAATGAACTGATTTCATTTTAATATCAGCAGCCCTGGACTTCCATACAGTCCTGTAAACTGGGAAAAAATATATGCTTTGGATACTGTTTAGCAGTTTAAGTGCTTTGTTTAGAATTTTATACTTCCTCCTTACTTTAATACTGTTGTTCCTCTTAATTGCACCAGGGAACAAATGTGCTGCTGCTGAATATTACTTAAATGCTCCATAGTGAAGGGACATTTATGTTGTCTCCAAAATTTTTAATAGTTCCAAATACTCTCAGGTAAACACGAGGTGCCGGGTTCAAAGCATTAAAGTTGATGGTGGTATATTGTCTGAAAAAAATGCTCTGTGTGTGTGTGTGAGTGTGTGTGTGAGAGAGAGAGAGAGAGAGAGAGAGAGAGACTCAGTACGGCTCCATATACTCGCCATGGAACATTTTCAAAAACACTCCAAGTCTGTCAACTCTGGCAAAATAACTGTTTAGATTCCTCTCTCCCAGTGGCAGTTGAAGAGCCACAGCTATATGGAATTGAGGGGAGTCTGTTCCAGCAGTCTACTTTATCACTATTAACTTCCCTCCCAAGTGCCATCATTTTCTCTCCATTTATTCTCTCTCTCTTCTAGACACAGGAGCACTTTGTGGCACCGTTCCTCCTGTCTTCCTCATTCCTCTCTTCGCTGTTTAAACTCCCTCATTTGAACATGATGCAGTTAATGTTGCTGTTGCCGTGATCTCCATTTCTATAGTCTCTTTCTAACTCTGTTTAACACCACTTTACTTGGATGAGAGGACAGAGAGAGGGAGGAAATAAGGTGAGAGTGGTAAACAGAGGATTTAGGAAAGCATTATTCCAAGTGTTGTCCATTGCTCTGAAAACAAATTGCAGCTGTCAAAAACTGAACTCAAGTGATATCAACATTTGGCTCAGCCAAATATGCACCTTTGGCTAAAGTATAGTTGCTGTTTTCACTTCATCGCCATCTCAAACACCCATAATAATTGGCATTAATTCAGTGTTAGCAAGCTGTGAAAATGTAATTTCCAGTGCAAGAGCTCCAGTTGGAGCTTAGCTGAAGTGGAGAGCATTACACTGTCTGTTGAATTGGTTTTGCCTGGCTGAGATTGCCCCAGCTCTGCTGAGAGGTACGGGTTAATAGATCGATGGCGGAGGAGGCTGAGAGAGTGATACGGGCAGAGAGAAAAGAAAAGAGCAGGAGTGTGGTTATTTAGAGGTAAAGGGAGGAGAGAGGCATGTGAGGGGGGGCAGGGTGTGTGTGAATGATTGGCTTGATTTCCCCTGTGTGTCTGTCATCATCGGGGAGCCAGTCTGGCTCCATCAGCCAGCATGGAGCTCTGCTGCAGCTCCTAATGCAGCTCCTGCCTACATCACATGGCTATTTGCAGGAAGGCTCTGTGGTTTGATGGTCAGACATATTGGTCATCATTGCCTCTTTGTGGGAAATGAATGAACAAAGGGAAAGGCAATTTCTTATTTGGCCTTCATTTCCTTCCTCTCTCCTATAAATACAGTGTGGAGATTCCTTATATTGTGTTTATTCATGCTGAAAATCTTTTATTACACCTTTGCTTTGTAGACGTCTGTTTACCATTTTTCTGCCTTTCCTCACTTTCGCTGCTTTGTTCTTCCAATTGTTCAATTAATTTTGAAAGTGTGTGTGTGTGTGCTGCTTGTCTGTCAGCTGCTGTTGTGCTGGTGTTTTTAAGTTTTCTGGGATTTGTCCTGTTTATTGGCTGTGTGGTTTCTCCCTGAACCGTTTGGCTCCAGCACAAGTCTCTGTGATAGTTTGACGTCTCTCAGGACACCTCACAGCTAACTGGGCAACGCTGGCACGTCTTCGCATTTGTTAGACAGCAGGCATGTGTTTGGTCCCACCTGGCAGGGGGAAGATGGACAGGGAGGGAGGGGGGGCTTGAGGGAGTGTGAATGAGAGGCCTGTTGTGACGCCGCGGGGAGCGGGTGGGCATATTGGAGAGCAGCAGGTGCTAAGCCAATCTGGGAGGTGGCCTGAGCCCCCAAAACGGCCACCTCAAAGGAGGAAGAGCCCCTGATTGGCTGCCGATCAAAACTGACAGGGGCAGCGACCATGTTGCTCTGCCAAGGACCCAGTCTGAGTGCACCTGGCATGGAGTCACATGACCGGAGATGTCTGAGACAGACCCTGTGTGTGGCGTTTGTGTGGCTGCTTTGAAGTCCTTGGTTCTGGCTTGTTTGTGTTGTGAACACATGGGGAGTGGAGGCCCAGCTCTTCCTCTCAGGAGAGCCAGTGGGAGTGGCTTTGTCTGCTTGCCAGTCACTATAGATGTGGCTGCTTTTCAGCGGATGCCTCTTTGTTTCTCAGCTAATTTGATTTTATTCTCACACCTCTCATCTCTCCAGGGGTGGCCGGTCAGCGTTCAGCTTCTCTGCTATTAGAATACCAATAAAACACCCATCAGTACCAAGTAAACACTCATATCCCGTGCCAGGAGCATCCGCCTCCTCATCTTGTGTCCTTTGATTGTATACATGCAGGCCATCAAAGCCATCTGGACACACAGTATGACTGCTGCTGCTGCTGCTGCTGCTGTATTCCAGTCAGGTTTTTGAAGCATTGGGAGAAGTAAATAAAGCATTAGGATATCACTGCAAAGCTAGTATTGTCAAAACACTACACTGGCCTCATTTGTCAAGAAAAAAGCAGAGGAATGCACAGCAAAAGTGCCTATTTATATTTCATAGTCATGTAACTCTGGACCTCTTAGCAACCATGTTAAACCCCACAGCTCCTGTGAGATGCTAAATGGGTTTTTGAGGAAAAGCCACGTGCACGTGCTTGAGGTCACAGTAAGATTACTCCATACCCAAGGGTTATGATGTTTTCATAGCTTTAATCCAGAGACTCTTCATATTTCCCCTTATTACTAGAGAGAGCTGACTAGATCAGCCGAGCAGAATGATTCACTTCATGTCCCGTCCCTTCCTCGGTTCTCTGCCCTCGGACTTTTCTCCTTGACCCCCAAGGACCCCTGACCCTGGAGGGCTGTGACACAGGAAGATGAAATTACCCAGAGGAAATGGCAACCCCCCCACCTCTGACTGCCATTGACCCTGATCTGCAGCTCGCAAAGAAAAACTACTGCTATTATGTCATTATTTCCAGCCTCAGCAATAAAAGCCTGTAGAGGAAAATGAAGAGAGATAAGAGCAGGGGAGAGAAGAGAATACTGAAAGGGACAGTCTATTGTTGTGGAATCATTCGTTTTTTCTGTCGGGACAAAAGGGAAATCAATGGGAGATATTGATGTTGAGCTCAAGGCTCACTTGTATCATTGCTGCTTTGTCATCTTTCTGTCTCTGAATTGTGATTTTGAAGGAGTGTGGTGATGCGTGGCTGTGTGTATTCTGTTACATGAGCACACTTGTGAGTGTGTGTATGGGTCAGCCTCTCAAAACATACACATCTACATTCCAACCTTTCTCTATTAGCATTAGAGCAACCAAATCTGGGAGGTGGCCTGAACTATATAGAAAAAACTATATAGAAAAAAAAGTGTGCAACTGATGACTATATATAGTGTATGCACTGTCTACTGGCTATTAATGTAGTAGGCTAATATAGTAGTGGCTACTGTAGCACAAGTGTTTTATTATAAATCACTTAATCACAACTGCACGTTTCAGTAGAATTTTAGCAGCTTGTGCTCACTGCTTCTGTCTCTGGGGAGGGTCGGGGGATACAAGCATTGGTTTTGATGCTCCAGATTCTGAAAACAAGCAGATTCGAACCAGTTGCTCCACCAGTGGCTCTTTACAGTCACAAACACACCCACTACACTTGCAATAGCACTGGGAGCTTCTCTCCTGGTGCAGTCCCCTTACACACTGAATTATTTGGTAGGAGAAACTTGAGGTCCATTTCTTAGAGTCCTGAAGTCTTTCATCTGGGTGACCCACAACCTCCAAACTTCAGAGCAGTCTTCAAGCTGAGTCGGTGTGTATACACAGTGCAGTCCATGCAGGCCAGGGCCTGTACTGTGTATACACCTTGCCTACCTACCTACCTACAGTTCTGACCATACTGTCTCCATACATTATTAACCTTCAAGGGGAACACCAGACTGAAAAGAAATAAAGGTAAAGCTAGTAAAGACTTTAGGATACTGTCTAATAAAGAGCAGAAGCAGGAAGTTACACAAGCTAGCATAACTTTAAACATTACAGTTTTAGAGACACCAAATACATATGTAAATGTTTTTTTTTATTTCTGCATAAATATGTATTTCAGTGTAAGAAGCTAACCTAACCAATATTATTTACTCATTTAGTATAAATGACATAGTACTGGTGCAATATATTGTAGTTTGAGGTATGTTATTTTTATGAAATATCAAGTTATCAAGATTTACGTCATCATGAAATGACATTTATCAAGTTTCAGATCAGTAACGTTAGCTTTGTCAGTTGGTTCAGTTAGCTACACAACACATACACCTGTGTGTAAATATTAAGTAACAACTAATTTCTTGGTGCAACCCATTTCAATTTAAACTGTCTTTACCTGAAAGAAGAAAAGATACAATGAACGCCTTCCACATTGGCACTTAAAACAGCACTTTCAACAGACAGTTTGAGACTTCAGGCGGCCTTATACTTGAATTTGCCTGGGGTCCAAAAAAATTACAAATAAAATAAAAACCAGGCCCACCCCTGCAGTAAATTTCAGCTTTTCATTGTCTGCACACCAATAATCTCTGCTCATCTTCTCCTCCTTTCAGAGTTGTCAGTAACATCTTTCTTTCCGTCTTTTACTTCACCCCAGCTTCATATAATTCTGTAAATAACACATTTATTCTAGAAACACAAAGGCTCTCACTCCTTGTTTCTAGGAGACAGACTCTTAAATAATTACTTTTATTTTAGAGTGCCATCATTATTGGTGCCCATGCAAGTGCTATACTGCAGTCTGTGTTTTTTTTCCATAGAGATCATATGTGCTCAATTGCAGGGCCACACAGAAATACACAAAAACATTTACAAGCACACACTAAGCAGCATACACACACAAGTAATTAAGCCTCAAAATCTGAAATTAAATCACAAACACAGGCTAATTTCCTTGGCGATGGCATGCTGAACACATCTCTCCTCATAACTGGCCATTTAGACTGAGTCTGTGTCATTGTCTTAGAAAAAGAAGTAATCAGAGTGAAAGAGATAAAGACTGAATTATGGTAGAATAGCAGCTGAAAAAAAGAGGGAGGTTGAGGGGATGGAGACTGACGGAGAAAAAGAGAGAGGCCCTTTGTGAATGCAAGTGCTAGATGTATACATTCATAATCTGCTTAATTTTACATGCTGTTTAAACAGGCAATCCATTTTTAAATACTTCCATTTTCCTTGGCAAGCTCTCTCTGTGCCGAGGTAAGAGAGCTCTTTCTTCGCTGCCGTTTACTGTCTGTCTCAGACGCTGAGACACCGGGGAGAGCTGGAAGCGTTAAAGCCGTTACTGTAATGTTGTAGTGAAGTTATGTCAATCACGGACACATCTGTACTTGAAAACATTACACTGAAAACAATCTAAAGACAAGTTGTTTCTGTGTTGTCCTCCCTCTGGCTCAGAGTGAATTTTTCTCCAACTTATATTCATAATCATCACCTGTTTTAAAGCCAGTCTCTGTTTCTGTGTTATCTCTATCATTTTTCTTCCTCCTCAAACCCAGTTAGGCAATACATCTTAGCACATGCAGATGTCAGACCTCCTCAAATACTGAAAGATAAGCACCATCCATCAGCATTAAGTGCCTGTTTTATGTATTTGAATTAATCTAGCTGTTTTTATTTTCAACAACAAGCTTGATGTGAAGCTGCCAGTTGGCAGAAATTTGATAAAAATGACTTTATGAAGAAAAATATTGCTCAAGTTGAAAGTGATGACTGGACACTTTGAGTTCACCCCTAGAGAATATCAAGTGAAAAGCATTTAGCTGCCTACAGTAAATTTTCAGGGCCTGCACTAAATATTATTTAACAAAAAGCCCCGGCCTGCACAAGGAAGCCATATAAGAAGAAATGACTTGTGGAAAATGGAACTCAAGCAGTGCAGCGAGGGAAATAAACCACCAAGTTAAAAAATCATGAATATTTCTTTCAGCCAACCAGCTGTCAGCTATGTACCTGCACCTCGAACAAAATCCCACATCCTGGGCGGCTGCCAGCTTTAGCTAAGTCAACAAACCTAAACGTGCACTTGTTTTTTGCCCCGGGAAATCTCCCCAGTGTGAGATGCGTTTACGCTTGCGTGGCTGCAGTGGCCAGCTCTGGGCATTTCAGCAAGGTCCTCTGACTCTGCCGAGCTAACTTTCCTCCACTGTGCCAGACCCTGACCCTGGCTCTGGGCCTGCCCTGGGGGTGTAGGACTCATGTATAAGCCAGGATGACATTCTGGTGTTGGATGCCTCCTCATAACCAGCTCAGTTGGCTTCTGACTGGTCTGAAAATTTCATTAGAAAAGCCACCAGCTGCAGCTTGTATGTTACAGGAATGTGAATGGAGAGAGGAGGATCTAGCCACTGTGGTTCAGTTCTTTCCTCTTCTGACACTGTGGTATGTCTGAAGAGAAAGAGAAGAAGAGAAAAGGAGAGGAGAGGGGCGCTGTGTATTGTACCCAACTAAATACTGAAGTAGCTTATAATGGTCATTTGCCGTCAGAGAGCTTCAACACTCTGTGGAGCCCCACTGAGTTAGAAAATACCTACAGTGTATTTTGTGCACATTCATTCTGTTATAGCAGACAAAGAAGTATGTAAAAGTTTGGGTGAGGAAATACTTTGTTTGATGTTTCTTTGCTGCAGCCAGCGTTGTTTCTGGGTGACGGGTTCGTGTGGTGTAAAGTCACTCAGTGGGGGAGGCAGTGATTTATGTGTCGTGCAGGAGGGAGGCTACACGTCTTGCTGACACAACTCAGCCATCAATGGGAGTTATGTCCACCCAAAAACACAATGCAAACTCTGAAGGTGTACCAAAACAGGACATAAAATAAGCTTTGGTTATTACCTCTCACTCTCACTGATACACACAAACACACATATACACAAAAAGCCTCCAGGCCGTCCCTCCTTCACTCGCTGTTTGTGCATCTGTTCCTCTCTGCCCGGCAAGAAATGTATGCATTGCCACGGAGCATAAATAAACATGGACACACACATGCACATAGGCAAAGGCATAGACGCACATATACACATGCAATGCATAACAAACAAAGCAGATCACACAGTAAATAAGCATATTTAAACACACTCACACAAACAAACAAAAATGCCCTAGCCATTTATAAAAATCAGCAGCAGACCTATGTGCAGCTCACAGGATGAAACATACTAATTAGTTTTTATTTGTTTATTAGCAGATTGTTTCTCAACAATATGTTTATCTTGAATTAATTAGGTCTATACTCCCTATCTTATCGGAAAGACACAGACTAATGGATACAGTTGTTCATAACAAAGTGGTAGCAGAAGTCAAAGAAAAATAACAATGCTCTCTTGATGCATTTAAGTGCATGATAACATGCCTAAATAACATGCATAAATTTATGGTCATGGTCTTGAGGCATCAATCTTTCCCTCGCTTCACTCCTCTGAATTACCAATAGCTAGTTAGAGCCAGCCAGCTTTATAGTGCTGCCATTTAACCGAGGCAACATATAACAACCGACTCTGCAGCAGCAGTACACATAACAAAGTTGCCATTCTGTTTCTTGCTCTGGCCTCTGAGTCTCAGAGCAGTTGCTGCCAACTTGGTGATATGCCATCCAAAACTGGCAACAATGGCTTAGCTAGGGCCTGGACTGCAGCCAATACCCCCCCTTATGAACTACACATACCCACAGAATAATACACAGCTGTGCTTGTAAAGCCAATGCAAAGTCCAATATAATATACAGAAACAAGTGTGTGTGTGTACTGTAGGCATATGCATGCAGCCACAGGCACACGCATAAATCCACACTCACACACAAAGAGACTACTTGAGTAAGTCTGTCTGAGATGCAGCTTGAAGAAGTTTTGAAGAAGTTTTCAAAGTTTACAAAGAATTTTTGTAGGTACAATCCCGGCAGCACCGTGTCCTGAGTAACAGGTCGGGACAATATTAGTGACCTTTCATAATACAGAGCTGGATGAGGGGAAAGGAGGTGGGTAGTCAGCTAAACACACTCCAGCCTTTGCGTCATGTTGGAGTGTGTGCTCAGGGCTACACAGGTCTGATTAGGACCGGCTCAGTGCCTTTTTCCGTACCAATAAACCACCCATGTCCACATTTCCTCTCCCTCTCTCTTGTTTTTCTCTGTCCACCTCCTCCGCCATTTCCTCCTAACGTGCTGTACTTTTTGTTTTCTGTTGTTTGTGCTCTTCAGACCACTTCTGAGTGACTCACCTCCGCCAGGTAACTGACAACATGTCTCGGACATCAGCTGAGCTCATTAACATTCTGCGGCATCACCGCCGTGGTTGCCATGACGTCAATGTCTCTGTGGAAACTCATTCAGGGGATCAGGGTCAGATTCACATTCTGCCACGATCATATTACTATTCATCCCATCAGGTTGTCAGAGAACACACTTTGAATAATTTGTTGTATATTTCTTGTCTGGCTTCTGCTCTGATAACAGCCATAATTTGCAATCAGCAGTGTTGTTCTGTGGTGTTGATGATACATAGTCTAACAGTCTGAGGCACCTGCAGGGCACACATATGGGAAGAAAAATCTAACAGCAGTGAGAGGTGACAAAACACCTGACTGGCCCTCTAATGTGTATTTAATTGCCCAAACCAGACTCAACTTATATCAGAAAGCCTACCAGCTCATGTGAGCAGGAGGAGGGATTTCAGGAGCAGATTAGTCAGCCTGACAAACCAGTTCTGCAATACACAAGTGGACATGGGTTTTATTACTCCATAATCACCTCGACTGAGCAGGCGAGAGGCTGAGACACTTTCTCCCCAGAGAGATGACTGATTATGAGCCTGCCTCCTCGTTGACATTATGTTTGGACAGTCTGGGCTGCCTATTCTCATATCCAAAGGTGCAGCAAGATTGTAATTATCTAAAGTGCTGTTCTCATGCACATGGTACATAGTGTTACATACAAGCAATTACACGTTTTCAGCATCAAGTTGAGTGGGTGTTTTATACAAAGCAGCGTGATTAGTTTATTATATAAAAAGACTCCGATTATGTCAGTTATAGTTTCTTGATGAAAGCTTGTTTTTGGGTTAAATATGCTAATTTTGTGATGTCTGCTTTAAGTGTTTAAGCGGACACATTTATTGTGGTCGGTGCTGCTGTCTATGTGCTGCTGCTCTGCCTCATATTGCACTGTGTAGCAGCTCACTGCCTCTCTCGCTGACAGTACCAATAATGTCTTGTCAAACTACTGGAGGTGTTGTAAGTGTTCCTCTGAACCTACGTCTGTATCAAAAAATCTACGTCATACCACTGTACTGTGGTGCATAATGCCATCACTATAGCAAATAACATTGTATATTTACTTGTTTAAACACACCAAAGCTTATGATGAGTCAGCTTAATCAGTCCATATAATACAACTTTAATGCTGATGATGCTTTTAGGTGAAACAATGTAACTTTTAAATGTACAAAAAGTAAACTAAATCTCATAAAAAACAAAAATTAGATTAGATTTACAAGCAATAAAAAAAATGTATCAAACCCACCACTACCTTCTTTTTGGCTGATAAATCTTTCTTACTTCGAAAATGGTCAGATGAGACTGAATGTGCTGGTTCAGAGATGCCAAGTTGTGTTCCCAAGCAAAAAGTTGTGAACAAAGGTTCCAATGTAAAAGCAAAGACCCCAGTGACAAACTCTATAAGGAGTGGGTGGCGGTGAGTCACTTCATAGTTTGCCAGCCACCAACAAACGTGTTTGTTTGTGACCTCAAGAAACGTGTTGAGGGAAATTGAAGAGCCACCACCAACTGGAGTGCTGAGCGTTAAAAGTAAGAAGAAAAGAGTATTGGCAGACAGTCAACAGGCCAGAAAGAAAGTGACAAACCCTTAGTCCAACAATAACACAATGGGGAAAAAGCAAACTTGGAAATGGCATCCGCTTGACTTGACCAGTAATATAACGCTGGCTTCTACTTTGCACTGGTTACCGTCTTGTAGTGGCTCTTTGTTATAGGAATCATATTTTTTCTGTCATTGCTGTTTGTAGCTACAATTCAGAATCCCAATGTTAGGAGGTTGAATGATACAAAGAAAACTTAGGTTAGAGTTTTATTCAGCAGAGACATCCCTGTTAGCTGCGACAGAGCAGAATTTAGTGCTCAAGTGCCCTGTAATTATCTCTAGTTTTTCTTATCTGAACAAATAGATATGATGGACAAAAAAAAAATCATGTCAGATTTCTAATTGAAAGGAAATTTATCTTTCTTTTTCTTTTTAATCCAAATGACATTTACCTTAGCTCCCTGCCATATTTCAAGATATGATATTTTGATTCTCATTGTAAAAGCAGCACTCTCAACAGCTCAAACTGTAACATGGATATGTGAAATTATCATACCTTATTGGCGGTGGTGAATAATTAATGCTCTCCCCCTCCTCAGTGGTTGACAGTGACGTGCCCTTTATTAAGGCGCTAAACCCCCAACTGCTCCAGTTGAGCTGCTCAGTGGTCAAACCGTGAACAACTAAAAGGGCACCTCCCTAATGTAAGACTATGTAACTGGCTGCAATATGAGAAGTTGAGCCCAAGTGACTGAGGTGGTGGGCGGTTGATGTTGGGATTTATTTACCCACCTCAAGCAACACAAAAACTAAGAGACTATAAACCATTAATCTGCTGCATTACCACTTTATTTGTCAGACTATAAGGAGCTACATAAAACAGGGGTTATATCAGCTGATCTGGTTTCTATGGTGATGTTATAAAGCAGACTAGCAGATTGATGACCTCTAGTCCTCAAAACTGAGCGGCACGGATAAGAAAAACTCAAGCAGTCTGCTGGGTTGTCCTAAAATATGGAACAGCTGTTTGTAAGGTGACAAAGTACTTCAACTGCAAAATTGCTGCTGTATTTATTCACCACATAATTAGTGTCCTGACAGGTGGTTAGTTTGCCAGCTTGATCATATGGATTGAAAACAAACAAGCATCAGATTCAGCCAGTTCTTCAAGCAGAAAAGCTCCTGCAAGCTAACGAGACTGAGACTTTAGAGCTAGTGGCTCTGTGAGGATAGACACAGCAGGGCATCAAGCTGAATACCAACATTAGCATGCTAACATGCTGATGTTAAGCAGGTATAATGTTAACCATGTTCACAATCATGGTTGAGCATGTCAGCATTGCTAATTTACAACAAACAGAAAGTACAGGTGAGGCTGATGGGAATGTCTTTAGTTTTGTATCCATGACAAATCATCTAATAGTTGTTGAGATATTTCACTAAAAGTTAACATCATGGTGGTGCCAGGGGAAAGGTCAAAGGACCACTCAGGTCATTAGGATTCATCCTGTTGATCATGAATGTACATTTCATGGCAATCCATCAAAATAGTTGATGAGATATTTTAATGGTTTAAAAATGTAACAACTTCCATGTGTCAGGTGAAAACCCAGCTTACTTTATAGTTTATCTTTACAAAGCCCAGCTCATCTAGACTGGCCTCAGCCATGCAACCCTCGATAAATAACTAGAATTTGTCCTCCACAATCACAGATAAAAGCTGATTTATTTTCCATGGACTCCCTCCAAGACGTCTATCAGTCTGTGGACTCCAATTTAAAAACTCGAGCACCCAGATACTGAATATCGTTGCCAAACCTCTCCATCTTTTTCATCTTATCAGACATCCCCTCACACTGCTCAGTCACACAAGCAACTCATATGCAACCTCTAATCCCTCAGGGAAATATGTGTGCATCCACCTGAAAACACATGATGGAAAGAAACCCTACGTTCTGAAATATCAATAACTTCTCCCATCAATCAATCTCTCCCTGTTCTGCTTCTGATGTTAAAAGACATTTAAAAAACATATTTTGTCTGTAATAAGATGCTAGTCCCAGATGTAAACTCAGTCACACAGACATATACAGATAAAGACATATACACACACACACACACACACACAAACAAACTATATGAAAGCACACACTCACACATTTTAATTAGCGGCACTTTAGTGCAGAAAGCACTAAACCGTGGGCTAATTAATCTCCACAGTCCGTGTTTTCAGTGCTAAACCACCTCAGGGAGGGGCCCAGGTTGGTCTCTACTTTGTCGGGTTTATCTGCTGGGAAACAGGAAACAATAAAGTTGAAAATCTTAAGAGGTAACAGGGGAAAGGTCGTCAGATTAATATGCTGTTGAAGGCGTTTTCTCATGCAGTACACTGATGGTCAATTCTGCACAATGAATGTGGAATGCCAGCTCTCTGCCAGCTTCCTGTGTGCATGTTTGCGTGTGTGTGTGCAGGTTGTGCTTGAGTTCAGCGTAGTCACATACTGCTTCTCATTACAAATCCTCTCATGACTGTATGCAATTTGTGGCTCTGCTCTGTAGCCTTTTGTCAGCAGGCAGGCCAAGCACCATCTCTCTCTGTCTCCCTCGCTCTCCATCACCCCTCCTCAGTGTGTCTCTGTCAATCGCGCTCTCTCTCTCTCTCTCTGTGTCTCTCTGTCTGCCATTTCAGGGGACACAACCCCATCTGCAAATTGTTGTAATTAGCCGAGAGCGCCTGCTATGGTGTGCTTCCTTTGCACATGACGTCATCTCTGGCCGTTCAGGGATAAGATGACTGGGCTCTCTGTGCTTGTCAGAGCCACTTGGAACAGCAGAGAAGAGAAAGGAAACTCAAGAATGCAGAATCAGAGCATGAACCCACAAAGGTACTTCTAATCCTCCTGGCGTCTCAGCGGTAAAGGGCAAATGGCTGATCAGATTGCTGAAATCGAGGCTAGACATCCTGCTGTAATAAACCCGCCTCTGAGTGGGAGTAGATTCTCCAGATAAACTTGTATGCCAGTCTAATTTCACAAACAAAGCAGCAGCTGATTTGTCTTCATCTTGGCGAGTTGTACATGTCTGTGACAGCGTCTGGATGACTGCTTTATTTGACGGATATGCAGGCTGATGGGGAAATGCAGGGCAGTTGCAATGGAGATGATGCTGCCCAAGGCCCCCCACCCCGTTAAACACACACACACAAACACACACACACACACACACACACTGGCACCACAAGAATAATCCTCTTAAGTGTCAGTCTGAACGGCAGGGGCACACCAGGCCTTGTGCCCCTACTGTGGGTTCTGGCCTCATTTCCACTGCTCATTTCCTGCCCTGGGCAACACCTTTCTACAGCTCCTTTGTGACTCCTGTGTCCATCCAAAAAATGCCCTACTTCCTTTTTTCTGCTTTAAGGAACTGAAAATCTATCTTTTGAATATCAAATGCCTCCTTGTGGGCTTAGAAGCTGGATCTAAAAGTTTGCAGCTTTCTCCTTTGCAGAGCAGTGTAGTAGCTTGGAATCACAACAGTTACAGTGGATTCCAATGGAAAATCAAAAATCAAAACATCTCAAACCTCTCCTGTGGCATAACCAGCTCCTCTATCAGTGAAGCACATGCTCAGTTAGTTTCAGTCATAGCTTCACTGCAGCTGAGATGCAGTATTTGCCTCCATGTTGCTCCAAAACATGCTGTAATGATTTGTTAGCAAAGCAGTGATTGTCTAGATAACAGATTCCCAAACCTTTTGCCTTGTTACCCTTTGTAGCGAAGCGTGGTCTACCCATAACCCCTTCTCACAGGCTGCATGAGTTATGACCAGCAAAGTGATGTTTGCTTCACTGTAGTAGTAGAAAACCTTGCCAGTATTTTACAAGAAAAGAGCAAAGATTTGAGAAAGTCCAGAGAAATGTTTGTGTGGCTGAAGTATTTATTTCTATCCTGCCATTGATTTTTTTTCTGTTGTTTCTGTAGACTTTGTGATACATTCTTTCCACCAAGCACACTGCGAAACCACTGAAACAGCCGTAAATCCAGTCTTAATCTATAACTTCCATCCTCCATGAAATAGCACGTTGCAAACCCTTTCAGGCTTACAGGAGGGGAGTATTTGATATTCGATAGACATACTTTGGTGTAATATTCTTTCAGTACTCCCCCCCCACACCCTCTGTCACTTCCCCTTTAGTTTCTCATCTTAGTTTGTTTCTCTCTTCATTTATCCCACTTGTCTAGCAGAGATGTAACAACAGTTCAGTTGTCAGACACCACTGACAGTTATAAAGGTAAAGCTTTTAGCTGCTGCCAGAGTGTTTTGACTTACAGTGGATGGGCCTGTCTGCTCTCACTTCCACCTAAATGCTGTCAGGATACAGCAGCTTGCCAACTGCAAAAACACTCCAGACAGAAAGTCCTGCTGCCTCAGAGAAACCGTCCACTTTGAGACTGAATAGGCTGTCTTACAGAAGCAGCTTGGGAAAAAAAAACAAACAATAACTTTGAAAGGTCTGGAGTCCTGGGACCAACAACTGGACACCAAAATTGTTCTCTGTCGATGAAGTAGTTCATGTCATGTCATCTGTCGTGCTGAGTGAGTTCCTGAAATGGTATGCAGTCAGTCGTTTAAAAACACTACACCGGTGCTCTGGGCACTGCTGCACTGCAGCTCAGGTTAGTTTTTGCCAGCTTAGAGGTCTGCAAGGTGTTCACATTACCTTGAAAGACTGACTCACTCTTCAGGCTGCAGTGCTCTTTGACTTCCAGGGCAACATGAGAGCACAGAGATGGCATTAACACAGGAAATGGACTATTATCATTATTCGCAGAGAAAGCTTCTGAAGGCTGGTAGAGGAAAGCATGTGGAGGGAGAGTTGCAGAGAAAAAATGAATCACGTAAATGATTAATTTGCTCCATCTGAGCATTATGAGACAGTTGGTTACAGTCTGTAATAATCACATGATCTACATCTCTGATGCCAGTGAAATAAAAAACAAAAGGAAGGAAACTTGAGCCAGAAATGATCTTCTCCCTGTACAGTCAAGCTGCTTTATTTTAGAGTTTAGTGAAAGTACAACAAAATAGCCCTAACATTTTACCACTTTATTTTCCACAAAGAAACATCTTTAAAATAGCGACAACAGCATTTAGTTTAGTGAATCAAAGTGACACAATTGGAGTTGATGAGAAAAATAGTGTTAAAATGAGCAAAAAAAAATCAGATTTGTGACTCTTTTTTTTCTTAAAATGCACTTGTGGTAGTAACGCTCCCACACACACATACACACACACACACACACACACACACCCCTTCACAATATCTCAGTCAGTGTCACAAAATCTCATTTCCAGCTCCTAATGTTTGGTTTGAACCATCATTCACCTAATCCCTTTTTAGCATTACTGTACATACAAGTTCTCCTCTCAGATATGGCGACAGGAAGGCAACCTCAGACTGTGCAGGTAGACAATTAGTCCTCATGTCCGCTCAGCAAACACCGTCTTTGAAAACAAGATTCATCCATAGACGTCCTGCTTCGACATGGTTCTCCTCACGCGTACTTTGCTCTCCTCACCATTCGGTGTACCGTCCTCTTATTAGAGCCATTTCAGGAAATTAATTCCTCTTTAATACCCAGGACTAGACAGCACTTCCGCTATCACGGCTTCCTCATGTCCAGAGAGTTAGTTCAATTTGCCATCATTTCAAAACAACACAAATATGTAAACAGCTTAGAAAATATGCACACAGGCAACAACAACAAAAAAAAAAAAAGAAAAAATCCAAAGCATTTGTTTCCACAGCGCCGTGTTTCTTTTTTTCTCACTCCTCTGCAGTGCAAAAAATGAAAATGTGAGGAAAAAACAACAACAAAAAACAATAAATAGACTTCCTCTGTTATATATTTCTGTGTTTATGTATATACATATATATATTTATAATTATGGGTCTCTACATGAGCACGCAGCTCTTGGCTCGGTCCTTCCTCATGGCCGGGGCCTGGTCCATTTGCTCAGTCCGACCTGGCAGGGGCGGCAGGGGGAGCTGTGAAACTCGTTTCAGGCCCCTGCGGGAACTGCTGCGTTTTAGCTGCGGCTTGTGCGGCCGCCTCACAGACGCCAGCGTGGTGATGTGAAACACATCTCGAACGCTGTTCTCTGAAACCTTGGAGGTGCACTCCACGTAGGCCACCGCCCCCATCTGTCGAGCTATCGTGCTTCCCTACAACACAAAGACAGGCAGAGTGAGAGATTATTAGCAAACAAGGAGACTTTATTTCAATAGCATTTTTTGAAAAACGGAAGTTACAAAGTGCCATACATGAAAAATAAAAGGGGAAAGGGGAGTCTACATGCAATATTTTATGAGCAGTGCCACAAAAACATAATCTTGCAACTCTTTCTATCTTCGCAAAGCATTTCTCTTGCGCTTGTCTTCCTTTTAGTGGTTTTCAGTGGTTTAGTATTTCACTTCTTTTCTAATAGAACTCCTGACCATGACACAACAACGTTTTCTCTCTTGAATCCTCAGGCTTTTAGTGGTTATGTTAGACATGAGTTAACTCCACATCAAGTGCTGTGGGAGCTCTTCACAAAGAAACAGACATTTTGTGATATGCACCCCATCCATCCCTCACTGTTCCTTGGCATGAGCAGGCACTACATCTCAACAGTGGAAGACTAAAATGTCCCTTGAAAGAGGCAGCAGTTCTCAGACAAAGATGCTGATCTAAACCGTAGACTGAATGTCAATGATCTAAACATGTCTGGAGACAAATGAAGCTCCTCCGTCTGAGGCATGAATAATGTAGATGCTCCGGAACAGAGCAGCTCAGAGCCCACTGGGCCAGTGTTGACATGGTCTATGCAGCTATTTAGAGAGGAGAGACTAAACTCTAACAGAACTCC
This sequence comes from Lates calcarifer, assembly GCF_001640805.2. Classification (NCBI taxonomy): domain Eukaryota; kingdom Metazoa; phylum Chordata; class Actinopteri; family Centropomidae; genus Lates; species Lates calcarifer. The sequence goes on along the minus strand of NC_066843.1, from coordinate 4,914,431 downwards.
TCCAGCACAAGAACTTACCCCTGAGTACTGTTACAATATACCCAGTTAATTGAGACTGTAAATTGTTTGCTTGCGATCAAATCAGAGACAAATTTAATTTTAAAATCCCTCAGCCCCTCTCTTCACTACAATACAGTGCAGCCTCGTCTCTTGTTTCACAGTCGGCCTTAAAACACGCATTCAGGCACGATCAACACATGCAAAGTTTTGTTAACAGATGAGGCAGGACTGCATTTCCCATGACCCTAAAATCCCATGCTCTCCAAGACAGAGAGAGCTTTTCATCCTCATTGGACAAAGTCTGATTTTTATCACAGCTGTGCACTGAGCCACATATAAGAGGCAATGAAGTCCTCATTAGGTGGAACGACAGATATAGATTCAGGGGGTGGTGGCGGCGGCGGGAGGAGGGGGCTGAGGTAGAGATTTTCGTGACAAGCGGAAAAGCTCGATCGGATCTCAGGCAGATTAGTGTGGAAATGTCTGGAGTTCACCCAGTGGTCACTCTCGGCCGCTACTCCTCGGCTGTGTTGGAATTCAATTTAAGATCAACAACAGGATAACAACACAGGCGATTGGATTAGACCACCAGAAATGTTTATTGTGCACAGCTTTGGCATCTGCTGTGTGACACACATTTTCCGGGCATCTTAAAACTCACTAACAGTAGCTGCCCCAGACAAAAATAGTGACTGAGGAGGAGCAAAACAATGGTGTAATGTAGGCCTGGCCACAAATGGTCCCCAGCTATTTTACATTAGCTCCATCTTTTGTTTATGTATCTTATTTACATGAACTGTCTGTTTTTCAGTTGCTGATTGAGAGGCTGCATGCTTTTAGCCTCTGGCGAGCTCTCAGACAGCAGCGAGCAAAAAAGAAAGAAAGAAAAGAAAAGGAAAAAAAGGCTCCTTTGTTCTGAGGGCTTTTGTGTGTTGGTGAAAAAGCCCCTCCACTTGTTGTATGTCCAACACGGGAGAGCACAAAATGAACACGCTGAAAGCTGATTAAAATTCACAGATTTACAGAACAGTTTATCATCCCCTCCCACTTCTCCCCCATCCCCTTGGCTTAGAGGTCATGGCGGCATGCGATAAAAAGGGCTCGCTCATTTATCAATGTCCTTTTTTTTTTTTTTTCCCTATTCATCCTGCATTTTGAAAATCCCTAAATCTGCATGAATATTTAATTTCAGGGAAAATATGTGTCCTTAGACGTAAACTCCACTCCACTCCACTCGTAAACCACCCGTGCCTCTTCCTCGGCCCTCGCCATTAAGCAACCTTACATCTGGTGTCAGCAAATTTCAGTCAAAATGCTAACCCCAGCAACATGTCCCCAAGGGGTTTCACACAGCTCTTATTCTGCGGTGGTTGATTGTGTTGCGTGAGCCTCCTCTCACACTCCCTTCCTACGGGACTTCAGCAATGCCACTGCTGATCCTAGATGGAAAAATCACATATTATCGCTGGATTGCTTTCTAATTTCTTTTCTGCATCCGTTGTTGTTTTCAAATCTTTCTGGGACACCTTCTGAGCCCCCTCTCTCATTATTTTTCCCAGCCCCCTTCTCCCCTCAGATATCCATCATGTGCTCATTCTTACCTGTTCATGGGTGACGGGGATGAGCCGCTGCTTGGACAGTTCCCTCAGGGTGTTGACATCTGTCCTCATGTCCAGTTTACAGCCCACCAGCACCACTTTGGCGTTGGGACAAAACTCTTGCGTCTCCCCTTGCCACTGTGAGGACATGAATCAAGAAAGAAATACATCACTGATTCTGACAAAATACAAGAGCCTGAGGGAGATTAATGCTTTCTTGATAAAACAACATTGCATCTACAGAATTCCTTGGATGAAATGAGTAGATGAGGTCCACTGTAAATTCAATATGTTTAAGTTTTTGACTGTTCATTGGACAAAAGAAGCTATTTGAAGACTTGGGCTCTGGAAGACTAAAACACAATAAACAATTACTTAATAAAGTTAAGTAATCAAAAAGAAAATGTTGAGATCTATTAAAAGCAATGGTAACTGGTTACCATGGTAACTATGTATAGTTACAGAAGAGCAGCAACTAAATTTAATTTCATAATCGATTATTATTATTAAAAACATTATTTAAAAAGTTATGAAAAATGCACATCATTTACTTCCTGAAGTGCAAGGTGAGGTGACCATGACTCCAGAACCAAAATATGTTGAATTTACTTTCACATAAGATGAAGAATAATCCAAAAAAGCTATAACACGGGAATGTTGTTGCTTTAAAAAGTTCAAATCAGTTTTCTGTCAAATGTCCAATTAATTTATTGGCTAATCATTCTGGCTTTAAGTAAAAGGCACATCTGCTCGTTGTGTCACTGTTTCATTACACAAGCGAAATAACCATATGAAAATATGACCGCTTTGTTCAGGTTCCGGCACAACATCACACAGCCCCCGTCAAGCAAATCTATTTCAGGTTCTGTACAGAAAAGGTTGAACAGTCTCCCTTCTAAAATCACCCTGAGATTAAATGTCACTTTTGAAACTCAGCTGAACCAACATAGTCGTCGCCCCCCCCATGACACAAATACACAACAGCAGCCGACAGCCCTGAAATATTCCACATGCCGTGTGCAGAATGTCAGGGTGTCCATTCATCGTTCAGGTTGAAAACAGCCTTTGACCTTTCAAGTCCATCCCTTTTCTGCCAATAACATCCAATCAAAAGCTTTGATTGTTTAACCCTCAGTCCTCCCCCAGCTGTCATCCAGAAACCTTGGTGACCTGCTTGTTTCTAGAGGTCAAGAGTCTAATTTGGGATGGTGATTGTGCAACAGGTTTTCCATGTGCCCCTGGGTTTCAGAGATTACCAGGGTGACAGCTACAGGTCAGGGGTCATGGCAACCCCCTGCCAAGGGATTCATGGGAAAACCAAAAGCTTGACTGCAGCTCTGCTTCCCCCTGTTGACAGAGTGCACTGGGGCTTGCAAGATATTTGTGGGTTAAAAAAAAAAGGTGTCTCGGGTTATATCTACAAAGTCTGCAGGAGAATTTTAGCAGCTCCCCTCGGACCACTAAACACGTCAACAGGCTGGCCATGGGAACTGTCTTTGGCCCACAAGGAGTGCAGTTCAAAGGCAAGTGCGTACACATGGCTTCAAGATGAGAGACCGCTAAAAGGCACAGGCCTGTTTTACATGACACACATGCACGCAAACAAAACCAATTAAGCAGGGTGTCTCTACACATATAATAGGTATTTCACAGTGTGTGGCACTAGGTCTGCCACCGGCTGTAAAAACACATCCATGGCCGCAACCTCGCCCGGCCAGTACCGCACTCAGCCACCACCCAATCTCAAATCCAGTTACAGAACATCTGAACTACCACCTTACAAATGTTAACTGTCCAACTATTCTGCATAATAGTCAGATTTAAAATTTTAAATGCCTTCAGAAAGGCAATTTCTAGGACTCTTGAACAGGCTCTGCAACAGCTCTTTGATATGGCTAGTGTGGCTAATTTGCGTATCTGATGTTCCTCGTGAACCCACCCGGCTGCAAAGCCTCTCTTCTCATTCTTCAGTCTGACCTTCCATTCCTCAGTGGGATGAGGGTCAAGTATCCATGGACATTTTGATGAGATAAAGGAATGGGAGGCTCTAACCTCTGTGCTGATTTGCTCTATTGTTGAGCCATGAAAATGCAAGCTGCTGGCACAGAGTGGATACAAGATGCTGATCAGGAAAAAACTGAATTTTTCCGGTTAAGTCTCCAGTGTCACAGCAGATATTAAATGCTGATCCAAAGTGTTGAGAGCAGGAGATGAAATAAAAAGCACTGACCTTCTTTATGACACTGTCCAAAGTCTCTGGGCGGCTGATGTCGAAACAGATGAGAACCGCGTCTGAATCAGGATACGCCAGCGGCCTCACATTGTCGTAATAAGAAGAACCTGTGGACACACAATAACATATGGCGTAAGGTTATGATATCTTCTGAGAAATTCTTGTGTGTACTTGTTTTTAACCTGATTTAACCCCATGAGAACATATGGCTTTTTGTCATTACCATACTGATATGACAGTCATTAATACATGGAGAGCTCATTAAAGCAGGATCTGTGACATGAACTTGGACATGCTGCAGCTAGAATATGCCTGTTCACACTGTGCAGATGCAAATGAGTCTCAATCTTAACAGTTGTGTGCACATATTTGAGTATCTCCGTCTCTTGGCCTTCCACACAGCTGTGTCCTCGTTTTATCACAGTGCTTCATGAGGAATGTCGAGGGGTTACTCAAAGAAGTGCACGCACACACACACACACACACTCTGCTCTGAAAAGTGAATTATAGGGGGTTGAGGACCGGAGGACTTGCACACAATCCATAATCATCTTGAAACGACAGCGAATGCCAGCACAAAGGCCAAACTAAAGGTTGAACCCCTTAATTCTCTTGACTCATCCCTCTTCCCATCTTTCTTGCAAATGGTCCTTGTTTTAAAATCTTTCATTTTCTCCTTGCTGTATGAGATTCACATGCGCTTGCACACTTCTTCCCGCTCTCGCTATTCATTTCTATACCTTGATCAAATTTGAAGGCAGAGTGGCGCCTCTGTACTTTCACAAGCCGCTCGGTTACACGGCTCCTGCTCCCTTACAGCTCTCATTAGGAGGCTTGTAAAAATATCTGGGCTCTCTGGGAAATGTGGCTGTGGCTGCGGCTGTGGGCATCCTCCCTCCTGCCTCCCCTCGTAGCTGGTTAGGGAACCTGAACTCTTTTCGATAGCAACAGTGTCCTGACTGTATAAATTTATAAACTTTGTGTCATGGAAACTCACAGGCTTGGTGATGTATCACCAAATTTTACACTTGCAATTGCTATAAATGTGCATCAATCTGTGAGTCACATTTTGTAGATGGATGCTGCACTCTTTAGTCTACAGTACATCTCCATTATTACGTTTGATCCCTTGGGGTCACACAAACTGATTATGATAATTATAGATTATCTTTGTACTTGCTGTTACCGTGCCTGGTACCAGATCTGACACAACAGGCAATCAGCCCGTTAAAGCTGCGTGCCTTTGTCTGCCAGGGTAAATGGAGTCTGCACAATGGTGCTACAGCCTGTTTTAGCATCACTATGTTCTCTTTGTTAATGATGGAATGAGACTATGACAATAGCTGCACGCGGCCCGTTGCCCCCATCATTCAGCTGGCAGTCCCATGGTGACCTGCTCCCTCTTCAATCAGAACAATGCAACAGGCTGCCTGTCACAGCATCACAGGCTGTATATTAAAGATTGATGGTTTCTGTGCCTCCACATGAGCAAAACAGTTTTGATTACATTCGGTTTCTCAGGGCTTCAGGGCTAACAAATATCCTGAATGCCTGTGCTGCCGTGTAAGAAAGATGTTTGAAAAAGGCATTGTTTGTACTTGCAGACTTCTTCTTTTCTCCTTTTATCGTGGCATATCAATGCGGTGCTGATGAGTTACCACCCTCTGCAGTCAACAGAAACATGTAGTCTGTTGTACCCTTGCTCAGGCATGTACTGTGTAACATAGATTGTGTAGGTTACAAGATCTGCTTACCACATACACCCTCTGCATTTACACAGCATTTGCTCTTTGAGACCTCCTCTAAGTCTGACACTGCACATGCTCTTTGAAACTTTTCAATCTTTATAGGATCTAATGACTCAAACTGTGGTAACACTGTTTTTTAAACATTGTTCTAAACAGCAAATCCTTCTGTAATGATGGGTTATGGGAAAATGGTGTTTGTGGGTATGCATCACATGGCCTGCAATTTCAACTGTAGCAGCCACCAAATTGCTGCACAGCCTGGCACTGTTCCTGAGGGCCTGATGCATGTGCATTCTTGTGCATCTGGACGCAAGAGAGAACACAAGATACAAACAATACAGGGACCCACTGATCAAATTGTTGCTCTCCGAGCAACTCTAGATGTCAAAAACTTCAAAAGGTCATACCTTTAAAGTTTGCAAAAGCCTAAAAGCAGTTTTGCTAAATCTTTAACATAAATACTTTTGACAGTATTGTTTTTCCACCTTCAAAAAAACACACACACACACACATATATAGTAACACTGCATTAGCGTACCTTAAGGAACATTATTAGGAATTTATAGTCCCCTACTAATGCTACTATTTTGTACTGGTGTTAAAGAAGGACTAACACTCCCACACACTCATACCCACACTTCCAAAAAAGCACAATCGCATGGACGCCAAATCCAACAGTCAGCAAAGCACACGCTGTACAACAGCAAGCTCTGATTGGTAGTGGTCACACATGAGGTGCTGTAGCTGCTGAAGTTGGTCTTTAGTATGTATCACAGTGCAGCAGACCTGTGCTGAGGTTAGAGCTGTAGAAGAAAAGAGACAGAGCATGTGGGGGTGGAGAGGGGACGGAAAAGATTTAATGACGCTGGGGCGAGGGCAAGGTGCAGAGGCATGTGATGATGAGAGAAGCAACTGGGGAATTAACGCGGAATCCAGATGAAGGTGAAGCGATGTCGAATGAAGGAAAGTTGAGACAATGGTGCTTGTTTGACTTAAAGAAGTA